>NW_024070207.1:26270065-26528643 GCF_014754425.2 Oryx dammah
AGTACTTTGCCAACAAAGGTCTGTCTAGTCAAGGCTATGGTTTTTCCAGTGGTCATGCATGGATGTGAGAGTTGGACTATAAAGAACACTGATCACAGAAGAACCGATGCTTTTGAACTGTGGTGTTGGAGAAGACTCTTGAGAGTCCCTTGGACTGCAAGGAGATCCAACAAGCCCATCCTAAAGGAGATCAGTCCTGGGTGTTCATTGGAAGGACTGATGTTGAAGCTGAAACTCCAATACTTTGGCCACCTCATGCGAAGAGCTGACTCATTGGAAAAGACCCTGATGCTGTGAAAGATTGAAGGCAGGAGGAGAAGGGGGTGACAGAGGATGAGATGGTTGGATGGCATCACCGACTCAATGGACATGGGTTTGGGTGGACTCCAGTAGTTGGGGGTGGACTCCAGCAGTTTGTGATGGACAGGGAAGCCTGCCATGCTGCAGTCTGTGGGGTCACAAAGAGTCGGACATGACTGAGCGACTGAACTGAACTGAGTGTGAATATGTCAGTCCCAATCTTCCAATTTATCTCTTCCACCCCTCTTACCTCCAGGTAACCATAAGTTTGTTAAGAATTTCATTTTTAATGCAATTGACCTTAGGCTTTGCTGATAGATAGTGACGATGGAGAGAGGACATGGCCTCAGCTACCACTGGGCCCAGATCCAGAGCCTCAAGAATTCAAGGCCTGCAAGGCAGTAGGGCCCATAGGAACGAACAACTCAGCTTCCCGAGCCAGACCCACCTGGGGCCAGTCTTCCATCTTGTGCAGACTGTGTGGCCTGGAGCAAGTGACTTCACCTCTCTGGGCATCAGTTTTCCCATCTGGGCTGCTGTAGGATTAACTACCTAAACATGTGTAGAGAGCTTAGAGTGGTGCCTGGCACATATTATGAACATTGTTGATTTATTTCCCAAGAAACCAGGGAGACAAATAAGAGAAGAAGGAAGGCAGGCACTCCTCCCCACCCTTTCCCCTTCCCCACTGGCTGGAAGATGCTCTGCTCCAAATGGGACATTGAAGCCAAAATAGCACAATAAAGGAGAGGAAGCGCTTGGGGGCTGGGGGGGGTGTGCAGCAGATGGGCTCCCCACTGCCTCCCATGGAATGTGCTGAGTCTTCAGGAACGGTCTTTGGCAGTCACTTCACACAATCACGGAGCAAAGGGAAATGATCAAGTCTGTCACCAGGGTCAGTGCCAATTTATTTAAGAAAGTGGTGAGGCTGAAAAGGAGGATGTAGGGAATGGGAGGCCCCCGACATTCTTGGAAGCAGTTTGCAAAACGGCAGCGATCCCAGGTGAATGGGGAAACCACCCCTCCACACACGCCCTTCCACAGTCCCCAAGGGAGCAACCTTGACCAGAGGCTGGGGTTGGAGGCTGTGAGCCAGGCCTGGGAGGGGGGCTGGTGGCCTGCGAGGGCTGAGTCCAGTTGGGGCTCTCGTGCTTTCTTTATTCTATTCAGCAAACTTGTAACAAATGTCCACTGCGTGCCAGGCACTGGGCCAGGAGCCATGGGAGATGCTGGGAAGAATGATACAGGTGAGGTCCTTGCCCTGGGAAAACTCACAGAGGACAAAGGTGATGCTCATTATACCCGGGGAAAATATCTGAGAAATACTGAGGGGTCAGAGACCAAATGGCCACCCCTTCTCCAGGGTGTTTACCTGGAAAAAAGGGGATGTCTGGAAAGGATAATGCTTAACATGGAATAACCTCCTTTGCTGGAATTAGCGGGGGAGTTATTTCCTGGGGAGTGGAGGGGCCATATCAGACTGTAAACTCATTAAAGAAGAGGCTTATGATTTTGTCAATTCCTGGACCAGTCATTAGCCTAGCTTTAAACCTAAAGAGACCCATAGGCAGAGGATTTAGAGATGCCATGCTCACAAGGCCGGGTGCTCCCCCATTCTTGAATATCTTAAAACATCTGAGTTGGATTAGTGTAAACACTGATTGAGCATGAATCATAGAAAGGCACATGTATGTCATATAACCCAGTGGTTCTCAAAGTGTGGTCCTTGGACCAGTAACATCAGCATCATCTGAAAACTTGTTAGAAAGGCAAATTCTTGGCCCCATTCCATATGTACTACATCAGAAACTCAGGCGGGGGTCCCAAAAAGCTGTATTTTGCAAACCCCCTAGGGGATGCTGATGCATATTCAAGTCTAGAGACCAGTACTCTAACCCAGGGGTCTTTAAAAGGGAATCTCCACTGCTGTGGAGGTTCTGGGGGCAACCGTGGGGAGGAGAGGAGTAGCCCAATTTTCATCTGAGTTATATGTTGAACTCTTCTGTCAGGCTTTGTTTAAAGAAAGTACTTCAGACTGAAAAAGTTTGAAAGCCATGACTCCACTTTACCTATCCTGCTTCATCACCTGTACAGATGGGAACACAGAGGCCCAGAAAGGGAGGGTTCCAGGAAGCAGGACGGACTAGCAGCCAGGCCTCCTGACCCTCAGCCCAGGGTGCTTTGCGGCATCTCAGACAACCCCCTCATGAGAAAGGAAAGAGGAAGACTAGCCTTTGAGCCGTCTGTTAGTGAGATCCTGGGGTCTTTTTCTCTTTCTAGTTATGCCAGGATAGGCCAGGGGCTTCAGGAGTTCTTGCAGGAAGCCCTCCTGGTTCATCTTTCATCCTGTGGTCCAGGCTCTGTAGCCCCAGACTCCCTCATGGCCAGGCTGACTCTCCCACCCCCACACCAACACTCATCTCAAGATGGAACATCACAGGAGGTCTGTCTGAGCTTCCAACCTCTCCCTCTATCCCTCAGCCCACCCCCTCAGGTCCACCTGATGCCTGAGACACTGTCCAAGTCTGCATTTCCCTGCCTCCATTCGTTGCCTATCCCAGTCCCAGCCCTGCTCCATCATTGCCATCATGCTATGAACTGGGCCCACTGGGAGCTCTTCCTGGATTCTGCACCATGGCTCTCCCTTCCTAGCCCCCAACATCGCCAGGCCTGTGGTCCCAACAGGCAGCTGGGGCAGGGGAGATGTTGCTGAGGTTGGGGTCTGTGCTACTTGCTGCTGGCTCCTCCCCAGACCCAAAGACCCAGCTGGCACAACTCACCCACTTCTGCCTGTGCCCTTTCAGATGCCAGGCATCACCTCTGACTTAGGATTTGAGCTTCTGCCAACTTCTATGGCTTTCTCCAGGGCCATCAGTGCAGCCATCTTCACAGTGCAAGGGAGAATGCAGTGGCTCCTCAAGGTGCACGTGACCGAGGTGGGGCAGGAGTCTCAAGCTGCTGAGCGTACGTGAACAAAGTCAAGGCCGTGGCAGTGTGGTGTGTGAGTCAGCTGCTTGGCTCTTCCCTTCTGGATGTGTGTGTATGTGTAGGGGGTGGATTCTGGAGGAGGGAGAGAATGAAGAGAAATTGGAAACATGACCACTAAAAGGCTAACATTCACAGACCCAGCCAACTCATCCCTCCTGCAAAAGAGTGCTTGAAACCCTAGCCAGGCCCGCCCCTGGCCGACCTCTTGGCCTCTGTGGACTGGCTTATAGCAGGACTTTCACAGCTGATGAAGCCGGGCAGGGTGAGGGCAA
The DNA here is from genome assembly GCF_014754425.2 of Oryx dammah. Taxonomy (NCBI): domain Eukaryota; kingdom Metazoa; phylum Chordata; class Mammalia; order Artiodactyla; family Bovidae; genus Oryx; species Oryx dammah. Next base: position 26,273,626 of record NW_024070207.1, read on the forward strand.
TAGCTCAGGCTCTGGAGTCAGAGGCACAGACATTCACGTCTGAGCTCAGTCCCTCACTAGGTGATCAACTTCCGTGAGGGACTCCACCTCTTTGAACTCTGGTTTCCTTAGCTCCCTCAAAAAGATGGTAATATTAGGTAGAACCATATGAAAATGCTATTTTGTAGGTTAAGAAAGGTTGAAAAGTGCCAATGTCATATTGGTTCAATCCAATAGCCCCTTTCTTCCAGTGTCGTTGTGCAGATGAAATAAAGGCAAGATACAAAATTGTTTATCCCAGTGCCCACTGGGATAAGTGGGCACTAAAGTGTCCACTGACTAATAAGTGCCCACTAAAGGGTAGTGGTGATGACGATGAAGACAGTGGGTATCTGACACCTAATATTGGCCACAGACTGAGGCCCAGGTCTGGCCATCTCACAAATACAGGTCTTGGGTAAACCAAAATATATCAGTGACATAATCTGAGGGGTTAAAATGGAACCTTGGCCAAATACTCCTCCTCTTTGGTCTGGGTCAGCTCTTAAAATTTCTTGATTATTATAGGTCACTCTTGTGGTAAAGCCACTCTCCAATGATGGCTCCCAATTAAGAGTCACAAAAGAGGAATAGAGTCAATCAGTGACTCATTCATTCATTCAACAACAGGATCAAGAGCCTATTATGTGTCAGACACTGTGCTGGGTGGAAGAAGCTCTGGTCCCTGCCCTGGAAGAATTTGCAATTTGGTATAATAGAAAACCCCAGCACAGGTACTGAGAGTCCACTGCTGACAAGTGTCATCGTCGTGAAAAGTGTATCCCATGACTCGTGGGAGTACTGAGAAGGGATCAACCAACTCTAGGGATCCAAGAAGGCCACACAAAAACAAATGTCATGCCAGATGGACCTTAAAAGATAGGAATTCCTTGGATGGAGAAGGTGAGGCACTAGAAGGACATTTCAAGCAGAGGAAACCTGACCAATAGAGAAACAGGTTTATGAGAGGGGAGTGATTGAAGTTCAGTGTGTCTGGAGTATGGGGTGGGGAAGGGAGTCTTAGGAGCTGAGGCTGAACGGATAGGTTAGGGCTGAGTTAGGAAGTGTGTGGTAGGCCCACCTAAAGGGCTTGGATGTGATCCTGTGGGCAACTGAGAACCAACAGATAAGGGTTTCCCAGAGTGTGCAAACAGATAACAATCTGATTCTATCTAGAGTAGGTCCTGGGAATCTGACATAGAAGGTGTTTTTTAATTGTTAGTAATAATTCTCAACTTTATTGAGGCATGATTTATATATAATGGAAGGCACCTATTGTAAGTGTACAGTTCAATGAGTTTTGACAAATAGACATTATATCCATGTAACCAGTACCATCTTAGACTTGGGCAAATGGGGCCCCTGCTCCACACCCTGCATCTCAAGGGTGGGGGACTATGCTTTGCAACACCTTCATTACAATTTTCCAAGGTCCCCTTTTGTGTCTGGTCAGGGGTCAGCAATATCATCCGGGAGGGGCTGGCCAGAGTACAGAATGGGTTGCAGGTTGGCAGGAGACCAGTTTCTCCCCTTCAAGGCATACTTTGAACCTCTCGACCCTTACCCCTCCTGCTTGGGCCCCCCAGATACCCCAGGGAACTTCAGGATTCTCATCTATGGCACTTACATTCTTGGGACCTGGTTTCTGGAAGGCAGCATGGCAAGGAGATTGAGCCACCAGCCACTGCAGTGTTTCTTTGACACAATGCATGAAACGGGGTCAACCAACTGACACACAGGTTTTGGATGATTCAGATAGTCCCTATAGACAGGGGCCATGCAAAATGTATTTTCCCAGGTTCTGAGCACCCAGGGAGTAGCCACGATAAAACCACCACTGCAATCAGGATTGACAACATTTTCCTCGTGGTAAAAAGTTTTTTTGAAGACCTTTGCAATCAGTCTCACTCCCACTCTCTGTCCCTGACTCCCACTGTCTTACTCTCTATCACTTTAGGTTAGTTTTCCTATCTTAGAATTTCAAATAAATGGAATCATACAATATCTAGCCTTTTGTGTCAGGTTTCTTTCAATTAGCATAGTACTTTTGAGGTTTTCCATGTTGTAGCATATATCAGTAGTTTGTTCCTTTTTATTTCTGACTATCCATTGTATTAATATACCATTATATAGGTTGCATATCAATACAATTTGTAATGTATATTGATATACCATTGGTCCATTGTATAGATATACCACAGTTCATTTATCTATTCACCCATTACTTGTCATCTAGCCTGTTTCCATTTTGATTTTATTTTTTTTATAAAGCTACTTTGAACAAGCCTTTCTGTAGACATATGTTTTAATTTATCTTGGAAAAATACCTAAGAATGGAATTACTGGGCCAAAGCATTGGCTTATCTTTAATTTTATGAGAAACTATTGAACTGACTTCTACAATGGTTGTACCATTTTATACTTCAGTCAGCTGTGTAAGAGAGTTCCCATTGCTTCCACTTGGTATTGTAATTATTATTTTTTTAATTTTCAGCCATTCTAATGGATGTGTACTGGTATATTATGGTGGCTTTAATTTGCATTTCACTAACTAATGATGTTGAGCATCTTTTCATGTGTTTATTGGTCATTTGTATGTCATCCGGCATGAAGTATCTGTTCTTTAGGTATAATTTGCAGACAGTAAAATTTGCCCATTAACAGTGTGCAATTCAATGAGTTTTGACAAATGAATGTGTGTGTATGTGTGCGTGTGCATGTGTGTGTTAGTTGCTCAGTCATGTCCAACTCTTTGTGATCCCATGGACTATAGCCCACCAGGCTCCTCTGTCCATGGAATTCTCCAGGCAAGAATACTGGAGTGGGTAGCCGTTTCCTTCTCCAGGGGATCTTCCTGACCCAGAGATCGAATCCGAGTCTCCTGCATTGCAGGTGGATTCTTCACTGTCTGAGCCACCAGGGAAACCCTGACATACAACCACATAACTAGTACTACCAATCTGGAAATTTGTCAGTGGTGCTGATCTTTTCAAAGCACCAGCTTTTGGTTTCATTGAATTTCTTTTTTTTTTTTTTTGGAGGGGGTGTGCTATTTCATTGATTTTTTAAGAAATTTAAATTTATTTATTTTAATTGGAGGCTAATTACAATATTGTATTGGTTTTGCACTTTTATTTTTTCCTTCCTTCTACTTAACTTTGGGCTTAATTTTCTCTTCTTTTTTCTAGCTTCTTAAATTTGAAGCTGAGGTCATTGAAACATCCTCCTAACTACTGTTTTAGGGGTGTTTCACAAATTTTATATGTTGTTTTCATTTTCTTTCATTTAAAGTTACTTTCCAGTTCCCTTTTGATTTATACTTTGACCCATGGATTATTTAAAAGTGCGTCATCTAATTTCCAAACAGTTAAGGATTTTCTGACATCTTTTTGTTATTGATTTCTAATTTAATTATGTTGAGGTCAGAGAACATATTCTTTTTTATTTCAATCCTTTAAAATTTATTAAGACTCATTTCATGGCCCAGCATGTGGTCTATCCTAGAGAATGTTCCACTGTGTTCAGAGAAGAATGTGTATTCTGCAGATGTTGGGTGCAGAGTTTCATTCGTGTCAGTTAGGTCAAGTTGATTGATAGTGTTGTTCAAGTCTTTTACATCATCATGGATTTCCTGTTTACTTTTATCTGTTACTGAGAGAGAACTGTTGAATTCTCCGACTATAATTATGACTTTAAATACTTCTTGTTTCAGATCTGCAGTTTTAGCTTCATGTATTTTGAAGTTTGTTACTAGGTACTTAAACGTTTAAGAATATTATATTATTCTGATGAGGCGACCCTTTTATCATTATCATTTTACCCTTATATCATCATTATCATTTACTCTTGGTAATATTCTGTGTCTTGAAGCTTACTTTGAAGTTAATATAGCCACCATTGGTATATCTTTATCCATCATTTTAGTTTTAACCTGCGTCTTCATACTTGAAATATATTTCATATAGACAGCAAAAAAATTGAGGTTAATTTTATTTTTAATACATTAGGGTGATGTCCAATACTTTGGCCACCTGATGCGAGGAACTGACTCATTGGAAAAGACCCCGAGGCTGAGAAAGATTGAAGAGGCAGGAGGAGAAGGTGACGACAGAGAACGAGATGGTTGGATGGTATCAAGGACTCAATGGACAGGAGTCTGAGCAAGCTCCAGGAGTTGGTAAGGACAGGGAAGCCTGGCATGCTGCAGTCCATGGGATCACAAAGAGTCGGACATGACTGAGTGACTGAACAACAGGATGATCTCCTTTAATAGTACTGCTTAGAGTACATTTACATTTAAGGTAGCTGTTGTTATGGCTGGCTTTCGGTCACCCATTTCTCTATTGTTTCCTATTCTTCTCATCTATACTTCATCAGCTTTTACCTTTTTCTCTGCCTTGTTTTAGATTATCTTTTGAAAAAAATTTATTTTGAAATAATTACAGATTTATGAAAGAGTTGCAAAGATAGTACAAAGTGTTCTTAAATACTTTTTATCTAATCTTCTTTAATGTTCGCATCTTACATAAACATGCTAGTGTATTTATCAAAAACTAAGAAATTCACATTGGTACAGTATGATTAACTAAACTACAGATTTCATTTGGATTTTCCCTTTTCTATTCCAGGACCTCATCCAGGATCCCACATTTCAGCTATTCATCATGTCTCCTTAGGTTCCCCCTAGCTGTGGCAGTTTCTCAGATTTTTCTGGTTTTTGATGACCTGAACAGTTTTTAAGAGTACTGGTCAAAGTATTCTATAGTGTTGAGTTGCTTCAGTCGAGTCTGAGTCTTTGAGACGCTTTGGATTGTAACCTGCCAGCCTTCTCTGTCCATGGGATTCTCCAGGAAAGAATACTGGAGTGGGTTGCCATGCCCTTATCCAGGGTACCTTCTGAACATGGGAATCGAACCTGGGTCTCTTCTGTGTCCTGCACTGGCAGCTGGTTTCTTTACCAGTGCCACCTGGAAAGCCTGTTCCTCAGTTTGGGTTTGTCTGGTGTTTTCTCTTGATTAGTCTGTGGTTATGGATTTGGGGCAAGAATACCACTGAGGGGATGTATCCTGACATCCTGTTATATCAGGGGATACATGACATTGATGTGACTTACAGGTGATGTTAGCCTTCATTACTTGGTTAAGGTGGCTATTTGTCAGATTTCTAAACTATAAAGCTACTGTTTTTCCCTTTTCAAAAAATTTAAATTATATGTAAGTCACTAAGTTCAGCCTACACCCAAAGGGAGGGGAATTCAGCTTCACCTCCTGGAGGGACAGCATCTAGGAATAATCCAAATCTCTTATCTTCTATTTTTACTCCACCATTGGCTGCTTAGCTGTAATCAGTGTTTTTTGGAGTTTCTCCAGGGCTTAAAGCAAACATTTTTATCCGAAAAAAACAAAAACATTAATTCAAAAAGAAAAAGATGAAAAAAATAAAAAATAAGTAAATAAAAAGACACCTGAACCCCAATATTCATAGCAGCATTATTTACAATTGCCAAGATATGGAAGTAACCTAAGTGTCCATTAGATGTGTGGATAAGATGTAGTGTATATATCTCTATATATACATATATATAGAGATATATACACACACACAATGGTATATTACTCAGCCATTAAGAAACCAAAATTTTGCCATTTGCAGCTATATGAATGGACTTGAAGGGGCTTATGGTAAGTAAAATACATCAGAGAAAGACAAATACCATATAAGTACGCTGTCACTTATATGTGGTATCTAAAAAATACAACAAACTAGTGAATTTAATAAAAAAGAAGCAAACTCACAGATAGAGAGAACAAACTAGTAGTTACCAGTGGGGAGAGGGAAGGGGGAGGGGCAAGATAGAGATAGGGGAGTAAGAGGTATGAACTATTAGGTATAGAATAAGCTACAAGGATATGTTGTACAACACAGAGAATACAGCCAATATTTTATAATAACTATAAATGGAATATAACCTTTAAAATTTATGACTCACTAAATTGTATACCGGTAACATATAATATCATACAACTGGATTTCAACTAAAAAACCAAATCAAATCAAATAAGCATTTTTAACTTATTATAATCTATCTTCAAATTCTGTTATATGACTTCATGTACAAATAAGAACCTTAACACAGCATGCTTTGATTGCTCCTATCCTTTGTGGTATTGTTGTTAATACATTTTGCTTCTACATATGTTATAAACCTAATATTTATTAGGTTAATAATATTATTATTTAAACAGTCATAATAATATAATATAATACTATTTAAACAGTCATTTAGATCTTTGGAATAATTCATCCAGGTGAAATTCACAGAACATAAAATTAACTATTTTAAAGTAAACAATTCAGTGGCAATTAGTAGTCAATAATCTTTTAAAGAAAAAAAAATTAAAGGTTGAAAACAAGTCTTTTCATATTTATTCATGTTTACTATATATGGTGCTCATCATTGCTTTTCATAAGTCTGACTTTCCATCTGGTATCATTATCCTTTAATCCAAATAATTTCTTTTAACATTTCTTGTAGTATATAGACCTTTGAATATTTTAAAGATGTCACCCATTGTCTTCTGGCTTGGAACATTTTGGTTGTGAAGTCAGTCACGGTAATCTTTAGCTTGGTGTCCCTGGATGTAAATATGTCTTTTTTTCTAGGGCTGTTAGCATTTACTCTTTAGCTGTGGTTTTCAGCAATTTTCTATGACATGCCTTGGTATGACTTTCTTCATTTTTACCTTTCCTGAGGTTTGTTGAGCTTCTTGAATTTGTAGTTTATTGTTTTCATAAGATTTGCCAAAATTTCAGCCATTATGTATTCCAATATTTCTTTTTGCCTGCAGCTCCTCCTGGAACAATAATTACACATATGTTAGTATCTGTGGTATTGAAACATAGGTCACTGAGGCTCTGTTAACATAAAAAAAAGTTTTATTGAGATATAATCCATATACTATACAATTCACACATTTAAAGTATGGAATGCAATGGCTTTTAGTTATAAATAGATATGTGCAGCCATTACCATGGTCAATTTTAGAATATTTTCATCATCTCCAATGAAATTCCGTATGCTGGCTATCCCCCATCCCTAAGCAATCACTAATCTACTTTCTATCTGTACAGTGTTTCCTATTCTGGAAATTTCAAATAAATACAATAATATAAATTGTGGTCGTTTGTGGCTGGTTTCTTTCACTCTGCATAATGTTTTCAATGTTTTTCCATATGGTAGTATATATCAATACTTCGTGACTTTTTATAGACAGTCAGGGAGGCCTGGAGTGCTGCGGTTCATGGGGTTGCAAAGAGTCGGACATGACTGAGCAACTGAACTGAACTGAATATTCCTTTATATGCATGTACCACACTTTGTTACCCATTCATTCTGTTAACTTTTTTTTTTAATTTTATTTTTGCTTTATTTTACTTTACAATACTGTATTGGTTTTGCCATACATTGACATGAATCCACCACGGGTGTACACAAGTTCCCAATCCTGAATCCCCCTCCCACCTCCCACCCATATCATCTCTCTGGATCATCCCCATGCACCAGCCCCAAGCATCCTGTATCCTGCATCGAACATAGACTGGCACTTCGTTTCTTACATGATAGTATACATGTTTCAATGCCATTCTCCCAAATCATCCCACCCTCTCCCTCTCCCTCAGAGTCCAAAAGTCTGTTCTATACATCTGTGTCTCTTTTGCTGTCTTGCATAAAGGGTCAACATTACCATTTTTCTAAATTCCGTATATATGTGTTAGTATACTGTATTGGTGTTTTTCTTTCTGGCTTACTTCACTCTGTATAATCAGCTCCAGTTTCATCCATCTCATTAGAACTGATTCAAATGTATTCATTTTAATGGCTGAGTAATACTCCATTGTGTATATGTACCACAGCTTTCTTATCCATTCATCTGCTGATGGACATCTAGGTTGTTTCCATGTCCTGGCTATTATAAACAGTGCTGCAATGAACATTGGGGTACACGTGTCTCTTTCAATTCTGGTTTCCTTGGTGTTTACGCCCAGCAGTGGGATTGCTGGGACATAAGGCAGCTCTATTTGCAATTTTTTAAGGAATCTCCACACTGTTTTCCATAGTGGCTGTACTAGTTTGCATTCCCACCAACAGTGTAAGAGGGTTCCCTTTTCTCCACATCCTCTCGAAAACTATAAAACACTGATGAAAGAAATCAAATATATCATTCTGTTAACTTTTAATCAGCCTTTTTTTTCCTCTCTGTGGTTCATTTTGGATAGTTTCTATTGCTATTTCTTTCACTTCACTAATATTTTCTCCTGCACTGTTTAATCTGCTATTATGCCCATCTAGTGGATTTTTAATTTCAAATATTGTATTTTCACCTATTCATTTAAAAAATATTTGAAAATATATAATTTAAAAGTTTAAATATATAATTTAAAAGTTAATAATTTAAAGTTAAAAAATAAAACTACCATATGCTCTAGTAATCCTACTTCTGAGTATATATCCAAAAGAAATGAAATCAGAATCTCAAGAAAATATCTGCAGCCCCATGTTCATTGTGACATCATTCACAATAGCCAAGATATGGAAATGACCTAATTATCTGTTGATGGATGAGTGACAGTTAAATTGATAAAGAAAATGTGATAGATATAGGTATATCACATTGCTATCTCTTTTTTCTTTATTTCTATAGTATTTATTTATTTATTTATTTTAATTGGATGCTGATTACTTTACAATATTGTGCTGGTTTTTGCCATACATTCACATGAATCAGCCATGGGTGTACATGTTTTCCCCATCCTGACCCTCTCTCCCACATCCCTCCCCATCCCATCCCTCAAGGTCATCCCAGTGCACCAGCCCTGAGCACCCTGTCTCATGCATTGAACTTGGACTGGCGATCTATTTCACATATGATAATATACATGTTTTAATAGTGTTTTTAAACGAATCTCAAGTATGTCTTTTCGTGCTTACCTACTTCAGTACATGTCTCTATATCAAGTCATGAGGCTGTATATTTAAATATATACTATTCATCAATTAAAAAAATAAAAAGCACATTAAATATATAATTTAAAATTTCTTTCCTCACCATTTTCATGTTTTCCTTTAAATCCTTGAATATATTTATATTTGGCATTTTATTAATAAAAGTCCTCTGTCATTTCTGGCTCTGTTTCTACTGACTGATTTTTGCCCTGGCTTTGAAAGCAGCACATTTTCCTGCTTCCTTACATGTCTAGTAATTTTTTTATTGGATCTTAAATACTGTGAATATTTGAACATCTGGATTTCATGTCTTCCTTTAACTCTGTTCGGCAAGTCAGTTGAGTTACTTGCACGTCAGCCTGAGCTTTTCCAGGCTTGTTTTTTGGTTTCATCAGAGCAGGTCTAGAGTAGCATTTATTCCTGGGCTGTGTGTGCTGTTCTTAGTCATTCAGTTGTGTCTGACTCTTTTGCAACCCCATGGTCTGTAGCCCACCAGACTCCTATGTCCATGGAGATCCCCTAGGCAAGAATACTGGAGTGGGTTGCCATGCCCTCCTCCAGGGGATCTTCCCGACCCAGGGATCGAACGCAGGCCTCCCGCATTGCAGGCGGATTCTTTATTGTCTGAGCCACCAGGGAAGCCCAAGAATACTGGAGTGGGGAATCTATCCTTTCTCCAGGGGATCTTCCTGACCCAGGAATCAAACCTGGGCTAGCTTATCCTTATTGCTAAGGTATGATGTTCTTGGGGTTTTTACTGAATGCCCTGCAGTTTCAAAAGGCTTCTTTATGCTGGCTGGTGGGAACTGTGAGAGCTCTGGGAATGTCAGCTTATGGCTTCGTGGTAGTTCTTTGCCTGACTTTGTGGCATTCCATCCTATGTGTAAATAGCTTAGTGTCAAGCAATCCAATCAAGTCCCCATGCAGATATCTAGAACTCTTTCTCTGTGTCGCTCCCTCCTTTCCAGTACTCTGCCCAGCAAATTCCAGATTCCTCAGTCTCCCAAACTCTACTGTCTTTCTCTTTAACTCACAGAGACCACTGTGCTCTTCAAGGGTTTTTCCTTCTCACTGCACGGTCCAGAAAGTGCCTCCAGACAGAAACCAAGGGCTGTCACAGACTTCACCTCATTTATTTTCCTTCCCTCAGGGATCACTGTCTGTTGTCCAATATCTAAAAACAGCCATTTCATATAGTTCAGTTTTCTAGGTGTTTTTTTTTTTTAACGGCAGGAGAAAAAGTTTGATATGATTTGCTCCAACATGGTTGGCATCAGAAATCACAGTAGAGATTTTTAAGCAGGGATATGATCATATTTGTTTTGAAGGAAAACCTGGTGGCCATCTGAGAATCTCTTGAATGGACAAGAGGTAAATACCTAGACAGAAAGACAGAATAGGAGATTATTTAAGCTGTCTGTGAAGGAGCTGATGGTGGTCTGAATGGGAAGAGCAGCAGGGGAACTGGAGAGGTGTGAAGACGTGTGAGAGCTCTTTAGGAGGTGGGACTGGCAAGACTTGCTGATAGATTGGATGTACATGACAAGTGAAATAAGGGGCTCAAGATGACCCCCACTTATGGTAGTGCCATTTACTGAGACTGAGGAAGAAGAAGCTTTGTTTTTCTTTTTTCTAAGGACTATATTGTCTGCAGTGAGTTCAGTTGTGGACATGTGGAATTTGAGTCGCTGGTGAGCTGCCCCTACCAGAGGAGGCAGTTAGATATGTAAACCTTAGATTCACAGGAGAGCTGGTGGCTGAAAAAATCAATGTGGGGTTTATGGCATATACATGACACAGTAAGTGAGGCCACGGGAATGGGTGAAATTGTCCAGGGAGAGGGTGTCCAGTGGCCAGAGAAGGCAGCCCTAGGCAGAGTGAATGTCTTCATTTCTACTGGAGAGCTGGATGCTGAGAGAATGGGCACAGCTCAGGGAAGTTGTGATGGGGAGGAAATGGGATTAAGTGGGAGCCCTGTTGGTCCTGTCCCTGGAGAAGAAGCCCTGGGGGTATTGCCTGGGGGCTCGGGGCCCAGGGATGGGAGTAGGGATGCTAGGAGAGAAGTCACCAGGTCCCAAGGCACATTCTGCTCACTTCAGTGTTCCTTTGCTTTCTGTCTGGCCCTGCCTGTCTCACCTCCAGGCACTACCATTAACAGTAGGACAAAGAAATGGAAAACTAGGGCAAAGAAACGCATAATAGAAATAGAAATAGTTTCTAAACCCCAAAGTAGGAGAAAACCTCAACTGGTATTTTGGAGGCGACAGGCAGCAGTTGCCACTCCGTCCCCACAGGCCAGCATTGTCAACTTGGCCCTGCGCCCTGCAGCTGGGCCCTGTGGGCTGGCCACACTCCAACCCGCCCACATATCTTCTCCCCCACTTCTGGCACTGGGAACCATGCCAGCGCCTCCCCAGGCAGCCCGCCATGTGGCCAAGCCGAGGGAGCAGAGTAGGAGGACTCCAGAGCGACTGGCACAGGGAGCAGCAGAAAGGCCACCGCTCTGTGTGGTGCTGGCAGGGATGGTGAGCCCGATCCTGTGTGCCCACCTTCAGTGGTCTCCCTGACTCTTCTCCCCTGACCTCACTCATGCCTCCTGGAACTAAGAAACTAGCCATGGTGTCACCACCCAACTCTGACTTGAATTCATTCTCTGCTGGCCTATTGTTCTTCCATTGGCTCTTGTCTGTCTCCTCAATGCGCTGGGGGGCCCTGGACCTGCCAGCAGTTGCTGTTTGCTTGATCTCTCCACAGTCCACCTAGCTTGGAAACACACCAGGGCCACGCTGAAGGGACCCTTCTTCATCAGCTTTGCCGTCAACTTTGCAGTCAATGCAGATACGTGGCCTGCTGACTGACTTGTGATGAACTGCAGTGTTCCTTTGAACTGGGGAGCCTCTTGGGGCACGTACAATAGGGCCTGGTTCCCCCTGGTTTCATTTGCACTCAACTTCTCGAGGGCATGGCTTTTGGGTAGAGCAAGGTACAGCTGGATTTCTTTTCTTTTTTTTTTAGGTCCTGCTATGGGTCATGTGGGATCTTAGTTCTCCAACCAGGGATTGAACCTGTGCCCTCTGCATTGGGAGCACAGAATCTTAACCACTGGACTGCCAGGGAAGTCCCTGGATTTCTTTTTTTGAATTAAAATAAAGTTGGCATTGAAACATGTATATTACTATATGTGAAATAGATCGCCAGTCCAGGTTCAATGCATGAGACAGGGTGCTCAGGGCCAGTGTACTGGGATGACCCTGAAGGATGGGGAGGGAGCTGGGTGGGGGGTTCAGGATGGGGAACACATATACACCCATGGCTGATTCACGTCAATGTATGGCAAAAACCACTACAATACTGTAAAGTAATTAGCCTCCAATTAAAAGAAATAAATTAATTTAAATAAATAAATAAATAGTTGGGGGCTCTTCCAGACCATCAGCAGTGAGCTCATACTCATCCCTTCCCCCAGACCTGGGAAAACAATGCTCTCTCTCCAGTGGGTACTGGACCTTCTGGACTGCAGGGGACATGTGTATCTATGAGGCTACTCATCTTAACCCACTGCATCTTTGACTTCTGTCAGTGGAGGGCCTCGGAGAAGCAGACATCAAGATAAGATTAAATGTGCAAGCGCTGTCTTGGGGGAGACCCTTGTGAAGGATGCAGGGGAAGAAGTAGAAGCAGGCAGGGAGCATCTTCCCATCCCAGTGCAGGACTGATCCCTGAGAAAGGAGAGGAGGAAGGAAGGAGGCACAATGTGAGGCTGCTCACATCACAGCCTGGTTCTGAGAAAGTTTAGATCACTGGGAATTACCTGAACAAGGCTTGCTTATTGGAGGAGTCTCGTCCCAGGGATGGGCTGGGATTGGCATCCTCATTGGACTTAGTCATTGGCGGGGAGCAGCCTGGGGGGAATTTGGCCTTGATATAAACACCACTGTGGATCCCAAAGTGGAGCCCCTGGGGCTGTTGGTGACCTCTGCGTCCCACAGCAGCAGGTTTTCTTGAGGGGAACTCTGAGCAGCACATCTCCATGCCCACCTCACCCTCCCTGCAGCCTCCTGGGCTTCTCCACTCTGCCACCTTGCCTGGGACCAGTCTTCATTGGTTTCTTCCCTTCCAGCCAGACTTGGGGCCAGACAATCTGCCTGGGTCTCTTCAAGCTCCACAGCAGGGCCCAGGCCCCCGATCCCTGCCTGGGTGGAGAGCTGCTTGAAGCAGGGTGGGAGCAGGGGCCAGTGGGAAGGGGCTGGGTGCTTTGGTTCACCCACCAGCCAGGTGGTCAGTGCCGAGACGTTAACAACAGCTCCCAAAGGAAGGCTGGTGCTACTTCTGTCCTTGGTCTGTGCCCTCTGCTCTCAGGTGGATCTGGAAACCCAATCCTTCTTCCCTAGGCCTTCAAGGAAGCCATGACTGGTTCCTCAGAGAAGTACAGATGAACAGCTCTGAGTGCTCTTGGCCCACCTGTGTTGCTTGTTGTAGGAAAAGGGTAAAGGGATTGGCCAGTGGGCAGTGGGCAGCTGACCAGAGCCAGTGGAAGATCCAACCAGGATCCTGAGAGAAAATATTTCCTCTGGAAGGATGGCCATGACGCTGGCCCAGCTGGTGGTTTCTCCTGGCCCAAGCACCAGTCTGCTTTGGTGGTAGGCCCCCAGGATCTGGTCTAATGCCTGGGACACAGTGGGTGCCAAGAACCTGTGGGTGGAACAAGTGTCTTCTGGTTTGCCCTCTAGTGATCCCCTTTACCCTCCACTAGAACGTCAAGTTCATGAGAGCAGGAGCTTTGTGTTTTCCCTGCAATATCCTAGCTCAGAGCTCGCACTCAACAAAGAGTGTCCGTTGGGTGCCAGAGCCCTTCTCCCAGGGGCACAAGAAGGAGGAAAGTGTAGCCCTGCTCACGAGAACTTGCAGTCTGCTGGGGAAACACAGCCTTGCAGGCAGCAGATGGTGAGCCTGGATTTACTCTGAAGCAGCTAGACATAAGGACCGATTTAAAAGAAAGCTCTGAGCAAGAACATAGCTGACCACAGCTGGTTGGCGGAGACTTTGGTGTGGAGGGGGACATCGGAATGACTGAGGTGACAAGAGCTGGCTGAAGCCAGCTGCCGCACATTTCTTTTCTAGGCTTCTTATTTAAGGGGAACACACGTTCTGACCCAGAACTCTGGACACATAGCTTGGATGCGGGAAAGTGGGACTGGCCTGTAAAATCTGATAGGATGCTTCCTAGTCTCGTGCTGGAACTGCTTATGGTAAAGAAGAGCCCAGATGGAGGCCTGTCTCTCTGCTGGTGGCTGGGCCAAATTCCCAGGCAATGGGTCTCCCCTGTAGGCCTGTTTTTGGCTCTCTTGCTGGAGGTTGGCAGAAGTCAAGTGTATCGAGGAAAGAGAAAGGCTTCTTGGACCCACGAGAGGGCAGCAATACAGTCTCTGCCCCTGCCACCCCCCAGAGGGGCATCCTCAGCAGGACAGCACATCCCTTCAGGCCCGTCAGCCTTGATCCGTCAAGAGAGGACACCTTATTCATTCGCATGTTGCCTTTGGACTCCAAGTGCCAGCCTGAGACTGTAAGCGCCCAGAGGGCAGGTTCCAATGCCTTGTCATTTGCTGGGAGATTATTCTGTGCAACTTCAGATTCACTAAGGACTCATAACTGAATGAGAAGGAATTAATGAACAAATGCCACTCCCCTGAGATATCATAAGGCTCTTCTTCCTATGTTGGGAATGGTATGGACCTGAACCTTTCACACTCCATCTCAGCAGGCAGCCTAGGGTTGGGGTTTAGGTTGAGGTTAGAGTTATGGTTGGAATAGGGCTTAGTCCATGGCTAGGGCTAGAGTAAAAGAAGTAGTCCCCACTGGGATGGAATCCAGTCTTTCCCCTTCCTCCCGGCCCCACTGGGCCATATCACCCAAGTTGCTTTATAAATCTTTGAGGAAAAGCCCAAAGTTCAAATTTTTAGCTGGAATTAAAGGTATGGCAGTCTCCATTAATACAAGAGTTACAGGTGGAGCAAGATTCAACCAAGTCATGGGGTCACAAAGAGTCAGACACGACTGAGCAACTGAGCAACAACAACAGCAACAAAGATTCAGCCATGATTGGCTGTGAATGTGGCAGTGGCAGTTCTTCCAGGAGCTGAGGCTTGGCAGAGAGCAGTGTTTGGAGGAGGGAATGGGTTCGCCTGGAGTGGGCAGGTTCTGAGGGGGAGACCTATGGAGGGATGCCTTGGTGAGGGCTCCTGTCTTTGGTTTCCTCCTTCTCTTCCTCTTGCTGACACCATGTGATAAGAATGGTGCTTATTCCTTCGCAAACATTATCTTATTTTGTCCACAGGACACTCTACAAGGAAAGTCTGATATCATCCCATTTTACAGATGAGGAAACTGAGGCTGAAGAATGTTAGATAACTAATCTACGAGTTCAGAACGGGGCTAGGAGTGGGATCCAACTCTGACTGACTCCAGAGACTTTATTACTCCATCTGCTCACTCAAGTTTCTCTTGGGGTCTAGGCTTGCTGTGGGTGTCCATGGGATAGGTGATACTTCTGATGCAGAACTGTCCCAAGCCTGACTCATTCATAACACCCTTCTGTCCAGTGGCCCTACAGCTCTACTCCCCTGGAGCCCTTTGGTCCTCCTGGGCCTCCTGGGAATTCCAGCAGGTCCACATGAGCAGAAGCTGGCTCCCCAGGGTATGTGATATCTCTACAGATTCACCCCAAAATGACTGGGGTGGGACCAGCCTCCAAGCCCCTGCCCTATCCTGCTCCTCTGCCTCTCTTAGCCCTGCTGTTCTTTGTAGTCTTCCTGCCTCCTGATAACTGTGAGAGGATCTGGCAGCTTGTGTATGAGGTTAGCTGGCCCCTGTCCAGGCTGAATTTCACTTGGTTATTTCCTAACCATATTTCTAACCTCCTCTAGAGACTCAATCTCTGTCTTGGCTGATTCTGAGCAGTCCAGTTGTTAGCTTCTCTGTGGATTTCATTAGTATCTTGTTTATTGGCATCTTACAAAGTTTTTAATGAAGGTGTTCCTGGAGAGTGAGCCTGGAGTAGGTTACTCTGGTTGGTCAGAGTTTGGTGTTAATAAAGCCAAGCATGTGGGTTCAGGCACACTAGGCCTGCTGAGCTGAGTGGCGCCGGGCTGCCAACCATAAGCTGAGGCTGAGCCCACAAGCAGACTTTGAGGACCTAAACCCTGGGTGACAGTGGGTGCAGAAAGTCATACTGATAAGCCAGAGTACCTATAGAGATGCTGCATTAGAAGTTTGGCCCCAGGTGTCTGCCCCCTCCCTCACCTCCCTGCCATCACTACACAGGCTTTAATGCAGGCCCGCACCCTCCTGCATTGGGAAGATGGTGTAGTGATGGTGTGCAGAGGGGAACTGGTCTGGACCCTGCTCCCTACCCTGGCACTGGCAAGGCTCTGTGGTTGCAGTGTCATGGTATCTCACTGGGGGAGGGGTTGCTGCCAGACCTGCATGGGAACTTTCTACTCTGCCCCTCCTTCTCCTTCTCCCCCATGAACTGACCCAAACTGGACCCTCAAGGAGTACAGATGACTCACCTGTGGTGTTGATAGCTCCTCTGGTTGGAAAGGGCCACATCTGCCTCATTTCCAAGATGATACAGAAAAGTGGGATGGGACCCTGGTGACTTTGTTGCCCTGTGTGCCCAGCCCTCTCTGCTCCAGTGGTGGAAATGGCTGGGTGGGCACTGAGGGGCCATGATCCCTCCCCAGGACCCTCTGGGCCCATTTACAAGGCCCCACAGGGTAAAGATTGTAGCTGGAAAACAGTGGCAAGCACCCTGGCTGCTGGAAGGCTGGGCCCACACTGTCACCCTCGTTAGCCTGGATTCTCCCCTAATAAAAGGGCCCCTGCATTCTGGGACAGTAAATTTATTTTGCAGCCTCTGTAAGTTTGTAGACTATGGCTTCTATTCTGTTCATGATTCTTCTATTACTATTTCTCTCTGCCTCCTACCTCTGCCTGCAGCAGGGGCTGAGTATAAGGGAGACAGACAGCAGAGTCCAAGGGCCACTCCACCAATGGCTGATCAGCATCACCTTTGGTTCATCTGTGGTGCCAGGCTGCTGTGTCACCCAACTCCAGGGGTCGGGGGGCATGATATGTGCAACATGATGGGTACTATGGACTGTATGTTTGTGTCCCCCTGAAATTCATATGTTGAAACTTTAATCCCCAGTGTGATGTTATGAGGAGGTGGGACATTTGGGAGGTGATTAGCTCATGAGGGTGGAGTCCACATGACTGATTAGTGTCCTCATAGGAAACAGAAGAAGGGAGCTTGTTTCTCACTCTGTTCTCTGTTGTGTGAGGATATAATGAGAAGACAGCCAACTGAAAATCAGGGACAGGACCTTCTCAAAGAACTAGACCATGATGGCACTCTGACCTCGAACTTCTGGCCTCCAGGACTGTGAGGGAAAAAACTGTTGAAGTCATCTAGCCTCTGGTATGCTGTTATAGCCTGGACTGATAAAATAGGAATCTTCAGGAAGGAGGTGATTCCTGGCCAGGGGACTGAAGGGTCCATCCTTTTTCCAGATGGCCAAAATGAGGAGGGTGATGCTGGGCGGTAAATGTGGAGGGAGATGCTGGGGGATGCATGAACAGCACGAGCAAAGGTGCACAAGCAAGAGCAGCTGGGTGGGCTTGGGGACCTGCAGTTATTTCGGCACAGCTCTTGACTTTGGCCTCCCGGTGCCTGGCACTTGACTGGTGCTCAGGAGACACTGGGTGAATGAATCCATCTCCATGACCGGGGATACCACATGCATGTGTAGAGCTCCTGAGCCTGAAGACTGAAGGCTGGTCAAGGATGGGTCTGTGAGGGAGTAGATGCATACAGTGGCACAGAGGGTTGAACTGGGACTCTACAACCCAGCTCTCCTGACTCTCACCTCGGTGCCCTTTTCATTCTGTCTAGTTTCCTCTCAGTCCACATCCATCTCTTCCTTCTGCATCCCCTTCTGTGCTCTCAGGAAGAGCCCCTTACACTCAGATGACTCCTCAGCTCTTGTCTTGCACATGAGCTATTTCTAGTGTGTTCCACCTGTCTCTTCAACTAGACTCAGCAACTTCAAGGTAGAGATTGGGCTTTTTCTGTGTGCTCTTCTGTGAGCTACACACTTCCTACGCCACACTCTCTTGCCTCCTTCCCCAAGAGCTTTGTGGGCTCATCTTTCAAGGGCTGGCTAACCCAAACTTAAGAGTTCCAGACCTTTCCATGTACACACCTGTGGCCCTGTCCATGCCATGTACAGGGAAATCACCCTAGTAAAGAACCTCCACTGTCCCCTCCTTTCGGGAGTTTGCAGTCAGGACAAGGAGGGAAGATGGCCTCCAACATAGCAGAAAGGTGGACCTCTCTTATTTTGTGAGTATATTCTTGAAATGTATGTGGGAGCTGAGTCCGCCATTGGATGCACTGGGAAAAATCACTAGTTGAGGAAATCTGATGGTGAAATTTTTTAAGCTAATGACATTGGATTTATTTCACTTTTCCATGGCATCGTTGGCTTATTAGGGTTTGAGTCTATTCATTTACCAGTTATCTAATAAAAATCTATCTATCCTAACGTATCTGTCCATCCCAGTGAATTCCAATATACAGGAATTAATTTTATCAAAAGGAATACTTGTATTTTACTTGCAGTAACTTCTTTTTCAAAGTGACAAACACCCTAATGGACCCACTGTGTGATATTATGATTAGAAGCTGAATACAAATGAAAGTGGGACTTATTGTTCTTGTCCAATAGATGGTTATCGAAGTGTGTTTAGATTTGTACGTAAATGTCACTGGGGCCTACAACCTAATTTCTCCAGTGGACTCTACCCATAGAGTTCAGGGAATCAGATAGGTTGTCTTTGGAACCACTTCTGCCTCTTAGTGATGTCAGGCACATGAGCTAGCTTTTCTGGTCCTCAGTTTCCTTGGCTATAAAATGGGGACAATCAAAGCAATTGCCTTGTAGGGTTGTGATATGGGTGATCATGATGCTGAACGTCAAGGGCGTGGAACACCTGAACTGGGCAAAGGTAGGGACTGTGAGAGAGGTAAGTAGCTCCCTCCTAAGGTGATCCTGAAGCATAAACGCATTACCCTAAGGGCAGTTCTCCCCACCATGCACCCACAGGGGAAATGATTTTACCCATTCTGAGGCAAGGTAGGGGTGGGGGAGCAGTAAGGGCCAGATTCTTCTGTGACACCTCTATGGGCAGGGTGTCCGCTGGCACTGGATGCAACCATATAAACATAAGTATTAGCGAGAGCTTGCTTTTGGAGCTCATGCACTTAAAATAGAATGGTAGAGACACAGATGACATTCAAACCTGGAAAGCTTCTGGAGTCCATGAGGCCCTCCCCTATCCCGTGCTTGCTGAGGTCGCCTGCAGCGGTACCAGAAGGCTCCTTCCAGTGGGCCTGCCTTCCCACTTGCAGTGCCTGCAGCTTCTCTGATGGAGGGAGGGCTTTCTCCAGCACCCTGGTGCTTGCCCAGACCCTCCCCGACATCAGGGTCAGCATCAACTGATGGGGGATGGGAATCGGTGGGAAAATGCTCTACCCTCCTCCCATCCCAGCTATCCAGCGGAGCACTTCTCAGGAGGGTCCCCACCCTCTCTCAGTCAGTCCCCAGCTGGTTGTGCCTGGGGCCACTGGCTATTTAATGCCCCCTTTCATAGCTTCTCTCCCTTTCTTACTTTCTCTGTTTCCGAATATGTACTTCCTGTGACCACCTCCCCAATCAACTCCCTCAGCCCTACTCCTTGTCTCTGGGTCTGCTTTGAGGGGGAATCCAAACTAAAACCCTTTTTCTGTCTTCTGAAATTCTTGAGTGAGCCAGGTGGGCGGGGAGACAGGAGCGTGAGGAAAGCTCATTACAAAAGAAATAGAATCAGCCTACTGGACATTTGTTTTCCAAGCACTTTCTTTCACCTCCATCCTTCTTAGCCAAAATGCAGAGGAGCAGCCAGGGCATCACCTGGGAGCTCGAGAGAAATGCAGACCCACCCCAGGCTGGCTGAATCCGAACCTGCATTTTGAACAAGATCCCTAGGTGGTTGGCGTGCCCCTTACAGTTGGAGAAGCCCTGTACTGCATCTTTCTCCATCCGCATGAAGATCCTGTGACAAAGCGTTACTATTTGTAGTATGTAGTGTCTCCCTAAATTCATGTTCACCAGAACTCTAGAATGTGATCTTATTTGGGGCCTCCCTGGTGGCTCAGTGGTAAAGAATCTGCCTGCCAGTGTAGAAGACACAGGTCGTTCCCTGGTCCAGGAAAATTCCACATGCCCCGGAGCAACTAAGCCCATGGACCTCAGCTACTGAGCCTGTGCTCTAGAGCCCACCCTCTGCAACAAGAGAAACCACCGCAGTGAGAAGCCTGCGCACCGCAACTAGAAAGTAGCCCCCACTTACTGAAACTAGAGAAAAACTTGCAAAGCAAAGAAGACCTGGCACAGCCAAAAAATAAAAATAAATAAATAAAACTTAAGAACACGATCCTATTTGAACTTGGGGTATTTGCAGATGTAATTAGTTAAGATGAGCTCATACTAGAGTGGGGTGGACCCTAAATTTGATGACTAGTGTCCATATGAGAAGAAGAAAGGATGCACAGAGACACACACAGAAGAAGGGCACATTGCAGAGACTGTAGTTACGGTTAAGCTGCCATAAGCCAAGGAACACCAGGGGCCACCGGGAGCTGGAAGAGGCAAGGAAGGATATGCACTAGAATCTTCGGCCCAGAGGACAACCTGATTTTGGACTTCTAGCCTTGAGAGCTGTAAGAGAAGAAGTTTCTGTTGTGTGAAGCCACCACATTTGTGGTACTACATTATAGCAGCCCCAGGAAACTAATAGACTATTCTTTCCAATTTCACAGCCACAGAGGTGATAAAGTCAGGACTTGACCGAGGCCCAGTTTGTGTTGCTGAGTCAAGGTGCTGTGGTGGGTGCCAGGCCCAGGGGGACCCCAGGAACATTTCCAGGGCCAGGTTTTAGATCTGGCCTGCTCCATGTGGTTGCCCAGGACTTGGAGGCAGCCACAGGGACGTATGACTCAGGGGTGCAAATAACATGAGGTTGGGAGTGATGGCTGGACCAGGACTCAGAAAGATTTAGGCAGGTTGGAACAAGGGTCCCAACATTAGATAATGAAACCCCACCAAGATGAGAGGAAAGCTCAACACTTAGGTGACAAAGAACAACCTTACAGAAATAGGATAGGGAGAGCTAGCTTGACAGATGTTCTGATGGAAACAAAAACTAGAGCAGGAGTGTGGGTGGTTTATGTGACCTCAAGCTCAGCTGGAGCTGAGAGGGTGATGCAGTTAGTAGAGTGGGACCATAGCCCTCAGTGGCATCAATGGAAGTGGGATGCCTGCCCCCAACGGGTGGGGGCAGCATCTTCTGCTTCCGCTCTGTGTTGCTCCTGCCACCCCTGGAGTACCAGGTCAAGGCAGGGGCACCACTTTTAAAAAGGACTGCAAGCTACAGTGTTTGTGGGGCAACCAGAATGGTGAAGATTCAAAAACAAAACAGTGATAAGAGCTGCCATTTATTGAATACTCCCTATGCTGAGAAGGCAGTGACACCCCACTCCAGTACTCTTGCCTGGAAAATCCCATGGATGGAGGAGCCTGGTGGGCTGCAGTCGATGGGGTCGCTGGGAGTTGGACACGACTGAGCGACTTCACTTTCACTTTTCACTTTCATGCATTGGAGAAGGAAATGGCAACCCACTCCAGTGTTCTTGCCTGGAGAATCCCAGGGACAGGAGAGCCTGGTGGGCTGCCATCTATGGGGTCGCACAGAGTTGGACACGACTGAAGTGACTTAGCAGCAGCAGTGCCAGAAACTGGGCTAGGTGAGTGAGATAGGCACTGTCTTGGCCCCAAGGGACGCTTACAGCCTGCTGGCCAAGAAACCTGGAAGCTGATAAATACATGTATTTATTTAGAAATGTATACATGCTACAGAGGAGTGTGGAGTGCTCCGAGAGCACTAACCCAGAGAACCTGACAGAGACTGGGGATTCAGGTTTTCATCTTTGAGCCCGTTTATGAGGGCTGACTAAGTGTTCCTCAGGGGAGCATGGTACCTTTGAAACAAAACACAGCAGGTTCAAAGGCCCTGGGGCACATTTGAAAAACAGAGAGAAGAGTTGTATTGCGGGATGTGGCTTGGTTAGATGAGGGTCTTGGAAACACTGTTTTGGCCATGTTGTGAGGAATGGATTGGAGAGAGGCAAGAGTGGAGACCAGTCGGGGAAGGGTTGGAGTCAGCCTGGGTTAGTCTCCTATCACTGCTGTAACAAATCATCACAAACTTAGTGGCTTAAAATAACACAAATGTCTCCTCTTACAGTTCTGGAGGTCAGAAGTCTGAAACGAGTCTCACTGGGCTAAAATCAAGGTGTTAGCAGGGCTGTGTTCTTCTGGAGGTTCCAAGGAGAATGCATTTCCTCCACCTCTTCAGGCTTCGACAGGCTGGCCACATTCCCTGGCTCATGATGCCTTTCTGTCTTCCTAGCCAGCAATGGCCAATCAAAACTTTTTCATGTCCCATCAGTTGGGAATCTGCCTCCCTCTTTCATGTCTAAGGACCCTCATTATAATGGACCCATCCACATAACCTGAGATAATTCCCTAATCTCCCTGTTTTAAAGGCAGCTAATTAGCGACTATAATTCCTTCTTGCCATATAACATAGCACATTCATTGGTTCTGGAGATGAAGATGTAGATGTCTTCAGGAGGCCATTATTCAGCTGACCACCCATTCTGATTTACATACATCACCTCATTTATTCCCCATGACTCCTCCCTTGAAGATGGTACTATTATTACACCCCTCCCCCATAAAAAAAATTTTTTTTTGAGGGAACCACACAGCATATGGGACCTTAGTTCCCCAGTCAGGCATTGGAAACAAGGAGTCTTAACCACTGGACCAACAGGAAAGTCCCCTATTAGTCCCTTTTTATGGACAGGATACAGAAGCTCACAGAGGTGACCTACATAAGGTCACACAGTTGGGAAGTGGCAGAGTCCAGAGTCAGATTCCAGGCTGATATTGCAGATCCTGTGATCTTAGTCCCTGCCCCATACTGCCTCTCTACGCAGAGGGCACAGGGGTGTTGACTTCTGATGTGCAATGGGCTAGCTCTTACCCAGAGTCAAGTTCTGGGTGACTCCAGAAGGCAGAGTCAGGTCAATACTTATAAGTTGTGTGTGAATCACTCAGTCATGTCTGACTCTTTGGAACCCCACGGACTGTAGCCCACCAGGCTTCTCTGTCCATGGAATTCTCCAGGCAAGAATATTGGAGTGGATTGCCATTCCTTTCTCCAGAGGATCTGGAGAAAGACAAAATTTTTTCTAGTTCTAAAAATTTCTTTGTAGTGATAAGCCTCAAAGAAGTTGGAGGTTGATCCTTTAGCAATGGAGAGTCACTGAAGACATGCTGAGAGAGGGTTCTAGAGACAAGAACGTGTGGATGAACACATTCTTCTTAGGTGAGAGGAAGGTGAGCATTGAGGTGACAAAAAACTCCCAGGCAGATAACTAACCAGAGGAAGAGGGAAATAAAAGGCTGCCTCATAACCAGATTCAGAGTCAGAATCTGCAAGATTACCAAAGAGGCTCCCTCTCATTTGGGGAAAGGAGCACCCCACACCTTTCCCCCTCAGACCCATCCATCTCTATCTGCCTGAAGGACCATCTGTTCATGAAATCTCTGTCTCTTCCAGGTGGGATATTTTATGTTTTCCCACCTCTGGGAGAAACCCGCAAGGCTCACTTTGCTCAAATGGAGCTGAGATTAGACACTAGCCTTGTGCCTATTGCTCGGATGTCAGGGCCCTTCTCCAGATTCCCTGGAGAAGGAAATGGCAGCCCACTCCAGTACTCTTACCTTGAAAATCCCATGGATGGAGGAACTTGGGGCAGGCTACTATCCATGGGATCGAAAAGAGTTGGGCACGACTGAGGGACTTCACTTTCACAGGGCCCTGAGCAGTCGTCACCACAGGTAGCCCAGTGCAGGGGGGAAACCAGGCCAAATGTTTTCAGTGACTTTGGGGGGCCCGTTTGGGGTCTGCCCAACAACATTTGCCCTTGGGCCTGTTCTAGAGTCTTGAGCTGCCGGGAGTCGGGTTATATGACACCCCTCTCCAGGCTGCCACTTCTGTAAGGCGGAGGTAGCCCTGGCTCTTGGCTTGGGATGGTCTCTTAGGAGAACAATGGGCAGGCTGGTGCCAGTGGGGATGGGGAAGTTTTGCTTCTTAGCAACAAAGGGAGCATTGGAATGGAAAAGAAGCCCGGGGGCTGCTGGGACTCTCTCAGTTGGTTATTTCTCTCTGCTCCTAGACAACTCCAGGCAGCATGGGGACCTGGACTCCCTCTGCCTAGCCTGTGGCTAAAGCCTCCCCCGGAGTGAAGGGGGAGGTGGCCTGTGTGTCCACCACCCTGTGGCAAGGAGCCAGCCCTTTCCATACCAGCGCGCTGCCGAAGGCTTGCAGGCTATTCGGGGAGTTGCACAAACTGGAAGAGGGCTGCTGGGGAGGGGTCGGAGGAAGGGTGTTGGGAGAACTGAGCTGTACTGCCGGCAGCTGCAGGGTGGGTGGCTGAGCACTGTCTTCTCTGGAGGGAGGTCAAGGACACAGCTGGAGCCTATTCGCAGCTCCCTCCCTCCTTCCTACAGCGCCGTGATAATAGCTCCTAACACTTACTGAGCCCTTAGAACAGGATCTTAGCCAGACTCTGTTTTCAGCCTTTTTCATGGATCATCTCATTTAATCCTTCACAACAGTCGTTTGAGATAGGACTATTATTATATCTATTTTAGAGATTAAATAATAATACTTTTAAAACACCCTGAGGCACACAAAGGTTAAGTAAGCTAGTAAGTGCCTCAGCCAGGATTATGAACTCAGAGTTTGGCTCCAGAGGGTGAAACTAACCAGGCCTTGCTGCCTGTCATGTGACAGGCTGGCTACATGGTCCCACCTTTTGGGGCTGCCCTGTGAAGTGTCCCTTCGAGGCTGGCCCTCTTGGGGCCTTCCTCATGCTTTGAACATTATAACAGCCACCAATGTACTGAGCACTTACTATGCACCAAGGATTGTGCACTTTACAGGACTGATTTTTATAATCTTCACAACAACCCTGTGGAACAGATATTGTTGCTGTCTCCATTCAACAAGGTGTGGAAATCAAGGATCCAGAAGGTTTGATAACTTGTTCAAGGTCAAGTTAGGATGTAGCAGAACCAAAGTCTGACTCTGCAGCTTTTTATTCATTCATTTATTTAAATTTGAACCAAAGTCTGACTCTGCAGCTTTTTATTCATTCATTTATTCAACCAATCAGCCTTTCATAGACTGTCTGACATATGCCAGGCCCTGTGCTTGGCATCAGTGGGTATACACAGGGGCAATAGTTCTATATGTCTGACTCTATCTCTCTAGCTTAGACTGCTCTCTAGAACCGTGGTCCAACTGGCCACGTGACATCACTCTGAGACTAATGTGCTCAAAACAGGACTCTTGACCCTTCCTCCAAAGTCGCTTGTGCAAAGCCTTTCTTAGTTCTGCAAATGGCATAATCATCCAGGCAGTCGCTCAATCCAGGGCTTGAAAACTGAGAGGCTATCATTTTTTTCCTCCTTTTTTGGCTATGCTGCACGGCACATAGGATCTTAGTTCCCTGACCAGGGATCAAACCCATGACCCCTGCACTGGAAGCTCAGAGTCTTAACCAGTATACCACCAGGGAAGTCCAAGAAGCCAACTTTGAATGCTTTCTTTCCTTGACCCCTGACATTTAATCTAGTGTCTGGTTGACTTGATGTCAAACATATCCTAAATCTTTTCATGTTTCTCCCTCCCTTCTCCCCTCACCAATCCATATCCAGAGGGAAGTCAGCATGAACCTAAATACATCAATCACAACATTTCATTCCCCTGCAGATTGCCACGTGCTCTGACCTACATGGCATTGCCTGAACTGAGCCCTCTGTTGCCACCCTGGTTCCCTGCCCTCTCCCTCCTCTAACAAGCTGAGCTCTTTCCTACCTTTGCCTTTGCTCACATACCCCTCTCTGCCTAGACTGCTCTCCCATCAGATCTCAAATTATTATTTTTTTTGGCCGCACCATGAGGCATGTGGGATGTTAGTTCACTGACCAGGGATCAAACCCATAGTCCCTGCATTGAGAGTCTTAGCCACTGGACCACCAGGGAAGTCCCTAGGTCTCAATTTAAACGTCACCTCTACAGAGAGGCCTTCTCTACCCAGTTTCTAAAAAGTAGTCACTCTCTTCTCTCTGCATGGCTCTTATTACTAAAGAATATTTTCTTTTTTAAAAAATTTTTTCTCCTTGCCTATCTCCCTCCCCCACTAGAATAAAAGCTCCATGAGAGCAAGGTTGGCCCCGAGCATCTGAAAGAGTACATGGCAAATAGCAGGTACTCATTAAGTATGGTGGCAGAGTTGGGGGGTAGAGCAAGGTGGGGGGCACACAGATCGGTGGAAAATCCCTGGGAAATGAGAGGAACAGCAGCCAGGAAGCAGCAGAAGGGACTAAAGTACCTTCTGTGAGTCTGGGCTAGGGGACAGGGAGGCCTGAGGCTTCTAAGTTTCCATTCTGCCAGTCACTAGCCAAAGGCACTGAACTTCTCTGAGCCAAAGCTCCCCCAATTGACAACGGGAACAATGGTATTGTCACCTAATAGTGTTGTTGGGGGGTGTGAGGGACTCTGCTCGAACCCTCCAATGGCGTCCCAGCTCGCTCTGGGTAAAACCCAAGGTCACTGTAATGGCCTCCACGCGCCTGTGCCACTGGACACGGCCCCCCTCGCTCCACTTCCCCTTTGCCCTCATCTCCTACTACTTCCTCTCACGCCTTTCTTCCAGCCCCGCGGGCCTCCTCCACGTCCCAGCTGCAGGGGCTTCAGCTTGATGTTCTCTGCCCAGAAAGCTCTTCCTCCAAATACCTGCGGAGACTCAGCCCTCACTTTCTCCAGGTCTAGTCTCAAAGGTTCACCTCCTTGGTGAGACCACCCAGGGTAACCATGTTTGACACTGTGCCCTGTCTGCCTTCTCTCACTTCCCACAGGCTGGCATGATGTGAAAATGAAAGTTAAAGTCACTCAGTCGTGTCCGACTCTTTGTGACCCCATTGATTATACAGTCCATAGAATTCTCCCGGCAAAAATACTGGAGTGGGTAGCCTTTCCCTTCTCCACGGGATCTTCCTGACCCAGGGATCGAACAGGTCTCCTGCACTGCAGACGGATTCTTTACCAACTGAGCTATCACTTCTTTTGTTCATGTAACCATTTGTCCTCCCTGTTAAGAATGTAAGCTTCATGAAAGCAGGGAGTTTAGCTGTCTTATTCACTGCATCCCCACAGCCCTCAGCATATAGTAGGCATCCAGTAAGTCTGGATTGAATGAATCAATGAAGGGCTGGCATAGCGCCCAGCATATAAAAAGTGTGGTAAGTGGCAGTTATTATTACAAATGACTATTTGTGGTCCCCCTTCCTATGTCCGTGGCTTAGCACCTAGCCGTGCACTCAGTTGGCATGAGTTGAAAGAAGAACTCTACTTGAGGTAGAAAGTCCTCTCTACCTGCCACAAGAGAAAACACGTGCTCTAAGAGTGCAGAGGAGGGAGGGCAGGACTGCAGGCAATTTCTAAAAACCTGATCTCCAGCCTCATTCCTGCTCCCCAAAAGGAAACAGGGGACTTCAAGCAAAGGGCAAGTCCCACCAAGGAGCGCCAGGGAGGCTGCATGGCTCCTCTGCCTGGGCCCCTGGTCTTGGAAGGGGTCTGTCACCAGAATTCAGAGGGCTCGTGAACTTGGATGGGAAAGCTGCATCTTTATTTCTGCCCTCTCTCAACTCCATTTTAGCAGTTCCCTCAATCATGAATGCAGGCAAAAACCCACCGTGATCTCAGAGGGCCTGTGACTCGGCCACCAACAGGAATCACATATATTTCCATATCATGGTGAGTGAATCTTTAAATATCAATATGCTCATCACTACTGTGAAATTATGATAATTGTAAGGCTCACTGCTGGATCTTGTTATTTAATCTGCTGAAAATGAGGCACAGATATCACAAATTTTAAAAATATGTTGGCTGTATTTCACTCTCATGGGTGTCCATTATAATCCTCTGTATTTTATTTTATGTATTTAAAAACATTATTCTAAGAAGCGGGGAGGGCTCAGGCTTCACCAGACTGCTTAGGGGTCTGTGGCACAAAAAAAACTCCAAGAGCTCTGGGTTAGAGCATGAGCTGTGTGGTTGCAATCGGCCCCAGCTCTCTGGCGACTTCTTCCAATGGGAACCTCCACACCTGCATGTGCTAAGTGGATTGGGGCAGACTCTTTCCATTCCTGGATGGGGGAACCCCCCTCCCCCACTGTCTCAGCTTCTGTCATTATGTCTGTGAACTGATTTGTCAAATGACTGGTAGGCCTAGAGTCTCAAACTCCTTCCTGGGAGTTTGATCAGGGCAGGCATTGGGTCTCTAACTCCTTCCTGGACACACTGTACCATCCAAACTCAGTGTTCCCTGGGAGAGCTTCACACATCCTACCTTCTTACCTTCGCCTCTGCCATTCTCTCTGGCTAGAATGCTGGCCCAAGGTCATGCTACTCAAACAGCAGATCTTTCAACCATATGGGCTAATAACATGTTTTCATGCCCTCAAGGGGCTTCCCAGGTGGCTCAGTGGTAAAGAATCTGCCTGCAATGCAGGAGACCTGGGTTCAATCCCAGGGTCAGGAAGATCCCCTGGAGAAAGGAATGGCAACCCACTCCAGTATTCTTGCCTGGAAAATCTCATGGAAAGAGGAGCCTGGTGCCAATCTTTGGGGGTAAACTGCAGTCCATGGAGTGGCAAAGAGTTGGACATGACTGAGCACTCACTCATGCCCTCAAGACCCAATGTTCTGGAACCCCACTGAATACTTGCTCAAACACTTGAGCTGATCCTCAGCTGCTTCTCTGAGGAACATATTGGTTTTGCCCTCAAGCATTTTAGCAGCTTGAGGTAGGCAGTGGCCTTCTGTCCAGGCAAGAATGAAAGGAGAGCATGTTCATTTTCAAAACAAAATGGCAACTCCTCTACCTGGTTCACCATTCCTGGTATGCAGAGCACCCAGGTCTGAGTTTTAATCTGCAGCACAGAAACCTGCCCTCTGAATACTCACCAAAGAGCTCAGCCTTGACCCCATGTACCGAGCTTCTGGTTCCCAACACTAATCTTTGGAGAAACCTCAGTCACCATGGTAATAAAGCGACAGACCATAGACTCCAGGCTGGATAATAAAGAAGTGAAGAAAGCAGAGGACTGATAAAGTAGGAGAAATAGAAGCATCAATGGATCAGACACCCAAAGAGGTGGAAGAACAGTTCTGGTAATAAACAAGCAAACTGGAAGATGTGGAGGTAGACTTGAAAGTGAATTTTATTTATTTAAAAAAAAATTATTGGAGTATAGTTGATTTACAATGTTGTGTTAGTTTCTGCTGTATAGCAAGGTGACTCAGTTATACATATACACATATACCCTCTTTTTTAGATCCTTTTCCCATATAGGTCATTACACAGTATTGAGTAGAGTTCCCTGTGCTATACAGTAGGTCCTTATTAGTTACCTATTTTTAATATGAAAGTCTTAGTCGCTCAGTCATGTCCAACTGTTTGCAACCCCACGGACCGTAGCCCTCCCGGCTCCTCTGTCTATGGGGTTTCCCAGGCAAGAATACTGGAATGGGTTGCCATTCCTTTCTCCAGGGGATCTTCCTGACCCTGGGATTGAACCCAGGTCTCCTGCATTGCAGGCAGATTCTTTACCATCTGAGCCACCAGGTAAATGTGTATCTGCTAATCCTAAACTCCTAATTTATCCTTCCCCCACCTCTTTCCCCTTTGGTAACCATAAGTTTGTTTCCTGTGTCTATGTTTCTACATCTATGTTGTTTTTTTTTTCTGTGGGTCTGTTTACATTTTGTAAATAGATTCATTTGTACCATTGCTTTTACATTCCACATATAAGCAATATCATATATTTGTTATTCTCTGTATGACTTCACACAGTATGATAATATCTAGGTCCATTCATGTCGCTGCAAATGGCATTATTTCATTCTTTTTATGGCAGGGAAATATTACATCGTATATATGTATCACATCTTGGAAGAGTGATTTTTATTAAAGTGGCACAGTTGAGAGCGGGCTTCCCTGATGGCTCAGAGGTTAAAGCATCTGCCTGCAAGGTGGGATACCTGGGGTTCAATCCCTGGGTCGGGAAGATCCCCTGGAGAAGGAAATAGCAACCCACTCCAGTATTCTTGCCTGGAGAATCCCACGGATGGAGGAGCCTGGTAGGTTACAGTCCACGGGGTCGCAAAGAGTCGGACACGACTGAGCGACTTCACTTCACTTCACTTCACAATTGAGAGCAATATCAGGGCTTACATGTGACTCTGTAAGTGTAGCTTGAGAAGGTGTGCAGAAGAGATAAAGGTGAGGAAGTTAAGGAATGCAGAGACTGAGGCATTGAAAGGCATGTTCGTATGGACATGTCATCCGTGATAGCAGGGGCGCTTCTGGAGGAGAAGAAAATCATGAACTGTTTTCCCAAAAGCCTTTAATGAATGAAAGGGAGTGGGGAGAGATGACAGGGATTGGGAAGGGGAAAGGTTAATACAACCTTATAATATGGATCTTGGGAGAGCAAGCCATTAAACATCCTTCAAGGTCTCTCCTAATTCTTGCCATTCTCTGATCTTTCCCCAATTGACCAGTTCACTCCCCAGCTTCAAATACCTCTCCTGATGGCTCCCAAATGAATATCCCTAGCTCTGATCTCTCTCCTGAGCTTCAGACAGCCTATCCCACTGCCTACTTGATAGCTGCTCTGCTTGGACCAAATCTATGACCTTCCTTCCAAGTGTGGTCAACTTCCCATCTTCTGCATGCTGCGTGTGCGTGCTCAGTCATGTCTGACTCTTTGCGACGCTTTAGACTGTAGCTCACCAGGCTCCTCTGTCCATGGGATTCTCCAGGCAGGAATAGTGGAGTGGGCTGTCATTTCCTTCTCCAGGGGATCCCCTATCTCCATGCTACCAATATCAATTGTCTAAATCAGAAACTTGGAAATTATCCTTGACAGTTACTCCCCCCCCCGCCCCGCCATTTCCCATGTCCAGTAGATTATTGAGTCCTGCTGATTTCACCTCCTAAGTAACTCTTGAGTTCATCCAGTCCTTTCCAGTACCATCTTGGCCCCACTTATCATCATTTCTTACCTGGTCTAATGAATTAGTTTTCCACACATCTGCCCCCTCTGGTCTGTTCACTCTGCAGCCAGAGTGTTTTAAATACAAATCCGATCATGTTACCTGCCTGCTTAAACATATCAAGGCTTTTCCATGCTTCTTAAGATAAAGGTCAAAAGACTTATGGCTCATGGTCAGGTTTTGGCAGGGATATAGGTTGTGCGGTTCATAATTTTTGGAGGCTTTGTCAGGTGGACAAAGCCAATAAAAAAAAAAAAAAAGACTTACGGCTCTATGTTCACCATAAGATTCTCATCCTTAACTCAACATTAGAGCCACCTGTGGAGACTTTAAGACGTTGATACCTAGCGGAATTCCTGGTGGTCCAGTGGTTTGGGCTCTGTGCCATGGGTTCAATCCCTGGTAGGGGAACTAAGGGAACTAAGGTTCCACATGCTACAGTATGGTCAAAAAAAAAAAAAAAAAAAAGGATATTGATGCCTAGGTCCAAACCCAGACCACTAAATCTGAATTTTTAGGAAGCCAAACTTGGGTATATTTTTGAAATTCTCTGAGGATTTTAATTTTCAGCCAGAACTGGGAACCTCTGCTCTACATAGGTACCAACCTACCACTCCAGTTTCTTGATGGCACACATGGCCATCTTGACTCTGTTCCAGCCACACTGCCCTGCTATTAGTCTCTCGGACTGGAACATTCTTCTCCAGCCCACCCTTTTCACTTGCTGCTGCTGCTGCTAAGTCGCTTCAGTCGTGTTCGACTCTGTGCGACCCCAGAGATGGCAGCCTACCAAGCTCCCCCGTCCCTGGGATTCTCCAGGCAAAAACACTGGAGTGGGTTGCCATTTCCTTCTCCAATGCATAAAAGTGAAAAGTGAAAGTGAAGTCGCTCAGTCGTGTCTGACTCTTAGCGACCCCATGGACTGCAGCCCACCAGGCTCCTCCGTCCATGGGATTTTCCAGGCAAGAGTACTGGAGTGGGGTGCCATTGCCTTCTCTGACCCCTTTCACCTAGTGACAATTCATCTTTCAGATTACAGGTAATTAACTGTCATTTTCTAGCCCTCTCCCCAGGTACACATTAAGTCAGATTCTTCCTAGCAGTCATCCAATCATATATTTGCATTTTATTTCAGTGGTTACTTGATTACTAAACTGTCAGCTCCGTATCTGTCACTCACTGCTGAATTCTTATTAGCTAGCACAGTGGCCACTACAATATAATGGCTCAATAAATATTTGATGGTTGAATGAATGAGAGGTAAGATGAGGTATATGAAACCATATGAGCCAATTATATTCTTTGATCACAACTGAATTCCTAATCTAGGTCATATACTGAACCCCTGTGGTTGGGCCCAGTATGGAATCAATGTCTTTGATTACAGCCTAATTCCCTTTTCACAGCTGCTTCCACCACTGGCTCTTAATCCTGGCTGCCCATTACCATCACCAGAGAAGCATAATGAAAAAAAGAAAAAAAAGCTGGCCCCAGCCCAGACTATTTAAATCAGAACATCTGGGGGTGGGGCCTGGCCTGATTAGTTTTTTTCTCCTAGCTTTACTGAGGTATGATAAAAAAAATTAAGTGTGTATTAACATAGTTTGGTTGTACAATATGATGTTTTCTTAAAGGTGTGCCTCATGATGATTTGATCTATGTATACATTGTGAAATGATTACACAGTGGAATTGATAAATCCATCATGTCACATAGTATCTTTTTTATTTTTCTTATGGCGAGAACACTTAGGATGACTCTCAACCAAATTCAAGTGTATTGGGCTCCCCAGGTTGTTTGAACTGGCACAGCTGCAGTCAAGAGCAATGCTCTGCCCCTTGCCCCTCCAGGTGTGGTCTATGGCAGCAGCTGGGAGCTTTCTAGGAATGCAGAGTCTCAGGCCCCACCCACTTAAATCAGAATCTTCACTTTAACAAAGGACCACAAGCGATCTGTCCAAGCGATAACATTTGAAAAGCAAGGCCAAGGAAACGGGCAGCAGAGTGTGGACTTCCAGGTGCCCCCAGTTTCCAGGGGAGTGTGTGGCTGCTTGGTTGGGAGCCAGTCTCCACTCCTCCACAAGTCCCAACTTCACGGCTGCCTCGGCGTTTGGCCAGGCTGCTGGGTCGACATCCTAGTGTAGCAGCGTAAATAAGGTCTTCACATGGACCAAAAATCCCGTCCTGGATAGCGGCAGCAAAGCCGAGCTCTGGATTTCATTGGGAGAGCTGGGAAGAGCAGAGTATGTTTTCTAGGAGCCCTCTCTGACGAGTGGGAACAATAGAAGAAAGCATCAGCCCTCGCGGTCCCGTCACGTCCCTGCACCCAACTACCCGCGGGGTTGGGCCTCGCAGCCCGCATTGCTGAGCAGAGATGCTTGTCAGGGAATGGCTCTCAGAGCTGCAGCTCCCTGCAACTCTCCCCCACCCCACCCCACCCCACCCTACCCCACCCCTCTCCCCTCCCCTCCCCTCCCCAAAGCGATCAGACAGGTTCCGAATGTCTGCCTGGTTTTGGCCCGATTCTTGGGCTGGGCCGAGTAGGTGGAGCCGGGACCTCCTCGTTGCCTGGCTCCCGGCTTTGGGCGTCACGCTGCCCACGTTCCCCTAGACCCAGCTGGTTAGGGGAGACATGAGCCCGGGGCTGGCTGCAGGCCCCAGGGCGCCGGCGGGCTGCTCTGTCCCCGAGGGGCGGACTGAGCGCGTGGCTTCCCGGGCGGTCTGGCACTGCCTGCGCCACTGCCTGCGCCACCGCCCGCCC
This sequence comes from Oryx dammah, assembly GCF_014754425.2. Classification (NCBI taxonomy): domain Eukaryota; kingdom Metazoa; phylum Chordata; class Mammalia; order Artiodactyla; family Bovidae; genus Oryx; species Oryx dammah. Next base: position 26,307,770 of record NW_024070207.1, read on the forward strand.
GCCGGTCCGGTTGCCCGGCCAGGAAATGTCTTCTTACTGGAAAGACGGCTGTTGTCTGCTGCGGCAGCGGGTGGCAGAGTCTGAAACCAATTTGCACAAGCCCTGGGTGACCAAAAAACTTTGTGTTCCTTTCGGGGAGTGTTCTGCTAGAAGCAGCGTTGTTGGTTTTTTTAAGCCACCTGTTCCTAAACAGCCTCCCAGTTCGTAAATGAGCCCACCCCAACCCCATCGGAGGAGGGTGAGAGTGTAGGAAGCATTCCCAAGGTGGAGGAGGCTTTCACATCACTGGAGGCGCCGAGTGGCAGCGCCCAGGACACAGCCACTCCAGAGCCAGCTGTTTGCCATGTAACTGAGAGCTGAGTCCTCTGAGGACACTGGGACCGTTGGGTAAACACTCTCCTTGTCTCTCCAGCAGCTGAGGGAAGCCAGGGCACCCAGTTTTTTCTCAGCCAAAGAGCCAAGGTGCCTCCTTCTAAAAACCACAGGCAATGGGTCCTTACCTGGAGGACACATAGCTTCTGAGAAAAGCAGACTGTGGCCCCTTTCGTGGGAAAAGATATCTATAAAATCCTGTGCCTGGATGCTCAGCACTGGCCCTGAGGCTTGTACCCACCTGCCTCCATCTTGGCAGTGGTTCCCTGGGCATGGGCCTGGTCGCCACTAAGAAACTGGCTCCCTTGTCAGCTCACTCCCACTCCCTGCCTTCTTTCTCCTGTTTCCTTAAGTTTTTCTTACTCTTCTCTTGTTCTCTCCAGCTTTCTTCATCATCTCTCCCCATTCATTCCATCTTTCCTTCTCTTCCTTCCTTATTCATTTTTTTTTAAAATAAATGCACTCATCAGGTATTAGAGCCGCCTGCTAATGCAGGAGCTGCAGGAGACCCGGGTTCGATCCCTGGGTGGGGAAGATCCCCTGGAGGAGGAAATGGCAGCCCCCTCTAGTAGTCTTGCCTGGGAAATTCCCATGGACAGAGGAGCCTGACAGGGCACAGTCCATGGGGTTACAAAAGAGTCAGACACGACTTAGTGACTGCTGCTGCTGCTGCTGCTGCTGCTGCTGCATCGCTTCAGCTGTGTCCGACTCTGTGCGACCTTATAGACGGCAGCCCACCAGGCTCCTGTCCCTGGGATTCTCCAGGCAAGAACACTGGAGTGGGTTGCCATTTCCTTCTCCAATGCATGCAAGTGAAAAGTGAAAGTGAAATCGCTCAGTCGTGCCCGACTCTATCGACCCCATGGACTGCAGCCTACCAGGCTCCTCCGTCCATGGGATCTTCCAAGCAAAAGTACTGGAGTGGGTGCCATTGCCTTCTCTGGACTTAGTGACTAAACAACATTAGGCATTAAGCACTGTAGTAGTTGGCTCAGGTTGCCATAATTAACACACCGTGGATTGGGTGGCTTAAACAACAGAAATTTATTTGTCACAGTCCTGGAGACTGGAAGTTTGAGATCAAAGTGCCCACATGGTAAGGTCTTGGTGAGACTCTCTCCCTGGCTTGCAGCCTTTATCCGATGTGTCCTCATGTGGCCGAGGGGAGGGGGATATTTCTCTCTCTTTCTCTCTCCCATTTCTTATCAGGCCACAGTATTATGGGATTAGGGCCCACCCTTATGACCTCAATTAACCAGATTCAGTATTGTTAACAAAGTGTTAACAGAAGGCAAAAGGAGAATGGAAGGGCAGGAGTGAATAGATGCCTCGAGAAATCAAGGAGGGTTTGACAGAAGAGGTGACTTTTGAGCTGGCTCTTGAAGCATGAGAAGGAGTTTGCCAGACAAAGAAGGGAGGAACTATATTTCAAGCAAAAAGAGTGGCATGTGCAAAAGCATAAGTTGTGAAAGGGTGTGGCCTGCTTGATGAGTGGTGAAAGTTTTTGTAGTAGTAGAGATGAGAGTATATAAGGAGGTGTGGCAGGGGATGCTGGAGATGCAACAAGGAACTCTCTTGTGAAGGGTTCAAGCAAGAAATGATGATGGCTCAAGCTAAGGTAGGGACAGTGGGGATGGAAAGTAAGAACAGAATGCTGGAGACATTAGCGAGACCAAGTTGGCTGGCTGAATGGTGGAGTGAAGAGGCAGCAGGGGAGAACAACTCCGGATTTCTAGCTTAGGGGCCTGGCATCATGGACTGAGATATGGAAGGAAGAGTAAGTCTGAGGTGGGGGTGAGAGTAGACATAGCCACTGGGGGGTATCTCCAGGATGTCCTGCGGAGGTAGGCTAGATGCGGTGAGTGAAGTAGGAACGGAACAAACTCTATGTAGGTTCATGAACACGTGTGGGGAAAGTATCTGATGCTGGGGAGAGAACTATGCCAAATGATTAGAGGGACTGGAGCTTAGCATTCACACAGGGCTGGGAATAATGGTGGTTCCCATCCAGCTAAAACTGAGGCATTGGCGAAAGTACACAGAAGGGTCTTGCCTTGGTATTAGAGAGTAATTAGTTCTACACCGAGCACTACTCTGGTCTCATCTAACAAAGCTTAACAGCAAGACTCAAGAGGGATCAAACAATTTCCAAGAAATGTAGCTAAGTCCCAGAACAAAGTTCAAGAGTATCTATAGCAAGGTTTCTCAACTTCAGAACAACTGACATTTTGAGCTAGATAATTCTTTGTTGTGGGGGCTTTCCTGTACACTGGAGAGTGTTTACCATCATACCTGGCCCTACTTATTGGATACAAAGACCAGAGAAACAAAGCCATCCCTGGTTGGGAACCACTGATTGTAGGAATACAGTCATAGTAAAGAATCCAACAAAGTAGAACTCACAATGTGTGGCTCCAATAAAAAAAAAAAATTTACCTGGCATTGACAGGGCAGGAAACTATGGCCAATAAGAAGGTGGTAAATCACTAACTGAAGTCAAATCAGAACTGACTTACAGTTAAAATGGGTAAACAAAGATACTAAAACAGTTATTGTAACTGTATTCCAGATGTTCAGAAAGTTAAGTACAGTCATGGGAAGTATTTTTAAATATCCAAATCAAACTTATAGAGGTGAAAACTACAACATGTGAGCTGAAAAATACATTGGATGGAATTAATGGCAGATTAGACACTGCAGAAAAAAAGGCTAGTGAACTTGAACACAAAGCAGTAGAAAGGATTCATAATGAAATACACACCAAAAAGAGAATTAAAAAATGAACAGAACATCCGTGAGTTGTAGGAAAAATTCAAGTGGCATAATCTAAAAAAATTGGAGTCACTGAGGGAGAAAAAGAGGCAAAAGGGAACAGAAAAATATTTGAAGAAATAATGGATAAAATTTTTCCAAATTTGATGAAGATTATAAACTCAGAGATCCAAGGAACTCAGCAAACTCCAAGTGCAAGAAATATGAAGAAAATGACACCAAGACACAGCATAATCAAATTTCTCAACATCAGTGATAAATAGAACATCTTAGCAGCAGCCGGAGAAAAAGGGCATTTTACCTACAGAGAAACAAAGATAAGACTTCTCATTGTAAACAATGCAAATGAGAAGACAATAGAGCAAAATCTTTTTAAAAACAAAGACAAAAACCCCTGTTAAGCAGGGATTCTAGATCAGGCAAAAATGTCTTTCAAAAAGGAAGGCCAGGGAATTCCCTGGTGGTCCAGTGGTTAGGGCTTGACCCATTCACTGCCAAGTTTGGTCTCTGGTCAGGGAACTAAGATCCTGCAAGCTGCCTGGTAGGGTCAAAAAAAAAGAAAGAAAGAAATACCAAAGAGACACATACTGCCATAAATGGAAGGAAGATGATAGCAGATGAAAACATGGATCTATGCAAAAGAAGAAAGAAATATTAATAGTAACTGTATGGGTAAATATATAAGATTTTGAAAAATTATTTAAATACCTTTGGTAGTGGACTATTTAAAAAACATAATAACGCAGTGTGGGTTTATAATGTACATAAACAAAATGTATGACAACAGTGAGAAAAGGGCATATATTTACTATTGTAAATATGTTTTCATGGTATAGGTTATGTGGTATATACCATTTGAAGATCAACTGAGGTAAGTTAAAGATGTTTACTATAAACCTAAAAGTAACCACTAAAATAATAAAACAGTCATAGCTGATAAACACATAAATGAGATAAAATAGAATCATAAAAGATATTCAATTAGTCCCCAAAAAGACAGAAATAAGAAAAAGAAAAAAGGAAACAAGGAACAGATGGGACAAATAGAAAACAGATAACAATATGATAGACTTAAACCTAACTATATCAATAATCAATTGAAATGTAAATGATTTAAATACCCAAATAAAATGCAGAGATTGTAACTGGATATAAAAGCAAGAACCAATTATATACTGCCTACAAGTATAGAACATTCCGGAAACTAAGATCATGGCATCCGGTCCCATCACTTCATGGCAAATAGATGGAGAAACAGTGGAAACAGTGGCTGACTTTATATTTTTGGGCTCCAAAATCACTGCAGATGGTGATTGCAGCCATGAAATTAAAAGACACTTACTCCTTGGAAAGAAAGTTATGACCAACCCAGACAGCATATTAAAAAGCAGAGACATTACTTTGCCAACAAAGGTCCATCTAGTCAAGGCTATGGTTTTTCCGGTAGTCATGTATGGATGTGAGAGTTGGACTATAAATAAGGCTGAGCACAGAAGAATTGATGCTTTTGAACTGTGGTGTTGGAGAAGACTCTTGAGAGTCCCTTGGATTGCAAGGAGATCCAACCAGTCCATTCTGAAGGAGATCAGTCCTGGGTGTTCATTGGAAGGACTGATGTTGAAGCTGAAACTCCAATATTTTGGCCACCTGACGTGAAGAGCTGACTCACTGGAAAAGACCCTGATATTGGGAAAGATTGAAGGCAGGAGGAGAAGGGGACGACAGAGGATGAGATGGTTAGACGGCATCACCAACTCAATGGATATGAGTTTGGGTAAACTCTGGAAATTGGTGATGAACAGGGAGGCCTGGCGTGCTGTGGTTCATGGGGTCGCAAAGAGTCAGACACGACTGAGCGACTGAACTGAACTGAACTGAACTGAACAAGTACAGATCTTCCTCTACTCACTTTGGGGTTATGTTCCAACAAACCAATCATAAGTTGAAAATTCATTTAATATACCTAACTTATTGATGCCGGGAAAGATTGAAGGTAAAAAAAGAGGGTGGCAGAGGATGAGATGGTTAGATAGCATCACCGACTCAATGGATGTGAGTTTGAGCAAACTCCAGGAGATAGTGAAGGATAGGGGAGCCTGGTGTGCTGCAGACCATGGTGTGGCAAAGAGTTGGACATGATTTAGTGACTGAACAACAACAACAACACTGAACATCATGGCTTAGGCAAACCTACCTTAAACATGGTCAGAACACTTACATTAACCTACAGTTGGGCAAAAATGATCTAACACAAAGTCCTTTATATCAATAAAAAAAGTGTTATATATCTCATGTAGTTCATTGAATACTGAAAGTTACAAACAGAATAGTTTGTAACTATTCTGGACACAGAATAGTTCTAAGTGTATTGATTATTTACCCTCATGATCACATGGCTGACTGGGAGCTGTGACTCGGTGCCGCCATCCAGCATCACAAGAGTATGGTACCATATGTTCCTAGCCTAGGAAAAAAATCAAAATTCAAAATTTGAATTATGGTTTCTATTGAATATGTATTGCTTTACACCATCATAAGGTTGAAAATCACAAGTTAAACCACTGTAAGGGACTGTCTGTAAAGCATTTTAGCTATGAAGTTTAAAATAGGTTAAAAAAGTTAAAGTATGGGAAAATGATATACCATGGTAACACTAATCAAAAGAAATTTGGAACAGCAATATTAAATGATATTAAGCAAAAGTTAATATCAGAGGTAAAGGTCATTTCATAGTGATAAGTGGATCAATTCATTAAGAGGACATGACAATGCTAAGCATTTATGCACCACATAACAGAACTTCAAAATACATGATGCAAAAGCTGACAGAACTACAGCTAGAAACAGAAAAGTTCAAAGTTACAGTAGAAAATTTCAACTCTCATCTTTCATTGATAGATAGAATAAGTAGGCAGAAAATCAGCAGCAAAGATCTAGAAGATAAGTATACACCATCATCCAACTTGATCTAATTGACACTTATAGAACATTCCATCCAACAACAGCAGAAGACATACTCTTTTCAAGAGCATACAGTACATTTACCAAGCTAAATAGATAATATTCTGGGCCACAAGTCTCAAAAATTCAAAATAATTAAGTCATACAAAGTATATTCTCTGACTAAAATGAATTTAAATTAGAAACCAATAACAGAAAAATCTCTGGAAATTTCCCAAATATCTGGAAACTAAATCACACGCTTCTAAATAATCCACAAGGCAAAGAAGAAATAAAAATGTAGAGACTATTATGAAGTGGATAAAAATGAAAACACAACATAACATAATTTGTGAGATGCCACTAAATGTCTATAGTAGAAAAGAAGAAAGGTCTCAAATCAATGATTTTCAGCTTCCATAATAAAAATCTAGAGAAAGATGAACAAATTAAACCCAAAGTAAGGTAAAACCAATACAGTATTGTAAAGTAAAACTGAAAAAAAAACCCCCAAAGTAAGTAGACAAAAGCAAATAATAAAGATCAGAATAGAAATTGAGGAAATAGAAAACAAATAAACAATAGAGAAGATAAATGAAACCAAAAGCTGATTCTTTGAGAAGATCCATAAAATGGTTCATCTCTAGCCAGACTAATCAGACAAAGAAGAAAAAAGACACAAATTGCAAATATGAGGAATGACAGAGTTGATATAACTACTGATTTTACAGATATTAAAAGGATACTAAGGGAATATTATAAACAATAAATTTGACAACTTAGATGAAATGGACAGGTCTCTTGGAAAACACAAAAGCTCATTCAAGAAGAAATGGGTACTGTGAATAGCCCTCCATTAGGGAAAGTGAATTTATAGTTAAACACATGCTACAAAGACATCTTCTTGGCCAAATGGCTTCGCTAATGAATTCTATGGGGAGGGAGGTGGGAGGAGGCTTCAGGATTGGGAACATGTGTACGCCCATGGGGGATTCATGTTGATGTATGACAAAACCAATACAATATTGTAAAGTTAAGTAGCCTCCAATAAAAATAAATAAATAAATAAAAATTAACAAAGCAAAACAGAAAAAAAAAAATTTAAAGAAGTAATACCAATTCTATACAAAGTCTTCCAGAAAGTTGAAAAGGAAAACATAGTTCCCCATTAATTCGATTTGTGTTTATTATCAGCATTACCACGATAACAAAACCAGAAAAAGACATAACAAGAAAACTACAGACCAATATCTCTCATAAATACAGATGTAAAACTTTAACAAATCAATGTAGCTAAATATATAAAAAGAATATAGCCACATCAAGTGTGGTTTTTTCCAGCAAGGCAAATTTGGTTTACCATTTGAAAATCAAGCAGTTGTAATTCACCATATTGATGAACAAAAAAACTCTAAGCGTATGATTATTTCAATAGATGCAGAAAAAGAATTTGACAAAATCCAACATCTATTCCTAAGGAAAACTCTCAGCAAGCTAGAAATAGAAGGAAGCTTCCTCAACTTGATGAGGGTATTATAAAAAACCTACAGTTAACATAACATTTAATGGTCAACTACCGAATTCTTTCCCTCTAAGATCAGGAGCAAGACAAGGATGTCTGCCCTTATTCAACATTTTACTGGAAGTTCTAGCCAATACAAATAGTTAAGAAAATGAAACAAAAAGCATCTAGATAAGAAAGGAAGACGTAAAACTTTATTTGCAGATAAATGATCATCTATGTAGAAAATCTACTGAAATCTACAAGAAAGCTACTAGAACTATGAAGTGACGTTAGCAAGGTTTCAGAATACTAGATCACTTTTTATTTCTATATACTAGCAACAAAAATAATTGGAAATTGAAGTTGTTGTTTTTTTAAATTCTTGGCTGCAGGCCCACAGCATGTGAGACCAGGAATTGAACCCATTGGAAGGTGGAGTCTGAACCACTGGACTGCCAAGGAAGTTCCAGAAACTGAAGTTTTCAAACAATGCTGTTTACAATTCAATGGGGAAAAAATAGCCTTTTCAACAAATGTTGCTAGAACAAATGGATATCCACATGCAAAAGAATGAAGCTGGTCTCCTTCCTAGCACCATACATAAAAGTTAACTCAAAATAGATCCTAGGCCTAAATGTAAGAGAGGTGAAAGTAAAATTCTTAGAAGAAAACAGCTGTAAATCTGTATGCCCTTGGATTAGGCAACTGTTTTTTAGATATGACACAAGCAAAAGCAACCAAACAAAATATAGACACATTGGGTTTAATCAACATTAAAAACTTTTGTGCATCAAAGGACACTATGAAGAAAGTGGAAAAAGTACACAGAATGGGAGAAAATATTTGCAAATCATACATTTGATAAGGGTCTAGTATCCCACAATATAAAAGAATTCTTACAACTCAACAATAAAAAGATAAAACTCAAATAAAGACTGGACTTCGCTGATGGTACAGTGGTTGAGAATCTGCCATGCAATGCAGGTGGCCTGGGTTTGATCCCTGGTGGGAGAACAAAGATCCCACATGCCAAGGATCAACTAAACCCACATGTCACAGCTACTGAAACCAGCAACCTCTGGAGCCTGTGAGATACAACTAGAGAGTCCATGCATGGCCACGAAAGGATCTCACATGATGCAACGAAGATCCTGTATGCTACAACTGAGACCCGATGCAGCCAAATAAAATAATAAATAAATACATGAAAAAACAATTGCCAAAGATCTGAACAGACACTTCTCCAAAGAAATCTCTAAATGGTTACACATGAAATATCATTAGTCATTCAGTTCAGTTCGGTTCAGTCGCTCAGTCATGTTCGACTCTTTGTGACCCCATGAACCACAGCATGCCAGGCCTCCCTGTCCATCACCAACTCCCAGAGTTCACCCAAACTCATGTGCATTGAGTCAGTGATGCCATCCAGCCATCCCATCCTCTGTCATCCCCTTCTCCTCCTGCCCCCAATCCTTTCCAGCATCAGGGTCTTTTCCAATGAGTCAAATCTTCGCATGAGGTGGCCAAAGTATTGGAGTTTCAGCCTCAGCATCAGTCCTTCCAGTGAATACCCAGGACTGATCTCCTTTAGGATGGACTGGTTGGATCTCCTTGCAGTCCAAGGAACCCGCAAGAGTCTTCTCCAACACCACAGTTCAAAAGCATCAATTCTTTGGTGCTCAGCTTTCTTCACAGTCCAACTCTCACATCCACACATGACCACTGGAAAAACCATAGCCTTGACCAGATGGACCTTTGTTGGCAAAGAAATATCTCTGCTTTTTAATATGCTATCTAGTCATTAGGGACATGCAAATCAAGATCACAGTGAGATACCATCTCACATGCATTAGGATAGTTATAATAAAAGCAAGAGTGGAAAATACGTGTTGGGGGAGAATGTGGAGAAATTGGAACCCTTATACATTGCTGGTGGGAATGTAAAATGGTGCAACTGCTATGGAAAATGCTTTGGTAGTTTCTCACAAAGTTAATCATAGAGTTCCTATAGTAGAAGTAATGTTAGTCGCTCAGTCATGTCTGGCTCTTTGCAACCCTATGGACTGTAGCCTGCCAGGCTCCTCTGTCCACGGAATTCTCCAGGCAAGAAAACTGGAGTGGGTTGTTATTTCCTCCTCCAGGGGAACTTTCCAACTCAGGGATCGAACCTGGGTTTCCTGCATTGCAGGCAGATTCTTTACCATCTGAGTCACCAGGGAAGCCCTATATAGAGTTCTTATATGACCCAACAATTCCACTCCAAGGTATATACAGCCACGGGAGACCTAAAAACATGTCCACACAGAAACTTGTACACATTTATATCATCATTATTCATAGTAGTCCAAAAATGATAACAACTACAAATGTTCATTAACTGATGAAAGGATAAACAATAGTGGTATGTCCATACAGTGGAATATTGTTCAGTCATAAGAAGGAATGATGTACTGAAACAAGCTACCATATGGATGAAACTTGAAAATATGATGCTTAATGAAAGAAGCCATTCATAAAAGGCCACATGGTATATGATTCCATTTATATGATATATATGGAAGAGGTAGGTACCTTACCTGTCTCCTGAGAAACCTTATGCAGATTAAGAAGCAACAATTAGAACCAGACACGGAACAATGGACTGGCTCAAAATTAGGAAAGAAGTATGTAAAGGGTGTATATTGTCACCCTGCTTATTTAACTTCTGTGCGGAGTAGATCATGCAAAATGCCAGGTTGGATGAATCCCAAGCTGGAATTGAGATTGATGGCAGAAATATCAGTACCACTCTAATGGCAGAAGGTGAAGAGAAATTAAAGAGCTTCCTGATGAGGGTGAAAGAGGAGAGTGAAAAACCTGGCTTAAGACTCAACATTCAAAAGACTAAGATCAGGGCATCCAGTCTCATCACTTCATGGCAAACAGAAGGGGAAAAAGTGAAAGCAGTGACAGATTTTATTTTCTTGGGCTCCAAAGTCACTGTGACTGCAGCCGTGAAATTAAAAGACAATTGCTCCTTGGAAGGAAAGCTATGAAAAACCTAGCCAGTGTATTAAAAAAGCAGAGACATCACTTTGCCAACAAAGATCCGTCTAGTCAAAGCTATGGGTTTTCTAGTAGTCATGTATGGATATGAGAGTTGTACCATAAGGAAGGCTGAATGCCAAAGAATTGATGCTTTTGAATTGTGGTGCTGGAGAAGTTTTGAGAGTCCTTTGGACTGAGAAGTGACACTGCTCAGTTGTGCATCTCTTTGCGATCCCATGGACTTGTAGCTTACTAGGCTCCTCCATCTGTGTAATTTTCCAGGTAAGAGTGCTGGAGTGGGTTACCATTTCCTTCTCCAGGGGATCTTCCTGGCCTGGGGATCAAACCCAGGTCTCCTGCATTGCAGGCAGATGCTTTACCCTCTGAGCTACCAGGGAAGCCCCAACGAAAGTTGCTCAGTCCTGGCTGACTCTTTGCAATCCCATGGACTGTATAGCTCTCCAGGCCAGAATACTGGAGTGGGTAACTTTTTCCCTTCTCTAGCAGATCCTCCCAACCCAGGAAGACTTTTGAGAGTCCTTTGTACTGCAAGGAGATCAAAGCAGTCAATCCTTTAGGAAATCAATCCTGAATTGAACAGCCTGATGCTGAAGCTCCAAGACTTTGACCACCTGATGTGAAGGACCAACTCATTGGAAAAGACCCTGATGCTGGGAAAGATTGAAGGCAGGAAGAGAAGGGAGTGACAGAGGATGAGATGGTTGGATGGCATCACCAATTCAATGGACATGAGTTTGAGCAAATTCTGGGAGATAGTAAAGGACAGGGAAGCCTGTGTGGCTGCAGTCCATGGGGTCACAAAGAGTTGGACATGACTTAGCAAGTGAATGACAACAACACGGAAGAAGCAAATCCATAGAGATATAAGTACAATAGATTAGTGGTTGCTAGGGGATGGAGGCAGGGGTGAAATGAATGCTTATAGATACAGAATTTCTTTTTAGGGTGATTGAAAAGTTCTGTAATTAGATAGTGGTGATGACTACACAACTTAGTGAATATACTAACAACCACTGAGGTGCAAACTATAAAATGGTGAATTTTATGTGAATTATATGCCAATTTAAATTTTTTATTTAAAAAAATTTATTATTTTTTGATTGTGTAGCTTGGGGATCTTAGTTCCCTGACCATGTATTGAACCTGGGCCTGGGCAGTGAAAGTCCCTCGGGACCTCCAGGGAACTCCTAATCCCAATATTTTAAATGGGATAGATTTCAATAGGTATTTTTCAAAGGAAGATGTATAAAAGGCCAATAAGCACATTAAAAGATGCTCAATATCAGTGGTCATTCAGTTCAGTTCAGTTCAGTCGCTCAGTCGTGTCCGACTCTTTGCGACCCCATGAATTGCAGCACGCCAGGCCTCCCTGTCCATCACCAACTCCTGGAGTTCACTCAAACTCACGTCCATTGAGTCAGTGATGCCATCCAGCCATCTTATCCTCTGTCATCCCCTTCTCCTCCTGCCCCCAATCCTTCCCAGCATCAGAGTCTTTTCCAATGAGTCAACTCTTCGCATGAGGTGGCCAAAGTACTGGAGTTTCAGCTTTAGCATCATTCCTTCCAAAGAACATCCAGGGCTGATCTCCTTTAGAATGGACTGGTTGGATCTCCTTGCAATCCAAGGGACTCTTCCTCAACACCACAGTTCAAAAGCAGTAGTTCTTCGGCGTTCAGCTTTCTTTATAGTCCAACTCTCACATCCATACATGACTACTGGAAAAACCATAGCCTTGACTAGACAGACCTTTGTTGGCAAAGTAATGCCTCTGCTTTTGAATATACTATCTAGGTTGGTCATAACTTTTCTTCCAAGGAGTAAGTGTCTTTTAATTTCATGGCTGCAGTCACCATCTGCAGTGATTTTGGAGCCCCCCAAAATAAAGTCAGCCACTGTTTCCACTGTTTCCCCATCTATTTCCCATGAAGTGATGGGACCAGATGCCATGATCTTCGTTTTCTGAATGTTGAGCCAACTTTTTCACTCTCCTCTTTCACTTTCATCAGTGGTCATTAGGAAAATCAAATCAAAACCACAGTGAGATATCAGTTTATATTGCTGGGATGGCTCGAATGAAAAAAAAAGTAGAACAATAAGATAGTAAGATGAGTAAAAATAGGGACCTCATGTCTTGCTGGTGGGATTGTAAAATGGGACAGCTGCATTGGAAAATAGTTTGGTAGTTCCTCAAAACGTTAAATATAGTTACCATATGAAGGTAAAAGCTCATAGGCACATACCTGAGAGCTGAAGATACACATATATACAAAAATTAGTACATGAATGTTCATAGAAGCATTTATCACAACAGTCAAAAAGCAGAAACAACTTACTGATGTATATGACACTTAATACAGACAACATAAAGGAATCTCAAAATAATTCTGCCGAGGGAAAGAAACCAGCTCAAAAAATGCATAGTGTGCTATTCCATTTATGTAAAACTCTGGAAAATGCAAACTATACAGTAACAGAAAGAAGATCAGTGGTTGCCTGGGGATGGGGGACTGCAGAGGGGATGAAGTGAAGGATTACAACGGGGCAGAAGGCAACTTTAGGGAGTGAGGGAAATGCGATGGTAGCGATGGCTTCATGGAGATACGCATATGTCAAAACTTAGCAAATTGTACACATTTTGTACAGCAGGCAAATGTGAAGGTTACTGTATGTTGATTATTTCTCAAGTAAAACTATAATACAAAATTTTAAAAGGAGCAGGTCTGTTTATTTTTTTTTATTTGACCATGCTGTGTCTTAGTTGCGGCAGGCGAGATCTTTGATCTTCCTTGTGGGATTTTTAGTTGCAGCATGTGAACTCATAGTTGCAGCATGTGGGATCTAGTTCCCTGACCAGAGATTGAACCCAGGCCCCCTGCATTGGAAGCTTGGAGTCTTAGCCACGGGACCACCAGGGAAGTCCCAGAAGCAGGTTTTTGAGCAGATGAACTGCCAGGTCCTTTCCAGCTCTGATTCTGTGATAGCTATTAGAGGGGATTATCCCAAAGCCTTGCACAGAAATGGTGCTTTGTAATAGGATGCCCAAATAATTGAGATTAAACAAGATTTTGTTTGAATTATTCAGAAACAGGCCTTGTTCTTTACTTTCTGGACTGTGTAGACAGAGCTCCAAAGCCCAGTTGAACGACGGAGTAGGGAAGCGCACCCTCCAGGCAGTGGGAAAACGTTCAGGTCAGAGGAGGAAACTGGGGAAACGACAGCTTAATGAGCTCTGCTCTTTCCAACTTCTTTAAGTCTATGATTCAGAGGATCGGCTCGTCATGGACATTCCAGACCAGTGAGGCATCTCAGAACCATGAATGCATAGACATCCCAGGGGAAAAAACAATGGAAGACAAGGTGGAAATGAGAAATGGCCTTTTTAGGTCTCTTGACCCAAATGCAGGGAGCTGAGAGGATATGGAGGAAGAGGTGGAAGTGTCCCTTCCCTGCAGGAAAGGAGATTATGACTTGACAGGGTCTGGGGAAATCAAATGCAAGACACTGAAGAACTGGAATGTCAGGCCTCCAGGGATGCCTTCTAGATGGACGTGCCAGAGGAGCAGGAGGAAGGAGGTGATCCCCTCCCCGCCTTTTGGCAGTGAAAGCCAAGAAGGCAAGTAAGGGAAAGAATGAAAAGCCCAGAGGCACGCTTCAAAGTAATTTGTCAGCTGGGCAGCGCCTGAAGCCAGTGCCAAGGTTGATGGATCACCTCGTGGAAAGCACAAGTGGAGATGGACCCAGCCTGGGAGGCTGTCACCCTCTCCTCAGCCCGCACCTGGAGCAGATGCTTTAAAGAAGACGATTAAAACCCTCGATGCCCGGAGTGACTCAGGGCAATCTTTACACCTGAGGAGAGTGGCATTTTCTTTTGATCCCAGAGGATGATAAGTTAGGAGATGCAAGTCTGAAGCAGGGGAATGGAGTGTCCATGTAATCTTATCCTACCTAGCAGAGCTCCTACAGAAACTCTTCTTCTAAAGGGTCCTTTCTTGCTTCCACCCTCGAATCTCCTGCTGCCCCAGACCCTGGGCAGGGCGCCTCCCTGGCTCCCAAAGGGCTGATTAAATGAGTAAGGCGTCTCATGGTTTATAAAGCTCCTTTCCCTCCGTGATCTCATTTTTCTCATTATTTAACCCTGTGAGATAGGCATTGTTTCTCTCATTTCTAGGAGAGGAACACGAGCGATGAGAACACAGATGTTTGGATGAATTAATTAATTCATATATTCATTCAAATAATGACTGAACACCTACTATGTGTTGGACACCGGTTAGGTTCTGAGGAGAGTGATGAAACCAGACAGCCACACGCCCTTGTGGAGCTCAATCAGTTGGGGTTGGCGGGGAAGGTAGGTGAGGAGAGTTATTGATACAATGCAAATCTAATTGCAAACTATGAGAGATATGATGATTTCTCAGCTGGTCTGAGGGCCAAGGCAAGCATCACTTAAGGAAGTGGTATTTGACCTTCGAGCTGAGCTGATGCATGATGGGTGTTAGCCAGGAGAAGATGGGGTGGAGTAGAGAGTTCTCCAAGAGGAAAGGACATGGCATTGCAGATAGAAAGAGGGAGAGAGGCAAGACAGGTGGCTGGCAACTTGCAGGCCATGGCCAAGAGTTGGGTCTCAACCCTCAGAGCCACTGGGAACCACAGAAGATGGGCAAACTGAGCAGGCCAGCCTAACTATCCTGGTTGCTTTGGAGAATGATGTGCAAGGTTTGATGGGGCTTAAATGAGGATGGGGCACAGAAACGTAGAGAAGTATACAGATTTGAGAGATATTTGGAAGCAACATGGACAGAAAGTTCATGCTTTTACGATTCCAGCATGCTGGGGATGCGAGCAGAGGTAGTGGGTGCAGTAGGTTGAATGGGAGTGCACAAAAGATATGTCCATGTCTAAACCCCTAGAAACTGTGACTGTAACCTTATTTGGAAAAAGGTCTTTGCAGATGTAACTAAGTTATGGATTCTAAGAGGAGGTCAGCCTGCATCATGTGGGTGGGCACTAAATCCAATGGTAAGTGTCATTATGAGAGAGAAGCAGAGACTTCCCTGGTGGTCCAGTGGCTAAGACTCTGAGCTCCCAATGCAGGGGGCCTGAGTTCCATCCCTGGTCAGGGAACTAGATCCCACATGCCACAGCTAAAAATCCCATGTGCCAAAACGAAGACTGAGGATCCTGCATGCTGCAGCTAAGACCTGGAACAGTCAAATACATAAATATTTTAGAAAAGAGAGAGGCAGACGGAGGTCACACAGACAGAGAGAAGGCCATGTGAAGATGTTGCAGCCCCAAACCAAGGGATGCCTGGAGTCATCACAAGTTCAAAGAAGCAAGGAAGGATTCTCACCTAGAACCTTCTTGATTTCAGACTTCTAGCCTCCAGAGCTGGAATAGAATAAGTTTCTGCTGTTTTAAGCCACCCAGTTTGTGGTAATTTGTTACAGCCACCTTCAGAAAGTAATATGTGAGATTTTGCTATAAAATGGCTACCTTTCTTTTTCTTTTTTCCCCCTCAAATGTTACCTTTTTAAAGTTAATACATTATTGGGCTCTCTCTTTCTGTGTTCCAGAAATGTATGGAAGACGAAGAAGTGAGACATCAAGAAGCTCTCAGTCTATGACCTGGGTTAAGACCAAAGCGGTGACAATGCCATCTCTGATCACCATAGGGGTAGAAACCCACATCTGGGATGGAGCAAAGCTGACTGAGATGATCTCGCTAGCTTAACCTCATTATCTCAGAGCTCTAAGCACACAGCCAAACTGGTCACAGACTTAACACCTAGTCCCCATCCATCTTTGCTCTGTCTCAGCACACAAAGGCACCAGATTTGAGGTGGTATAATACCCTACCTTATGTAAGTCTGGTTAAGATTAGCCAGCAAAGCAAGAAGAAGAAAGGTTCACTGGCCCACTGGACCTTGGAGATAAACCTGCTCATTTGGGAGTGGCCATCCTAGTTCACAGGGCCTTGCTGCTTGAGGAAGGAATTCATACCCCCCCCCGGGGGGGGGGGACCAGTGTATTTATAGACCCTGGAGGAGAGGAAGGATGGAGGCTCTTGGGAGACGTCATAGAGGATGTGCAGAGGAAATGAAACTGCTCTGAAAGACCAATGGGAGGAACGGGGACCTGTGTGGCCCTGGGCGAGGCTGAAGGATCAGAAGGAATGGGCAGGATGCAGGGAAAAGGGGCAACTCTGGGGGCTAGGGTGGCAGTGGGGGTGGAAGAACAGTTCCTTACCTTCTTGGAGGCTCCCTCTTAGGACTGGATCCCGCTAGTGAGAAGTCAGTCCGTTGAAAATATTTGATATATTGCCAGTGATCTGAATTCCATTGCCATAATACCTTTCAGGAACATAGTTGTGTAATGTGAGGCGTATCTGTGAGGGAACCCCTGATCTCTTAAATATATAAGAGAAACTGGGAATGTATGTTGTTTGCAAAGAAGTTGGAAGAAATGTAAACGTTGAATAAACATTTCTGGGACATTTGGAACCTATTTGCAAGTGGCAGAAACATGCCCTGTGAAAGGATTTAGCATGCAAGGGGACTGAGTTATGGAATTAAAGCCAGGGATGTGAATAGAGGTAGTGTGGTTATGCTGCAAAATGGCTACTTCTCTAAGTTTTGCAAAAGTGATAACTTATAATGTTTAGTATTTGATGCTGCATGCTTGGGGCAAGGGCAAGTGTGAGAGGCAAGACCTTAATCTGTTGCCAGGGTTAGGATCCAGTTGATGATAAAGACTGGGAGGGTCCAAGGCGAGGGGAGAATCATACAGCTAGCTGAAGAAGAAATCCTGGCAATGTCCCAAAATCCCAACAACCGACTTTTTTTCCCCAAATTGGTCATTAGGATCTTTTGATTTATAGAGTAAGTTTCAGCCAGTTTCCATGTAATTAACATCATGGTTTCACACTCAAAGTGGGAAAGTTAATCCCTGAAGATATATTAAGTTTCCACTGTATGGCAAACATTGCGTTGGTTGCTCTGGGGCATATAGATGAGTTAGAAAGCTCAATTCTAGCCAATAGAATCAGAAAGACAAATACTTAGTAATGAGACAGTGAAAATTCATGTTCTCTGCTGGTGCTGAGCCAAGCAAAGATCATTTGTCAAGGAGCTAGTTAGTGAGGCATCAACCAGCAGCCTTTTCTGCTGTTTTTCAAGTTCCTGTTAAGTAGCTACAGAGACAGTGGAAGCTTTGAGGCTCTTCTTAAAGACTTTTCACCAAGGTTGCTGCTACTGAACTTCTCTGATCATTAATTTAGCTTATGTCTTAGGGAACAAATTGGATGAGTGATATTGGGAAGGTTCATTATCATGATGTGCTCCAGAAGGCCTGACTGTGAATGAGAGTCGGTGACTAACCACAGCCGTTCTGAGTGGCTTCACAGTCAGTGAGTGAGTGACAGCTGTAGGCAGGGAAGGCACCAAGGGAAAAGCAAGAGACAGGAGTTAATCAGATCTAGGTCTCCGTCTGGACTTTGCCACCGGCTTTCTGTGTAACCTTGGGCAAGTCACTATTCCTTTCTGGACCTCAGTTTCTCTATCTGCATAATGTGGGGGTTGGGGCTCTTTCAGTTAGGGAGAGTTCTCTGAGTACTGGCTAGGCTTATCACTCTCCACATGTGCGCTTCTCACTCCACTTTTTATATTACTCCTGTTAAAATAGCCACTACCAATTAGGGGTGGGGGGAGTTCACATCTTTGTGTTATTTCTGCTAACTCTTGCTGTTGACCCATCTCAGAACCTGTTGGACAGGCTGTAATGATTTTGCCCAAATAAGGATACCTGATATTTATCATAAACCCAGATTGATTATTAACATGACTGTACTTCCTGGAGAATCCCATGGACAGAGGAGCCTACAGATGGGCTACAGTCTATGGGGTTGCAAAGAGTCAGACACAACTGAGTGACTAACACACGTTCAATGAATATTTATTGAGTATTTGCTTTGGGCATTAGCACTGCTGGTAAGAACACAAAAATGAGTAAGACATAGCTTTACTATCTCTTACTATTGTTAAGATATACACAAATACCTATGAGAATATATAAAATTTATATAATGCTTCCCTTACTAGAAGAGTCAAGCAGTGTACCAAGTACTTCCTAGGTATTGTTGGGTTTAATCCTTTCAATTTTCCAGGGAGCTAAGCTCCCCACCCTTTTTTTCAGATGAGGAACCTAAAATTCAGAAAGCTTAAATAGTTTGCTCTAAGTTACCTATTTAGGGACAGTGGTGTTATTTCAGAACCCAGAAGCTTAACCACTATGCTTCACTGCTTCCTAATTTGATTCAAGACAGTATGAGTGCAGTGTTAGAAGTGTGCATAGGGCTTCTCGGTGGTTCAGGAGTTAAGAATCCACCTGCCAATGCAGGGGACACGGGTTTGACCTCTGGTCTGGGAAGATCCCATATGCCATGGAACAATCAAGCCCATGTGCCACAACCACTGAGCCTGCGTGCCTAGAGCCCACGCTCTCTGTAACGAGAAGAGCCTGCACTCTGCAATGAAGCCCCTGCTCACCACAGCTAGAGAAAGCCCATACACAGCAACCAACACCCAATGTGGCCATAAATAAGTTAATCTTAAAAAAAAGAAGTGCAAATAAAGTGATATATTAGGCTCAGAGAAGTGAGAATTTGCTTCTCAAAGTTCAGTGAGGGAAGTGTGTGGTCTTCCAGGTTAAGCAGACCTGGGAAATTTTCTTAACTTCTGTTAGCCTCAGTTGCCTCATCTGTAAAATGGGAATGGTAAGAAGTAGGACAACTTCATGGGCATGAGGATTAAATGAGTTAACATACGTGAAGCATTTAGAACAGTGCTTTACATGCAGCAGATGCTCAATAAATTTTAGCTACATCATCCTCCTCCTCTGTGGGGACAGAAAGAGAGGAATGGGCTACAACAGGAATGCACTCTGAGGTTTCAGTGTATGAACCTATGAGTTGAAACTTGGGTTGTTACAAAAACACTACTTTGAAGAATTACATGCACCCCCCTACTGTTCACAGCAGTGTTATTTACAAATGCCAAGATGGAAGTAACCTGTGTCCATCAACAGATGAATGGATAAAGAAGCTGTGGTATATATTCAATGGAATATTATTTAGCCATAAAAGGAGTTAAATCTTGCCATTTGCAACAACATGGATGAAGCTGGAGGGTTTTACACTTAGTGAAATAAGTCAGACAAAGAAAAACGGTGTATGATATCACTTATATGTGGAATCTAAAAATAAAACAAACTAGTGAATATAACAAAACAGAAACAGACTCACAGATACAGAGAACAAACTAGTGGCTACCATTGGGGAGATTAGGGGGGAGCAGCAAGGTGAGAGTAGGAGATGAAGAGGCACCAACTACTGAGTACATAATAAATCGACTGCAAGGATATATTATATTGTACAGCACAGGGAATATGGCCAATATTTTATAACTTTAAATGGAGTATAGGCTTCCCTGGTGGCTCAGATGGTAAAGCGTCTGCCTGCAATGCAGGAGACCTGGGTTTGATCCCTGGGTTGGGAAGATCCTCTGGAGAAGGAAATGGCAACCCACTCCAGTACTCTTGCCTGGAAAATTCCATGGACGGAGGAGGCTGGTAGGCTGCAGTCCATGGGTTGCAAAGAGTCGGACACGACTGAGCGACTTCACTTTCACTTTCATAGTCTATAAAAATGTTGAATCACTATGTTGTACACCTGAAACTAATATAATATTGTAAATTAACTTTACTCCAACAAAATTTTTTTTAAAAAAGAAGGTTGGGTTGTAAGTTGTCAGAGGGGAATCCCTTTTTGAGTTGACTCTGAAGCAAGGTGAGCTCTATATGGTGGTGGTTTAGTTGCTAAGTTGTGTCCAACTCTTGCAACGCCATGGACTGTAGCCTGCCAGGCTCTTCTGTCCATGGGATTCTCCAGGAAAAAATACTGGGGTGGGTTGCCATTTCCTTCTCCAGGGGATCTTCCCAACCCAGGAATTGAACCCGGTCTCCTGCATTGCAGGCAGACTCTTTACCAACTGAGCTACGAGGGAAGCTGGAGCTCTATATAGAGCAGCCAAATGAAACAACTAACCCATATGCCACTATTGAGCCTGCATGCCCAGAGCCCACACTCTGCAACGAGAGAAGCCCCGCACACCACAATGAAGTACAGTGTCTTTTTTGAGCCAAAGTCACGAGAATATCTCCTTGCTTGAAAGGGTGGAGCTTGATACTACTCTGGGGAATAGGACATACTTCATGGGACTACTATCATAATACCATACCTGGGAGGCAAACCTCAAATTCCTGTCATGCATTAACTTCCTGGATCAAGTGTATTCATCAGATTAACTCCAGTAGAGATGGGTGCTTTGGGGGAATAAGATAGTGAACAGTTCTGATGGCTACTAAGAAGAGAGGTATGGATGGAACAGGGCAAAGATAGAGCTGTTCTTTCCTGATCAGTTCCAAGAGATCAGAGGCCAGAGCCCAAAGGTAGGTGGGTGGGTGGGTGGATCTTATCAGTAAAAGGAGAAAGCTAACATTGACTGAGCAACTACTGTGACTGGAGCCTGTGCTAAGTACTTTACAGGCATTATTTTGTTTAATCTCCCAACATAACTAGGTAGGTACTATTATTACCCTCATTTACTAACTGAAGACACTTAGGCTCAAAGAGGTTAAGTAACTTGCCCAAAGTCACACAAATATGGGTTGAGGCTGAGCATCAGGATTTGAATTCAGGTATTTGAAATTCCAGAAACTGAGTTCTTTCTAATACACCACCACACTGCTCCGGAGAAGGAAATGGTAACCCACTCCAGTATTCTTGCCTGGAGAATCCCACGGACTGAGGAGCCTGGTGGGCTGCAGTCCACGGGGTCACAAAGAGTCAGACACGACTGAGTGACTTTACATACACTGCTCACTGCAACCCAGAGGACAGGGAGTCAACCAAGCAGCAGAGGCTGGCAGTGAAGGCATACAGAGGTCACCAAGCAGAATGGAATAGCTTGTGCACAGCACCCATGAGGGCAACGAGTCACAGGCTGGCTTCACAGGGGTCTGATATCTCATCTCTGTCTCCAACAGTACAGTGGATCTACCCTGGTCCTCAGAATTGCCTCTGAACTTGATTGGAAACAGACTCTTGCCCCTCCTTACAGGCTCCAATTGCAAGAATGCTGCTGCCTCAGGGCAGGAAGGTGGGGACAGCAGCTTGCACCTCCTTGGAGAAAAGAAAGAAAGAAAGAAAGTGAAGTAGCTCAGTTGTGTCTGACTCTTTGCGACCCCATGGACTGTAGCCTACCAGGCTCCTCCATCCATGGGATTTTCCAGGCAAGAATACTGGAGTGGGGTGCCATTTCCTTCTCCAGGAGATCTTCCCGACCCAGGGATTGAACCCAGATCTCCTGCATTGTAGGCATACGCTTTTCCGTCTGAGCCACCAGGGAAGATAGCAAAGACCTTTAAACATTTATTCTGCTAATATGAACTCAACAGTGTCCTCTTTCGAACAAAAGACAGCACATAGTTCTACCAACAGTCAGTTATTTCTTCAACAGGTTGCCTCCAGTGCCAACTTTGTGCCACACACTGCGTGAGTTGCTATCATTCTGATGACCTTCAATGGGTGGAGACAAGTATGCAAACTAGTTATTTGAATAAGCTACTGAGATATACAGGAACCCACAAGGGTTTCAGGATGACTAAGCTGAGTTATATCCCTTACCTCACAGGCCTTGGTTCTGAAAGGGGTATCCTGGCGGTGGACCCTCTCCACAGGCCCACAGAACATGGCACGCAGATACAAAAGTGCAGGCCGAAATAACTGCCAGTGAAAGTTATAACCATAGCTGTTAAGAAGAAGATAAAGTTGGCAAAAGTGGACTGAGAAAGGAAAAAGATGAGATCTAGAATAGAAGACTGAGAAAGGAAAAAGATGTGGTCTTGGATTCAGGACTGGAAAAATGGATGCAGTTCAGTGAAGTGGAGAGAAGAATTAGATTAAAACATGATTCTCCCACATGGTCAGCTCTTTAAATCTTGCTTTCGATGCATGTCTTGGGAATTCCCTGGTGCTCCAGTGGTTAGGACTCCAAGCTTTCACTGCTGATGGTCTGAGATCAATCCCTAGTCAGGGAACTGAAATCCCACAAGCTGCACAGTGCAGCTTCTATTTACTGAGAGTTGTTTGTCTTAAATTTGTATTTGGCTTTGCTTTTGTATGTTGTTCCCTTGAGCATTTTGAAGACAAATAAGGTGGGGAAAAGGATTATAGAAGAAAGAATGAGGGACTTCCCTGGTGGTCCAGTGGCTGGGACTCCATGCTCCCAACACTGGGGGCCCAGGTCCGATCCCCGGGCAGGGAAGTAGATCCCACATACCTCAATTAACACTCAGCACAGCCAAATGAAGAAAGAAAGAAGAAGAAAGAATGATTGGGCTACTCTAGCCCAACACTGTTAATAGAACTTTCTGCAATGGTTGAAAGGTTCTATTCTGTGCCGTTCAATTCAGTAGCCTCTAGCCATAGATGGATACTGAGCAATTGACATGTGGCCAGTGCAACCGGGTAAATGAATTTTTCATTTTATTTTAAATGTCATTGGGGTCAATCGCATTAGAGAGAGCAGCTCTTAGTTCAGTTCAGTCACTCGGTTGTGTCCGACTCTTTGCAACCCCATGAATTGCAGCACGCCAGGCCTCCCTGTCCATCACCAACTCCCGGAGTCCACTCAGACTCACGTCCATCGAGTCAGTGATGCCATCCAGCCATCTCATCCTCTGTCATCCCCTTCTCCTCCTGCCCCCAATCCCTCCCAGCATCAGAGTCTTTTCCAATGAGTCAACTCTTTGCATGAGGTGGCCAAAGTACTGGAGCTTCAGCTTTAGCATCATTCCTTCCAAAGAAATCCCAGGGTTGATCTCCTTCAGAATGGACTGGTTGGATCTCCTTGCAGTCCAAGGGACTCTCAAGAGTCTTCTCCAACACCCCAGTTCAAAAGCATCAATTCTTCGGCACTCAGCCTTCTTCACAGGGCAACACTCACATCCATACATGACCACAGGAAAAACCATAGCCTTGACTAGACAGACCTTAGTCGGCAAAGTAATGTCTCTGCTTTTGAATATGCTATCTAGGTTGGTCATAACTTTCCTTCCGAAGAGTAAGCGTCTTTTAATTTCATGGCTGCAGTCACCATCTGCTGTGATTTTAGAGCCCCCCAAAATAAAGTCTGACACTGTTTCCACTGTTTTCCCATCTATTTGCCATGAAGTGATGGGACAGGATGCCATGATCTTCGTTTTCTGAATGTTGAGCTTTAAGTCAACTTTTTCACTCTCCACTTTCACTTTCATCAAGAGGCTTTTTAGTTCCTCTTCACTTTCTGCCATAAAGGTGGTGTCATCTGCATATCTGAGGTTATTGATATTTCTCCTGGCAATCTTGATTCCAGCTTGTGTTTCTTCCAGTCCAGCGTTTCTCATGATGTACTCTGTATATAAGTTAAAAAAGCAGGGTGACAATATACAGCCTTGACGTACTCCTTTTCCTATTTGGAACCAGTCTGTTGTTCCCTGTCCAGTTCTAACTGTTGCTTCCTGACCTGCATACAGGTTTCTCAAGAGGCAGGTCAGGTGGTCTGCTATTCCCATCTCTTTCAGAATTTTCCACAGTTTATTGTGATCCACACAGGCAAAGGCTTTGGCATAGTCAATAAAGCAGAAATAGATGTTTTTCTGGAACTCTCTTGCTTTTTCCATGATCCAGCGGATGTTGGCAATTTGATCTCTGGTTCCTCTGCCTTTTCTAAAACCAGCTTGAACATCTGGAAGTTCACGGTTCACATATTGCTGAAGCCTGGTTGGGAGAATTTTGAGCATTACTTTACTAGCATGTGAGATGAGTGCAATTGTGCGGTAGTTTGAGCATTCTTTGGCGTTGCCTTTCTTTGGGATTGGAATGAAAACTGACCTTTTCCAGTCCTGTGGCCACTGCTGAGTTTTCCAAATGTGCTGGCATATTGAGTGCAGCACTTTCACAGCATCATCTTTCAGGATTTGAAATAGCTCAACTGGAATTCCATCACCTCCACTAGCTTTGTTCATAGTGATGCTTTCTAAGCCCCACTTGACTTCACATTCCAGGATGTCTGGCTCTAGATGAGTGATCACACCATCGTGATTATCTGGGTCATGAAGATCTTTTTTGTACAGTTCTTCTGTGTGTTCTTGCCACCTCTTCTTAATATCTTCTGCTTCTGTTAGGCCCCTACCATTTCTGTCCTTTATTGAGCCCATCTTTGCATGAAATGTTCCCTTGGTATCTCTAATTTTCTTGAAGAGATCTCTAGTCTTTCCCATTCTGTTCTTTTCCTCTATTTCTTTGCATTGATCGCTGAAGAAGGCTTTCTTATCTCTTCTTGCTATTCTTTGGAACTCTGCATTCAGATGCTTATATCTTTCCTTTTCTCCTTTGTTTTTCGCCTGTCTTCTCTTCACAGCTATTTGTAAGGCCTCCCCAGACAGCCATTTTGCTTTTTTGCATTTCTTTTCCATGGGGATGGTCTTGATCCCTGTCTCCTGTACAATGTCACGAACCTCATTCCATAGTTCATCAGGCACTCTATCTATCAGATCTAGTCCCTTAAATCTATTTCTCACTTCCACTGTATAATCATAAGGGATTTGATTTAGGTCATACCTGAATGGTCTAGCAGTTTTCCCTACTTTCTTCAATTTAAGTCTGAATTTGGCAATAAGGAGCTCATGATCTGAGCCACAGTCAGCTCCCGGTCTTGTTTTTGCTGACTGTATAGAGCTTCCCCATCTCTGGCTGCAAAGAATATAATCAATCTGATTTCGGTGTTGACCATCTGGTGATGTCCATGTGTAGAGGCTTCTCTTGTTTTGTTGGAAGAGGGTGTTTGCTATGACCAGTGCATTTTCTTGGCAAAACTCTATTAGTCTTTGCCCTGCTTCATTCCACATTCCAAGGCCAAATTTGCCTGTTAGTCCAGGTGTTTCTTGACTTCCTACTTTTGCATTCCAGTCCCCTATAATGAAAAGGATATCTTTTTTGGGTGTTAGTTCTAAAAGGTCTTGTAGGCCTTCATAGAACCGTTCAATTTCAGCTTCTTCAGCGTTACTGGTTGGGACATAGACTTGGATTACTGTGATATTGAATGGTTTGCCTTGGAAACAAACAGAGATCATTCTGTCGTTTTTGAGATTGCATCCAAGTACTGCAGCTCTTAACCACTTAGCAAATAGCCCATCCACACCCTGGTTAAGGAGCAATTAAATATGAACACTTCCATGAACAGACTTATGGGGGCGCTCATTCGCAAATGCCTGGGCTAGTTCCATCAGCGGTTAGAGGATCACAGTTCCTAAGTAGCATCCTGCAAGGGTTGATTTCCGATTTGCATAGGTACCTTCAGGTACATTGTCTCATTCAATCCCTTAACAACCCTGAAGGGGGTAGCACGGAGATGATCATCCCCGCGAGATGCAGTAAATTTAGGTGACAACAGCAAGGCCCTGCAGCCGTTGAGGGTGAAAACTAGAGGTCCCCTGTTTCTCCTTTTGGAGGGGGAAGACTCTTTCCAGGGGGCAGCACGAGGGGAACGATCTCACGTTGCTAATGCCCACTGCTCACCACCTGGGCCTCATGGATGAAGAAGTGAAGACAGCTCTACCTCTCTTATCTCTGCCTTTTTCCTACTGGACTGGGGCCAATCTGGCCGTAGGCTATGAACAAGAACCCTATATTATCCCCTTCCCACTACCTTGATTTAGGCAATAAAAAGCATTTTGAAAAGTTCGTTTATATATTCAAAATTATGTAGGGAGCACCAACCATGCCCCAGCCATTGTTCTAGGCCTGGGGATTCAGCTGTGAACGAAGCAGAGACACACACTCTGGAGTTGACAATTACCGTGGACGGAGACTCCTAAAAAGTTGGGCATACACTGGATTGTCTTAACATTTCAAAAAATATGTTAAATCTACGGTGGTCTCTTACATCTTCAATGTCACACACACACACCGTTCAAGGTGTTTTTTGTGTAAATCTGGACTTGCCCTTCAAGCAAACTGCTTGGCCGGCTGAAATGTGGAAACACCTTTCAATTTAGTCTTTTAACATGTGTTGAGTGCCACCTATGTGCAGAGCCCGATATTGGGGACTTTGGAGAGAGGCAGAAGGATGAGAAGACAAGGTCCTATCTTAGGGGTTCCCAGGACGCTGAAAGGCAGTTCCTTGTCTTGGGAGCTCCCAGCCTGTAGGAAGAGACAGTCTAGACTGGGAAGGCAAACAACTTCGGGACCCACTTTCAGAGGGGAGTCCCAAGTACATGTAAAATGAATCCAGCCTAGGCTGTCTGGAATCGGTAAATGGCCCCTTGTGATAATGGGGAGCAAGAGAGCACATGCCCTCTCTTAGGAGCTGTCGCTGTCCCAAGGACGAGGAGGAACCCAGGCAGCCTCTTCTGGATTATCCTTTATCCTGGCAAGTCTTCTGAATAAGTGGAAGGATGGGGTGGGTGCCTCCTGGAGGGATAGGAGAAATGGGGACACCGGGCACAATTCAAACCCAGTCGAAGACTCAGAGGAGAGAGGCGGGCCAGTGCCTGAGGGTCTCGGCTAAGTCCTTACAGCTGCGGGGTGGCCGTGCGGATGGACCGAGTCAGGGGTAGAGGGAGCGAGTGGGGGCAGTGCCTCGGTTCCTTGACAGCTGTTAAGGAAGCGTGGCGACAAAGGGTTAAGTGTGCCCCGCCACCGCCCCAAACGCTTCCTGTGTTTGAAATCCTTCAGGTCTCCAGAACCCTCTGGCCCCCGGCCAGGCGGGCATTGTCCGGGGAGCCGCTTGTGGGCTGTCAGAGCGGCCGCGCCGCCTTTGTTGTGGGGCCACCTCGAGGTTCCCTCTCGCGCCCTGGCTGGGGCTGCCGAGTGCGTGCTGGGAGGGGGGCGGTGCGGGAGGCTCGCTCCCTCTCCCTCTTCCTGGCCCCCCCTCCAGCCCTCCCGATGACCACATGACCAAGTGGGCTCGCGGCCAAGCCACAGGCTACAAAATGCAGCCCCTGGAGTGAGCGGGGCGCATTCCCGCTGGCAGCCTGAGCCCCGGGCCGTTGGAGCCACAGCCGAGCCGCCAGCCATTTGGAACGGGCTCGCCGCGCCCCCGGAGCCGCCGAGACCAGCTGGGCGGCGCTGCCCCGCGGCGGGAGAGGGAGGCTGCGGGAGACAGGAGGCGGTGGCCGGCCAGCCCGTGGCGCGGCTCGGGGCGCACGGTCTCGCGGCCCGGAGCCACGCGAGCTCCGCGCCCTGCAGCCCGCCCGAGCCGCAGCTCGCGCCTCCCTCGGCCCCCGGCCTCTCCGCCCCCACCCCCACCCCCGCCCCCTGGCCCGGGCCGCGCGGCGGCGGCCGGCGGAGCAGCATGAATCTGCGGCTCTGCGTGCAGGCGCTCCTGCTGCTCTGGCTTTGCCTGAACGCGGTGTGCGGAGGTGAGTGCGCGCCCTCCCGCTAGTCCGCGCTGCAGACCCCGCGCTCCCCGCCCTCCGCCCCGACGCTCACTCCCTCTCCGCCTCCCGGGAGCCGCGCGCGAGCCGTACCGGAGCCGCCACGCGCCGGGCCTCCCACTGACAGGGCACCCGGGGTCAGGGGCCCGCCGGCCGCGGACACCGCTCCCTCTGGGGCAGTGGGGGGCTCGGCTCGGCCTGGGGCCTCACCCGCCCAGAGCCTGGCCCCTCCCGGTCGCCCCTCGCAGTCTGAGGAGCTCAGGGCCGCAGGAGTACGCCCCGGGTCCCGCGCCCCACGCCCCACGTGCTGCAGGGAATCGGGGGGAGGCGCGTCCCGCTCCCCTCGTGGATCATTGGAGGGAGCTGACCTGAGCCGGGTGGGCAGGGCTCCCGCGTGGAAAGTTAGGGGCCGCCGGCCGGTCCAGGGGCGCGGGCCACTGGGGATGATGTGCCAAGATGCAGACGTGACACTTGTTGCATAGGCAGGAGCGCTCGGCGGGGGCGGCGGCGTGGAGCCCAGCTGTTGCTCCTTGCAGCCTGCATGTGAGCTGAGGCAGCCTACCCTGGGCCGGGCAGGGCAGGGCCGGGCTGAGCTGGTCTCCTCCCTTACCCCAAGTCCTGTTTGGTCTGCTCTCCTGCTCCCATACGGGAAGGCTCTCCCCAAGGCCTCGGTCCCACCACAGGGACTCAGTTCTTCGAGATCCTGGCTCCCTCCCTCCTCCCCTCCACCCCAGGCATGGTCATGCTGCGCTTCAGTCCCCCTGTCTCCAGGCACCAAACAAGGCAAGAGCGCCTGACCCAGTCGATACCTCCAGGTAGCTGGCCCCCACCTGCACCACAGCCCCACCTGGCATACTTGGCAATCATCCCCAAGCCTGGTCCCCACCCACAGCCCAGCCTCCCGGTCCATGCTGCCTGTCTGTGCGTCAGTGTCTCCTGGGGCTGCCAGCTCCCACCTCCAGCTGCCACAGTCCTGTGATCTGGCTGTCACTGCTGCCTGACTGGCACCACAGAATAGAAAGGCCAGGACCAGGTGGACTAATGCCAGTGCCAGGGTTGGAGTTTCCGGGAGGTAGGAGCTGAGGGAGGCAGAGAGCAGGGCAGCACGTTTCCTAGAGGCAGGCTCCGGGTCCTCCTTGGTTCCAGGCCCTCCAGAACACAATGCAATCTTGGAGGCTCTGAGGGGCCTGGCGGGGCTCCACCTCTCTCTTTGTAGGTAACCTGCTTTCTCAGCTCTTTCTTGCCTTTGGCATTGCTCTGGCCCCAGGGAGTCCTGCCTGGCTGCTCAGGAAGGTGACTTGGTTGGCTCTGGCACCACCTGCCTTCAGCTAGCTATCCAGTGGTCTGTCTTTTCAGGGCCCGAGCCCTGGCTCAACCATCTCCTTGAGAAGGGGAGCAGGCTTTTTCCTGACAAACTCCTGTCAGGTGGACAGTGGCAGAAAGTGAGCAAAAGATACAAATGAAGGACCCCGCAGGAACCTGCCCTCCAGGAGCCTGCTGCCCAGAGAACTTGGCAAGACAAGACACCCAGAGGACACCACTACTGGCAAATGGCCCCAGGTGGTGCCTTCAGGGAGAGTGGGTGCAGAGAGGGCATCCCAGAGGAAGCTGACCTGATTGGCACACTTGGGGCTCCCCCAGAGCCTCCAGGGAGACCCTTCACTGACCGACCAGCACTCAGACCCTTTAGGTGTCCAGCTGTTGGGGTAGCACTGAGGTGAAGGCAGAGCTGGTTTCAACAGGAGGGAAGGCGCTGTCTGTTTCAGACCCTGCCATGTCCTGCTTCAATTCACCTTTTTTCATTAGGTTGCCTTATCTCTACAGCCTGCTTTGGGTAGATTCGTTGGCCTCACATTTTGCTTAAGCCAAGCACTGGAAACTTCCCAGCCTCCCTCTCCCTCTCCAACCCCTCCCCCAGCCTCTCTTGGAGCCAAGGAGGCCACCTCTGTGCAGGTGGCCACCACTCAGGGTCCAAGGACACAGGTCCTGCTGTTCATGCCTCCTGTCCTGGGTCAGAAAAAGACCTTTTCTGAAGCACCTCACCCCTGGCACAGACTCACATGCTGTCCGCAGCCCGAGTCCCCAGAGTTCCAGGCCTGAAATCCATGCTTCTTCCACAACACTACCCTGACTTGGAATGCACCCCCACTAGCACACACACACTCCTCCGCTGCCTCCTGACCTGGGATACACTTTGCTCTTCTGAGTCTGCAAACTGCTGAGCCAGGGCCAAGCAGCCCTTGGTCTTTGTCTGAGCACCTCTCTCTCTCTCTCCGGCCCCCTCCTGCCTCTCCCCAGCCCCAGCTGAGGCCTGGCCACCGTGACAGCGTGAGGACAGCCTCTAACCTCTCTGACTCAGGGAAGGGGCGTCTCCACTCCATCTCCTATGCCTCGGAGCTAAGCCCCCAGGTAACCTGGGTCAGTAAGGGACTAACGCAGGTGAAGCAGACGAGCAGGGCTGCCAGGGCAGGTGTCCTCAGTGGCTTGGCTGGCGTGGGAAGACGGCTCAGGGCATGGGGCTGGGCAGACAGAGGAGGGGCACCTCATCCTGGAGACACATGCAGGACCCCACAGCAGTGGAGGGGACACAGCCAGTGCCACTTGTGTGGGCTTTTAAAGCCATCACAAGACAGGCTGGATGGCAAGAAGAAAAAAAAAATGATACTTCATTCCAAGTGAGGATGGCATGTTCCTGAAAAGTGGCACACACCTCATTGTGCGCTGGCAGGGTTGGAGTTCATGTGGTGTGAAAAGCAAGCCCTGTTTACCCCTGACTGTGGTTCACAGTGGAGATGCTGATGGCACTTCGGTCCCTGTAGGCTTGCGACTCTTGGCTGGATTGCCCTAGCTTTCCTTTAAGTAGTAGATGAGTTAGAGGAAAATATTTAAGTTCACTGGGGATGGCCCCAATTTCTACAGGGGAATTCTCTTGTGTAGCCAGGTCCTCTGCAGTGATGAGAATCAGAAGCCTCTGATTGGCCCCTTTAGACAGGACAAAGCCTGGGTTTCAGGTGTCAGCTTATCTTAGGGTGAACCAGACTCAGAATCAAAAGTAGGAAACAGGTGGGTGATGGGATCAGGGTGGGAGAGGAACTGCAAACTTCTGGCTATGAGGAGGACAGTGAGCCCCCCGCCCAGTGGGGGGCAAGATGCCTGGGGCTTCTGGGTGACTGCTTTCCAGGGTCCGGCTGAGTCCAGGGTTCGGCTGAGAACTCAGTCAGCCTAGGTAGTTCTTCTCTGCAGCCCTAGTGTTTAGACATCTCCCTGGCTAGAGTCTGAGCCCAGCAGCCATGCTCCTCATCCTGGCTCTGGGCCTCCCTCCCTCTTAGGGGCCTCCCCGACCAGGCCTCTCTCCCTGATTGCCACCACCACTTACAGCCCTGGGTCTGAGCATTTGCAGATGATACCCTTCCCAGCTGGGCACTGTGCCTCTCTTCTCATGCCTGCTGTTCCTGGGACCATAGCCTGTGCCATTGGTCACCCTTCAGACGCAAGAATCAAAACCTCATTGAGACCTTTATGGTCCTTAGGGTGCTTCTGTGTGCCTGGCCACACCCTCAGCACAGTCCTTTTTGCCCCGAGAGTTTCTCTGGTACTAACTTTTCGTTAGCATCATTCCTATCCTCTTGCAGAGGGCAGGGCAGCCTTGAGGGGGCTCCAGAACACAGGGCAGAAGCTGAAGCAGCTGGGGTGGGGGGCTGAGTGAAGGGGCTTCCCTCCTATCTCTACACACATTCCAGCTCCTTTGCAGAAGGTAGCGCCACGATGGGAGGAAGCAGCCTCCTGGCCCCTACTGCCCCAAAGCACGAAGACAGTTTGTGTTTGAATTTACATTAGGTGCTGGGTTTAGGGGGCCACATTAACCCACCCCCAACCAGAAGCATGAAGAGTGGCTGGTAAACAGAGAGGTCCTAATGGGCTTGTGACTCTTCTGCGGGAGGGAGAGTGAAGGGCTAGAGAGTGTGTGCATGCGTGTCTGGGCCAGCGCTGGAGAGCCGCAGGCCCCAGGGGCCTGGGCAGGGAGGGCCCTAAGGACAGACCTCGCCTGCTTCTGGCCTAAGAGGAGGAGAAATGCCTGGAAATTGTGTGCAAGTGGAGGAGGAATCACAAAAGCCAACTAGCCAAGGAAGGAACTGGAGCATGGGGATGCTGGAGGCAGGGAGGAAGGAAAGGAAGAGCCGCCAGGGGTATAATGGGGGAACTGGCAGCCAAGGGGCGGTTATATGGAAACTGTGAGCTAGTGGTGGAGACTCCTGGATGGATAGAAACAGGTCTCGAGAGAGAGGGATATAGCTGGAGGCGAACCTGCTGGTGTGGGAAGAGGGAGACTGGGATTCATGATTGCTGGCCTCAGAAGCTGTATTTGCCCAGAGCAGCCCCATCCTGGGCATTGCCCAACACTCTGCTGGGCTGCCTCTCACCCAGGACTGTCACCACTCCCCGCTCTGCTGGCCTCTGGTAGCTGGCTTGTCTGTGGCATGCCAGCTCGCCTGCCCTGGCTGGACGTCAGCCTCCATGAGAGGTGGCCCATGGGTCTTGTCCCTCATCGCACCCAGGAACACCCAGCACCACTTGGATTCTATTGGCCAGGCTTGCTCTGGCACCAGGAGGTTTCTACTCTGGGCACAGATGTAGAGGGGAGCCCCTTAGAGCAGAAAAAAAGCCAACTGGGGATCAGAATAGAAGGAATGTGCATCAGACACAGGATGGGGGTATGATCTGGGGATGAAAAGAGGTGTGGTAAGGGGGCTGACTCTAGCAGCCCAGCCCCCTCCCAATGCACTTGCTGCTTCAGGTGACATTCACTCATTTGTTTACTCATTCATTTGTACAATATTTATTGGCCTCTGAATCTGGTCACAACCTGAATAGAATCCAGCATAAGGCAGAGTCAGAGACTGCCCTGCCCCCCTGACACAGAGAATCAGAGACTGCCCCCCCAGCAGTCCTCCAGTCACCCACCAGGAGGCCATGGGAGCAAGTGAGCCCCAAGATGGCTAGACACTGATGAGATGCCCAGGGAGGAGGTCTGAGAGCTCTAGGACTCAAAAGTGGGTCACCTGCATATCAAAGGATGTACAATGACATCATGTTCCAGATTTGCTTTAGAATACCTCCGCAAAGAAAGAAACAGGAGAACCAAAGCATATGTAACTCCTTCTGGATCGCTGTTGAATCTAGGTGATGGCCACGTGATGGGGGGAGTTCATTTCATTGAAATATTGTGTGTCTGAAATGTTTTCAGTGTATCAGTTGCTAGGGTGCAGTGGGAGGTATACTGTCTGCCATGCCGCAGCCTCAGTACAGGCCTGATACCCCAAACTGCAACTCTTGATGACGTTCTGAACACAGAACATGTATTTGTGCCCATCAGAAACATGATAAGACTATCAAAAGGACATAAATCAGGTGTATAATTCACAAGATGTGAGTCATGGGTTCCATTTGCCCCAGAACAGTGTAACCGTTGCAAAAAGTTCATCAGTTCATGGATTGAAAAAGAAAGACAAACTATGAGAGCACCACCTCATGGGAAATCTGCCCCTTCCCCGGGGTGCCTGCCCTCTGCATCAGCTTTTGGGGCTGACTGGCTTGACTGGCTTTCTTC
The DNA here is from genome assembly GCF_014754425.2 of Oryx dammah. NCBI lineage: Eukaryota > Metazoa > Chordata > Mammalia > Artiodactyla > Bovidae > Oryx > Oryx dammah. The sequence goes on from NW_024070207.1 coordinate 26,341,552, forward strand.
TTCCTCCAGGACCCCTGCTGCAGACTTCTGACGGGAAGGAGATGGAAGAAGGCACCATCCGCTACCTGGTGCAGCCCAGGGGGCCGAGGAGCGGCCCAGGGCCCTGGCAGGGAGGTCGGAGGAAGTTCCGGCGCCAGCGGCCACGCCTCTCCCACAAGGGCCCCATGCCTTTCTGAAGCAGGTACTTGAGCCTCTGGTGAGCGTGTGGCACAGAGGGGGCAGGGGAGGAAGAGTCTGGAAGCTGGGTGGCCCTGCTGCTGACTGCTGGCCAGAGACCTGCGCCAGGCAGTCTCAGCCCCACACAGAACCCTGGGGCTCACAGACAGGGGGCCGAGGCTGGAGAGGGGCTTGGCGCTCCCCCAGGACTCAGGTGCTGGCTCCCATCTGCCCGGCTGCCTAGAGTTGGGCTGGCTGGCCCAGGTAGAGTGTTCTGGAAGACTCGGGGGGGGGGTGCTTTGATAAGCTGGGGAGGGGTGCCCCAGGGTATGTGTGTGAGTGTGGATCCTCACCAGAGGCGGAGAAGGAGGCAGGGAACTTTGGGGTAGCCGCAGGCAGTAGACAGGAAGAGAGCTGCCCGGAGCTATGGGGGGAGAGGTTAGAGGTGACCTGCTGTCCTTACCCCTGTCTCCAGGACAGGGGCACCAGCTCAGTGGCCTGAGGCTTTAGGTTCAGGCTTGCGCAGAGGAGGGTGAAGGTGGTCTTCTGGCCCGCCCTGGGCGGTTCCTTTGACCTAGGACACATCAATGACTCCTCTCTGGTCATTTTTGTCTCTTTAGGACCGAATGGGCCACCACACGGCCACCCCCTGCGATTTCTCTCTACTCCTCCATAGATCGGCCTGCTTCTCTGGAGCCCTCACAGCCATTCGCCTCACCTGGCCCCTCTTCTAGCTGCTCACCGGCTGGCTCTCCTCCCCACCTGCTTTCCCATCAAGGATCCATTCAGCCCCTGATTCCTGACTTGGGAGACCTCGCACTGGAATGCCAGCCCTCCCCCTGCTCTAAGCCCTACCTCTTCTGTCTGATACCCTAATGCCTAACCCTTTTCTGGCCCTTCCTGCCTCAGGTATGCCCTGCGGGCTGGGTGGAACCCTCCTTTCTTCAACTAGGGCATCAGCCTTCCCCTGGCTGCCAGAGGGGCACAGGGAGCCGAGCAATGAGAGACTCTAGTGAGAGGGGAGAGGGATGGGGTGTTGGCATGCAGACAGGGTGCCTTGGGGGGCACGAGAATGGGGGCTTGGTGCTCTGGTGAAGGAGGAGGTGAAGCACCAGAGAAGAGAGGAATAGCTACTGTGGTGTCTTCCTCCTCCTTGAATTTGGCCCAGTTAAGGAAAGAGGTGAAGGAGAGGGGCCATGCTGTACTGGATTGGCTAAGAAGTTCGTTTGTGCTTTCCATAAAGCTGTTATGGATACTTTGTCACTTCTCTCACCACCTTGCTGTGCTGCCTGACCGTCCCTCTGCCCCTACCCCAGCTAGTTTCAGCTCCAGCTTTGGAGGGGAGGAGATGGGCCTGCGGCGGCTCTGTACCCTCCCAGGAATGAAAGCCAAGCAGGACACTTGGTTTTGCCAAGAATCACAGACTATCAGAGCCAAAAGGCACCTTGGAGATCACTTAGCTCCACCTCCTTATGCAAACTCCTGCAAAAAGCAGAAGCCTAGAGGGGGATGGTGACCTGCTCAGTGTCACCAGAGCCAGAATGAGGGCTCAGGTCTCCCGCTCCCACGTGAGGACGTCCTCTTCCTTCTTGATGAGGCTTTCTGAAGCCATGAAGTGCCTTTCTCCCGGGGTTGGGGCTCAGGGTGCCTAGGAAGGGAGAGGGAACTGGCTGTGAGCTACCCTGTGGTGGGATGGAGCTGTCCCAGCCTCCCTGGCCTCGGGTCCATTCCCCAACCTGGCCTGGAAAGTTCTATGACTGGCCAGCCACTCCCATTCCTGTGACACTCGCAGACCCCAGGTACTTTCATAGCGGCAGCTCAGGCACCGAGACTCCCAGGAGCCAGGAGGTGGCCTTAACCAACTGGACTCCGTAGCCTTCCCTTCATGTTGACAGGACTTTCTCTTCCAGTGGCCTTTCCTTGGGGAGGGGGGAGACAGAAAGGAGAGAGGCAAGAAAGGGAGGGAGGGAGGGAGGGAGGGAGGAAGGAAAGATGGGAGGAAGTGTGGATCTCAGCAGGCTTTCTTCTGAGAGGCCTGGGAAGGAGAAAAGGGGAGACAGGAGCCTGATGGCCACCCATGTATGTGTGGGAGCAGGGGGAGTCAGGGCCCCCCGAGTCTCACCGCAAATCCCTTTCGCCTATACCCGAACCCTTCCCCTTCCCTCCACTGCTGCTAACGCTACTGCTGTTGCTGCTTCAAGGCCCACCCTGGGGAACCAGGCTGGGCACCCGCTGACCCCCCAATGCCTCTCAGCCTGGAGTGGGGGCTGACCAGTGTCCAGAAAGCCTCTTCTGTCATGGACGCCCCCACCAGGGACTGGGCCGTTTTCCCCTCTTCCTCTCTGCTTCTCCTGTCGCATCAGTTGCCCAGCCCTGTGGGAAACGAGATGGAAAGGGATGGCTGGGAAAGTCTGGGGACATGAGCAGTGGGGGTGCTGAGGGGCTGTCTTATTTAAAGTGGTTGTGTGTGATTCTTAGACTAATTTATACGAAGTTATTAAGGCCCTTTTCATTAAGAAAGCATCCCCTTTCCCTAGTTGTGTTCACTGTGTTTGTAAAGATTGTTCAGTGTAAATATGTCTTTATAATAAAGAATGAAAAGCTGACAATTCGCCCTTACTCTTGGAGGTCACGTTCAGGAGGGGCACACCTCTCCCCTGAGGTCCCCAGTCCGCCCCCCCCCCCGCCCCCCCGCCCCGCAATGCCCATGAACTTCACGCACAGGGAAGAAAGTGCCTGCCTATCAGTTCCAGGTCTGATGGCTTCTAACTGAATTGCCCAAAACTCACAAAAAGAATCGCGATGCTTAATGACCAGTTCACATAACATGCAGTCCAGTTTTAAGTGTGTTGGCATCTGTTTGAGTGTCCTAATTGTTATGTGCAGTGTCCTTTAAGGGACTTTAAAAAATTTATTTAAGAACATTCTGATTAAAGGTGGGATTTCTACTAAAAATTGTTTTATATCCTTGGTGCGTGCCTTCTATTTTTATCTACTTTTGAACACTCCTGGGACTTTTTAGCCAGTTTGCCTTTCTTGAGAAATGTTCTGTTTCCTGCAATAAATACATTTGATAATGACTTTGTATGTATCATTTTATGTCTCACAAAGTAGAGTTGCTTGATGCACAAGATAGCCTGAGAAATAAAATGCAAGGAGTTCGATGCAATTCTGCCCCATCTGTCTCACTTCTTCACATTTGTTGTCAAAATGCCAATATCTTGGAGAACAGAAAGGAACGTTGGGTACATGCTAATTTGGTTAATCAACTCATTAGGTGCACACAGGCATACACAACCCAGAGTAAAACCCAGCGAAGAGGAGACAGGAGTGATCCAAAAGGTGCCTTCAAGTTTTGTGGGAAATTCTACAGATTTGACAGGTATTTAGTTCTAGAAATATACAATTTGAAGAAAGGGTCTTGAGACACTTGCTAAAAAGTCATAAAGCTGCTCAATGAAAGGTAAAATAGAAAATACCACCCACCAGCACACACAGCAATCTTATCATTGACAAAATGTTGCAGATTGTGACAGTGATTTTAGAAAACGACATCATGTTGGAAGTGCCTCTTAGGAAAATTGGTACAAAATGCCTTCTTTCAAAATTACTACTTTGACTTTTAGGCAAACTGGTCGTCAAAGAAACTGGTTTTAGGCAAGGAGGTTTGGGGTGGGCTGGCTTCATGCTGATTGGTCTGTTACCTCCCCTAATCACCCCAAAGCTCTAATTTCACATGAAACCAAGGAGGGGGTGGGCGGTGGCAGGACAGAACAACTTAATACTGACCCATAAGTGTGTAGCCCTTTAACAGTCTACAGAGCTCTTTGAAAAAATATCAAATCTTTTTATTATCCTAACAACTGTACAACACAGATCCCCCATTTTACAAATGAGAAAACAGGCTAAGAGAACTTGCCCAAAGGCTCAGAGCCAGTAAGTGAATCTAGAATCTGGACTTTGAATTCTAGAATGTAAACTCTTTCTATAGTACTATGAAAGATCCCCTAATTAGAGAGAAGACTTAAGTACAAAATGTACTTAAACAGCAGTAAGTGCACTTGAAATAGATGGTGTGGTGTGGGCTGGTGGAATCAAAGAAAGGCTAATGGAGGCTGACCAGCTAACACTGGCCCCAGAAGACCCAGTTGCGTTTGGTAAAGTTGGCAGGAGGATGGTGGACAGTGGAGGTGGGGACAAGGAAGGGGAGTAGCTACCAGGGTCCTCCAGGCGTGTGTCGTCACTGGATGCTAGTGGGTGGTGGTAAGTCTGATCTTGGACCAGACGATGAGGAGAAGTAAAGCTGGTGGCTTTCGGTAAAGATAGGCGTGCATGTGTGCTAGGTCACTTCAGTCATGTCCGACTCTGTGCAACCCTACGGACTGTAGCCTGCCGGGCTCCTCTGTCCATGGGACTCTCCAGGCAAGAATACTAGAGTGAGTTGTCTTGCCCTCCTCCAGGGGATCTTCCCAACCCAGGGATCGAACCTGTGTCTCTTGCATCTCCTGCATTGGCAGACGGGTTCTTTTTATCTACCTGGGAAGCCATCTGTAAGTATAATTAGACATCAAACCCAAAGAAGGTGGGACATAAGGGTTACCACCTTTGGGAGATATCTTGACCAAGTAAATACAATAGAATCAGAGTAGGGGGATTGTTTTTGAAAAAGAGAAAAAAAAAAGAAGCAAATAACTTTTTGTTCATTAATTACTACTGGACCAAGACGTGGAAGAGCGTGGGGGGTTGCAGATAAACCTGAAAAACAACAGTTCTTCAAATCCACCTGGAAAGCAGTTCCCAAAAGGCAGAGATTAGGGAGGTAAACAGACTCAGGCTATACAAGGCTTCTCAGGACCCCAGGTGTGGTATAAAATGAGCCATAGCCACTTAGATGTGTAACATTTCAGATTTTCCCACAAGCCCTGGCTGACTCGGTACCGCTAACTGGGGCCGGTCATTCCGAGGTGCTTATAGAATTCTATTTTTCAGGCCTGAAGTTTATTCAACTGAAATTTCTCAACTCCAAATTTCTAAATAGAGTGAATCTCTCTCAGCTGACTGCCAAAGGGCGTGGTGGAGAAGACTTACTACCTTCTTTTCTGATCCTAGAAGTTGCTGCTGACTGAGCCAGCATTTTTCTGGAACCCCTGAAATGTAAGGTCTCTCCAGGGTTCTTTGAAAAACCAATTTTCCCTACATACTGGCCAGTGTTCAGAAAAGGACACTCCTGACTGCTGCCTTGGACTTCAATCAAAGGCCAGGGGGGCATCTAGGACATTTCCTTGAACGTTTCAAATCAGAGATTAGTGAACTTTTCCTGTAAATTGACTTTGCAGGCCATGAGGTCTCTGTCCCAAGTCTTCAAGTCAGCTATTGCCCTTCAAAAGTGGCCATAGACAAAATGTGAATGAACCTCAGTGGCTGTGCTACAAAACTGTATTTATAAAAACAATGGTGGGCCATAGAAGCCTTTCTCATGTGGAGCATCAGCAAGCCCTCCAGCAGAGCCCTTGAACCCTTGTCTGGGGCCCAAAGGGAGGACTCCCATTCTGCAGCCAGGTCTAGAATTAAAAGCAGTTAATCAACTTGTTAGGAGCTGGCTCCTGTGCCATGCTATCTGACCATAGATATACTAGCAGAGGGCTGTCTGTGGAAGGGGAAGTCTGAAGTCAGATCAGGGCTCAACTCCCAGCACCACCACTCACTTCTCTGTGAGACCTGAAAGCCGGTGTCTCAGTGAGCCCCATTTCCTCTGCAGACAGGATCCTCTGGCTTCTTCTGAGCACTATGGCCAGGATGGAATGTCACGATGCAGGTCAAGTGTTGGGCACCATGCCTGGCTCATGTATGAGCTCCCTAGTGGGAAGTAATATTATCCTCACTAAGCCTCAGTCTAACCTTGAGAAGTGGACAGGCAGCCATCATTGTCCCCAATTCATAGATGGAATAACAGGCTCAGGGAGGTCAAGTAACTTGTTCAGACTCAGAGAGCCATAACTGGCCAGGGCAGTCTCAAAGTTGGCTCTGTTCTCAGCTCAGGTTAGCTGCCTACACAACCCATGGGATTCCCAAGTGGTGCTAGTGGTAAAGAACCCACCTACCAATGCAGGAGACGGAAGAGACACTGGTCAGTCCCTGGGTGGGGAAGATCCCCTGGAGAAGGAAATGGCAACCCACTCTAGTATTCTTGCCTGGATAATCCCATGGGCAGAGGAGACTGGCGGGCTACAGTCCATAGGATTGCAAAGAGCCAGACACAACTGAAGTGACTTGACACACATGTGCACATGCAGACAATCCGCAGGGCCTACCCGAGCACTGATGGCCCTCAGCACTCTCCCCTGTGGCAGCATTACCTTGGGCAACACCTTATCTGGAATTTCGGAGTTGGGCACTTGCTCCAGAAGAACTTCCTGGCCCCTAGGTTCCTTTCTACCAGAGGCCAGGGACCCGGAAACCTGACTTCCAGTCCCAAATCTGCTTTTGCCCAGGGCTGGCTGGGCAGCTTGGCAAAGTCTCCCCTCAGCCCCTTCTGGGTCTCAGCCTCCTCACCTGCCTCGGCTGCCTGTAAAGAGGGGGTAGGTAGGAAGCACGTGCTTGTGAACAGGGCTTTGTTGGGGTCCCAGCAAACAGTGAAGATGCTTCAGGCCACTCTCCAGAGGGACTCAGTGCTCTGGGAGAAGAAATTGAAGAAATGGTGGGAAACAGGATCCCTGGCCAGTGAGGAAGTCCATGACTGGGTTCTGTGGGTCTGTCTAAGCTTCCCTTGGCCCCAGAGCTGCTGGAACCTTCATTTAATTTTATTTTTTAAAAGTCTTTATTGAATTTGTTACAATATTGTTTCTGTATTATGTTTTGGTTTTTTGACCGTTAGGCATGTGGGATCCTAGTTCCCTGACCAGGGATTGAACCTGCACACCTTGTACTGGAAGGCAAAGTCTTAACCACTGGTCCACCAGGGAAGTCCCTGGAACCTCCGTGTTATACTTCTCCCATCTTGCAAGCCAAATGCTTTCTGACCTTCACTGAGTGTGAGAGAATTGACAGGCTGCAGCCCAGTGGCCTGAAGCTAGTGGCTCAGCACTTGGGATCCTAATCCCAGCTTGGCCTGTAACTGGCTGTGTGACCCTAGGCAAGTCATTTCATCTTCTGGGGGTCCCAGTTCCCCCTCATCTATTTTCACAGGACAAGAATTGAAGCTCCCCTTCCCTCAGATTTACAGAATCCTAGCAGGGCAGAGCTGGCAGGCTCCTGAGAGGCCATTCAGTCTCCTGAGCCTCTTCCTTTTTACAGAAAGTTGGGCTCAGAAAAGGAAAGGGACTCACTTAAAGGGACACGCCAAACCGGTCCTGACAGACACATAGGGAACCAGCGCTTCCTGGGTGCCAAGCACTGTTCTGAGTGCATCGCCTGCCCTGGCTGACTTAGTCCCCATCATAACTCCAGTTTACAGCTAAGGAAACTGAGGCACAAAGAGACTAAGTTCTTCTGAGGATCTTCTGTGGTATGTAATGGAATGAGGACCCAGGTGACACTGTTTTAAAGGAAGCCAAAGGCACTAGTGAAATGCCAAGCAGTCACTCCCCGGGGATGGGGAAGCCTTCACTCTGGCTCCCTCAGTCCAACGGCAGCAGCAATACTTGTGTCTGTGGGATCTGGGAGACTGGCCTGGCCTGGATGAAGAAGCCATCTTTCCATCAAGGCAGGGATGTCTCCGACTCCTTCCCCAGCAAGTGTGGGGACAAGAGTCAGTGACCCTGGCACTGTCATAAGCTTTCCTACCCTTATCTCTGGACTCCCAAACTTTCTCATAGCCTAGAGTCCTCTTGGAGCTTCCCAGGTGGTACTAGTGGTAAAGAACCTGCCTGCCAATGCAGGAAACACAGGTTCGATCCCTGGATTGGGAACATCCCCCAGAGGAGGGCATAGTAAATATGCTCCAGTATTCTTGCCTGACAACCCCATGGGCAGAGGAGCCTGGTGGGCTGCAGTCCATACAAGACTGAAGTGACTTAGCACACACACTGTTTTGGGAACTCTTAAGCTGAGTGATGAACTTTGGCCACCTCATGCGAAGAGTTGACTCATTGGAAAAGACTGATGCTGGGAGGGATTGGGGGCAGGAGGAGAAGGGGACGACAGAGGATGAGATGGCTGGATGGCATCACCGACTCGATGGACGTGAGTTTGGGTGAACTCCGGGAGTTGGTGATGGACAGGGAGGCCTGGCGTGCTGCGATTCATGGGGTCGCAAAGAGTCAGACACAACTGAGCGACTGAGCGACTGAACTGAACTGAACTGAAGCTGAATGATAAGAGAAGAAAAACAAAACAGGGAGGGGAGAGCACACAGGGATGGGGGAGGTGGGAAGGAGGCATCTCAGGAGGGAGGGCTCACCTCTGGGTCCCTTCTACCTCCATCACCTCAGATGTTCCTTTCCCCAGGAGTTTCAAACTGATTCCCCTCCTATCCCACTCCAAGGTGACTCTGGGCTACCCCACAGCCTAGCCCCATAGCCCTCTCTACCCCCATCCCAGCTCCCGAATGGCCTGTCAAGTTTCAGGTCCCATGCGTTGTGCAAGTTGCAAAAGTAGCTCCAACTCGCCTCAGCCGAGGCTAATATTTTCAGAACCAAAGCACAAGAAAAACCTGTTCTGCCTGCCCCCACCCAAGACTGATTCAAAAGAATCAATCTCCTGGACAATGAGCTCAACAGAAAAAGAACCTACTCTGTGCAGGATGGTAGGTGAGTGACCACAGAGAAGACTGTTCCTCGCCTTGCCTCTGGCAAGGGTGGGACCTGGCTGCTACCTTGGTCCCAGCAGTAGTGTGATGCAGTGAGCGTCTCATGTATCTTTCAGGAAGCAGAGGCTGGGAAGGACTTGGCCTGTCACCCAAACCCCATTTCTGGGGAGACCTCTAGTCTCCCGAGCCTTCCCTTCCCTGGCTCTCTGCCTTCTCTAAATCTCCCAGTCCTTCAAGTGCCAGCTAAGGCCGCCTCCCCTATGAACCCTGACCAGATGCTCCTCCCGTCCTGAAGGTCACGGGCAAGCGATGTCCAGATAATCCAGGCTTGTTCCTCCACCAAAGCCTGTGTCCTTGCCAAATATATACTTTCTGGCCAGACTGAGCATGACCTTTACCACAATGGAGGGGATGATGCCCAAAGAGATGACTGACAGGGGAATCTAATAGTAGAACCTTTCCACATGGGGTGCTGTGCTGTGCTAAGTCATTTCAGTCATGTCCGAGTCTGTGCAACCTTATGGACTGTTGCCTGCCAGGCTCCTCTGTCCATGGGATTTCCCAGGCAAGAGTACTGGAGTGGGTTGCCATTCCCTTCTCCAGGGGCTCTTCTTGACCCAGGGATCAAACCCACATCTCTTCTACCTGCATCAGCACAGGATCTGGAGGCTTAAAAATCCTGGCTCCTCCAAGCACTAAGCCTGGGTCACACTTCACCTTTCTGGGCCTCAGTTTTACTGTTTGTACAATGGAAATGATAATCCCTAGCTTCCTCACAAGCTTGTCGAGAGGCTGAAGTTTCTGAAGTGAAAAAGTTTGCTACACTACAGAGGTGATTCAGGTGTGAACAATGCCTACCTCAGAGGGTGCCTAGTTTGTCTCCTGCCAAGGGCCATAGAAATTCATTTCTCAACATTCAAGAAATGCCTTTGAGTGCCTGCTCTATGCCACATTCCTTAGAACCTGGTGAGGGAGACCTGTGTTATTCAAAAGTCACAAGGGCAGGTCTGACCATGATGGTGTCAGGGCCCTGCGGGCAAGCACAGGACTCGAGGAAGTTTATCACGGAGAAATAGCAGGATCCAGTTGGGGAGGAGAGTCCGAGAAGTTTCCTTGAGGAGAAGTATGTGGCAGGAGACGTCAGGGTGAATAGAGAATAAAGCAAGAAAAAGGAAGTCCTGGCAGAGGGAGCCCACAGCTTGGAGGGAGTGAGCGTGTGTGATTTATTTTTAAACCCATTTCACAGACAGAAAGTGGGCGCTGAGAGGCGCTATGATTCACAAAGTGAGAGATTCGATTCAAGTCATGTGTGTTAGCTGATTCCCTTCTGAGCTCTCGGCTGGGCAGAGCGACAGAAGGGCCCTGCTATGGTAACTAAAATATCATCTCCTCATTAGCTTGCCCAAGGCTCTATCGATTTCATCAGCTGGGCAGGAGGGGCGAGGCCCCACACCCACAGGACTGGGTGGCTGGCTGTGCCTGGGCCAGCTCTCAGACTGGCACGCTTCTTGGATGTTCCACTTTTCTTGCACTCCGCCTCCCTTTCTCCTCCTAGCCCATCCGTCCTCCGGAGAAATTCAGTGTGGCATGAGAGGCTGCTCCCTGCTGGCTGAGCCTGGGAATGGCAGGGACTTCTCACTGGCCACTGAAGGAAAGTTCCTGAGGTCACCTCAACTCTGTGGTTAGTGAAAGCTGACTGTTTTGTTTGCTTCTGCTGCAGGACTCTGAGTCTGTGAATGATTTTGTGGGTGTGAGTGTGGAGGCCCCATGACTTGAGAAGGTATCTACAGGTCATGCGCACAGGTGGGCTCTGTGTGTGAACACTGGGCAGGTATGTGTGTTTGCTCCACGGCATGCACTGTATGCATGCATGCTTCCTGCTTGTGCCTGGAAGAGGGACAGAAATTGACACCTAAGGGCGCTGGGCTAAAATTCTCCAGCTGGTGGCTTCAAAAGTTGGCATTCGGCTCTCTGAGTCCAGGCTGGGCCCTATTTGCCTCCATACCAGACTTTTCCTAGGCTGTCTGGGTCTTGGGCTTTGCCAAAGAGCATTTCCACCAGTTCTCCCCCAGCAGGCACACCCCTGCACACCTGCAGCTACTGTGGGAATCTCACAGCCTCTGGAGGCAACAACAAATCTGATTTCTGCACATGCTCCCAGGAGAGGCCCAAAGGAGCATCCCACTGCCTGGCAAGGCCCAATTCAGGGTTGCTCTTTCCCTGTGCGCTCTAGTGCCGCCTTCCTGGGTGTTTCTGAACATTCTGATCAGTTAGTGGCCATGCCATGCTGGTTGTTAAAGATTATTGGTCACCCCTGTCCATTTCCTATACTCCCAGGTAATATATTAACCTGGAGCTTCAGGAGACCATGAGTATTACTCTTGTTCTGCAGCCTAACAGCAGGTTTTTCTATTTAAACAGCCCCCTTCTTTATCACGTCTCCAAATGGCATGAAAACACTAGTCCACCTCACTAGTCTCAGCAGGCAAAATCACTTGCTCAGGCCACCAGCCATCAGTTAAATACTTGCGCCATTAGGTTGAGAACAGAAATGTCAGATCAGAGTCTAATGACTCCCTTGGACTTTGCCCAAAGGCCCAGCTTTCTCAGTGAGATCAAAGGGATGGGCGCTCGGGAGGATTCAAGTTTAGGTTCAAGTAAGAACACATGAACAGGCCTGGCCTTGTCCTTTGCCCATGGGTAGTGCACACCAGCCACACCCACAGCATTTCTAGGAAACACCCTCTTCTGCTCCTTGGGCCTCAGCTCCTCCTAGGAAAAATGCGAACTGTGCGGAGCTGCTCTCCACAAGTTACTGCCCGGGCAGGGCTCCTCCTCTGCCTTGCCCCATGACATGCATGTCCCTTCCAACTGCCATCTTCCCCATATGGCAGCCCTGAGGATTGCCAGGCAGTGTGATGGAAGGGAAGCTCCCATCCCTGTTCTGCCCGTTGGTAGCAGGGTCACCCTCCCCCTCCGAGTTTGGCTTCTCTTGTCTGTAACATGCCAATGATCACTGTACCTCTTGAGTTGTCTTGAGGCTCATTTTCATTTTATAGACAAGGAAACCAAAGCTTGATAAGCTTAGGATAATTGCCCCAAGTCACCTAGTGAGTCAGTTGGGCCAAGAGTTGAAGCCTGGTGGTCGGCCCCCAGAACCTGTGCTCTTAATCATTGTGCTCGATGGCCTATAGACAGTCTTCACTGAGCAGCTGTTTTGCTTCTGCTTGCATACCTCCAGTGACAGAGAGCTCACTACTCACCAGCATAGCCTATTCTGACTTCATGCAACTGTGGTTGCTAGAATCTTCTCACATGTCTGGCCAAGTCTTTGGTGATCCAGACTACACAAAGATCCCAATTTCCTGAAGACTCAAGTAGGGTGTAAGTTAAAACAGGAGACTACAGAAGGCAAATATTTTCCCTGTATCCCTAGACACATAGAGGCCCTGTGATTCCGTTCCCTTTGGCATACCAATACCTTCTCCTCAAATGGAGACTGAAGCAGGAAGTAGGATAGTTACCCCCGTCTCATTAGTCCTCTTTCAACTGGGGTTAGAGAGTGAGAAGATGGTTCTATAGTTAAAAGCCAACACACACGTTTGCATGCTAAGTTGCTTTAGTCGTGTCTGACTCTTTGTGACCCTATGGACTGTAGCCCTCTAGGCTCCTCTGTCTATGGGATTCTCTAGGAAAGAATATTGGAGTGGGTTGCCATACTCTCCTCCAGAGGACCTTTCTGACCCAGGGATCAAACCTGCATCTCTTATGTCTCCTGCATTGGCAGGCAGGCTCCTTACCACTAGCGCCACCTGGGAGTGGGTTGCCATTCCCTTCTCCAGAGGATATTCTGTACCCAAGGATCAAACCTGGGTCTCCTGCATTGCAGGTGGCTTCTTTACTGTCTGAGCCACCAGGGAAGCACCTAAGACATACACAGCTTTCACTGTATTAATAGGTAGTCAGTGAATGCTGAATGAATGAATGAGTGAATGCACAAATGAATGAGGCTCCCAGTCTCCTTTCCTGCCAGCCTCAATCCCCTGGAAGAGTTAGTTTTGTATTGTGCTTTGAGATCCTTAAAAAGCACCATTTCCATGGTAACGAAGCATATAGATCTGCCACTCTGCAGGGCCAAATTCTTTCCTGTCACACTGACTCTGAGCTCTTCCAAAAAACATCCTAAACTGCCTTTGGTGCCCATGGAGTGGGGCACTGTCAATTGGGAGGCTTAAGGAGTGGGCACTGCCATGGGCGGGTCCCCCAGTGCACATCTCCCTCAGGGAATTCCTGGGCTGATCGACCTTGCTGGGGTTTCCATGGTAACAACACTAGGCTAATGGGTTGCCAGGGTGATGGTGTGCTACTGCTAAGATTGCACGGGACCGGACCACACAGGGCCACTGAGTTGAAAAGATGCTAATAACACCTTTCTGAGTCTCCATGGCAACAACACTCAAGCACCGGGTAGGCTTTGTCCCAAATGCAGATTAGGCCCCCACCTACCACACTCAGCAAGAACACCCTGGGAGGCAGGCTACTACTGGTCCAGTGTCCTGGGGCTTGGCTCCTGTGTTCCCCACAAGGGAAGAGTCAGCCAGCCCAGCCTTGTCCCCCCTCAGAGGCCCCCTCTCTGCCCCAGGCCCGTCACCATACTGGTCTGGAGTGTCTGGCTGAAGCAACCAGGGCTTGGGCCATTGGGGCTGTCAGGGAGAAGTACCAGGGCAGGAAGAAGGCTCGGGCTGGTTTTTCAGGGGGGAAAATGAAGTCTGGGATACCTTTGGGGTTGACATATCCTGGTATGGCTGCTGCCAGGCCACTGGACTCACTACCCTCTGGGCTAAGGTGCCATGTCTGCCTAGCAAATCCAGGAGCATGAGGCCAGAGTTTTCAAACTACTGTGAAAGCTGTGGCACATATGAATTCCATCAAAGTTGGATGGGTGGGGGCATTCCCCATTCAGTCTTGTCCTTCTCCCTACCACAGTGTCCTTGAGGAACCTTAGCTGCTGTGGAACATAGTCTGAAAAACCTCTGCTTAATCCAGTCTAAATGGAAAGACTAACTGGGGACCAAAGATGGCTGGTGACTTGCCTAATGCCCCACAGCCAATCATTGTGAAAGTAGCTTGGTCTTATCCGACTCTTTGCGACCCCTTGGACTGTACAATCCATGGAATTCTCCAGGTCAGAATACTGGAGTGGGTTGCCATTTCCTTTTCCAGGGGAATCTTCCCAACCCAGGGATCAAACACAGGTCTCCTGCATTGCCAGCAGATTATTTACCAGCTGAGTTACAAGGGAAGCCAGGACTAAAATCCAGGACTGTCATGCTAGTAGGCCCACTGTCAATAAACCAGTATGTTATGCACATCTGATTGACCTCTAACTTGGGCTCTTTGAATTCTCGAAGACCCCTGGGGCTTCTGTCTTTCTACTTATTTGTGGAGGTTTTAATAAGGATCTGTGGGGACAGGCAAAAATGTTTAGAATGGACCTTCCAAATTTGACATTTTTGAGCACCTGCTGTGTGCTACACATTTTACTAAGACATACTTTCTGTGCTAGATGTCATCTTATTTCTTTATAATAACCTATTTAGACAGGTATAATTTTCTTCCAGGACTTCCTTGGTGGTCCAGTGGTTAAGACTCCACACTTTCAATGCAGGCAACGTGGGCTCAATCACTGTCAGGGAGCTAGGATCTGACATTCCATGTGGCACAGCCAAAAAGAAAAATAGATTATCTTCATTTAGCAGGTGAGAAAATGGAATCTTCGAGGGTAACTTAAGATTGGGTCTATTGAATCTTGAGCATGTCTTCAGCAGAGACATCGCCTTTCTAGCTCCAGCAGGGGATTGTGGGATGAATGCTGATCATGGTCTATCTCTAGCGACATTGAGCTGAGGCAGGTGGATGCATTCGAAGTATTAGAAACCTCTTACTACCTTCCTCCACCCTGTTGCCCCCAACTAAAACCACATCTACCTCTGCCCCATCAGAGATGACTGGAGAACAAATCGAATCTCAAAGGGCAGGCATCTGTTATTCTTCACAACCTGACACAGCTGCTGGCCACAACAGGCAGAACATCTTGCGAGTTGTGATTGGGGAGCGAGATGATTCCTAGTTGCCATGGAAACTCAGGGGAAGGTGTTGTGAACACCGCGTCCATTACACAGAAGGTCTGGGGCAGAAGCACATGAAGTTACCTCCCAGCTGTTGGTCTGGTGGGTGTGGCCCGGCTTTGTCTGCCCCAGGAACTGCCAGAGTGTGCAGGCTCCAGCCGGAGACTTTCCAAGGGTCACTGCCTCACACCCTCCTTCATGGCACAGCTTCCCTCCTGTGCTGGAGCTTGTCTGCATTTGCTCCTATTGCGGGGCAGTGGGGGGGGGGGGCCTGGGAGTCTCAGCCTCGACTCTGGGTCCCAGCTCTGTGACTCACTGACTCTGTTCCCAGGCAAGTCATCTGACCTCTCTGGGCCTCAGCTGTCCTTTCTGTAAACTGGGCTGTGGCAAGAATGAAACTAGATCTCAGCTGAAAGCTCAAGGGAGACCTTCCCTGGCATGCTAGACCAGGCTTGGACTAGATCTAGATTTGGCCCCTCTTCGGGGTGCCCATGGCCCTCTCACTGCTCCTGTGTGGGCCCTGGTCCCACGGCGGTGGCACTCCTGGTAGATGCTCTCTGTCTCTAGACTGGGAGCTCTGTGACTGCAGGCCTCCCTGGGGCAGTCTCCTTAGGGCCCTGCTATCCCTACAGCCAGAAGGGCATGTAGTGTAGGGGTTAAGAGCGCAGGCACTGAAACCAGATGGCCACTATTGGCTGTGAGACTATGGGCGAGGTCCTGAACTTCTCACGCCCAGTTTCCTGATCTGTAATACCGAGGTGTTGATCATGTGTGTCACTGCTCTGTGTGTGTGTGTGTGTGTGTATGTGTGTGTGTGTGTGCGTGTGCGTGTGCCCATGCGTTTGCTTGGCACTAAGTAAATGCTCCATAAAAATTGTAGGAGAAAGCAAGGAGGGAGCTCTCTGCCCCAGTTAAGGGTGGGGCTTCCCTCCCTTTAACCCCGCCCCTCATTGTCCCCACCCCCATTTCCTGTCAGAGCTGTGTCCCATGAAAAGAAAAGCCCAGCCAGGCTATTCCAGTCTCACAGATCTGAACCCAGCATGACTGAGTTTTATACCCCTGTGGCCTGGTCCTTCCCCGACTCCTGCAGCAAGAATCTCTTTCATTTATTTATGATGCGTTTGTTAAGCACCTACTGTATGCCACTCCCAGGCCTTCTCAAGCATTGCTTACATCAGCTCCTTCACACTCTCCTTAGCAGCACTCCCGCCTTAGCATCGCATCTCCCTCAGACTATTCAGCCTCCCTCTCAGCCACTCAGTAGCTCCCTCTCCTTTGCCTCATTTTCCTTATCTAAAAACGAGGCTCTGCAAAGAGTCTGAGGCCCCTTGTAGCGGAGGTGGTTCCAGATGGCCGGGTGTTCTTGGCTCCTTGTCCTGGGGCCAGGATGAGTTGTGTGTGTCGTTGTGTGTGTTGTTGTGTGTGTGCTGCTGTGTGTGTGCTGTACGTATGTCCTGGAGCTCACCAAGGGCAGGGCATGGCTTCCCTGCCTGCTGGGCAAGACACAGCCCTCAGTCCCAAGGTGTTCCAGGTCTTCTGGGGCAAGGTTAAGGCTATGGTGGGGGAGAGGGGTGGAGCTGGCGGCAGACATTCCCAGAGGGAGGCCAACATCTCCCCAGTGAGTTTCCAAATGTTGCCAAAGTCAGCAGAGTCAGCCACGCTGAGTGGCTGAGAGAGGAGCTCATGGGGACCACCCCTCCACTGGGAGAGTCAGCCTCGGGGGCCTTGTTGGCCCACGTTGACCAGGCAACTGTCCCCATACACTGCCTCACGGTGTCTAATCAGAATCCCGTGGACCCTGGCGTATACGTCACCAGGCCACACTGCAGGGTCTTCCCCACACCCCTCTCCCATCCCAAAGCTGCCCAATTTGAGTTACAGCCCTCTTGGCAGTTGAGGAATTCTTAACTCCTTCCCATCTGCAACCCTGCCTTAAGTGAAATTGTTGTCCTTTATCCGTCCCCTCGGGGTGAGAAAAGCTCCTCAACTTCACAGGCACGAGGGAGCCAAGGCTGGTTGTTGAGCAGTGGAGTAGCACACTGAGAGCATTGGGGCCCAGTGAGGAAGACACATGGACTTGAAACACTCGGAGGTAGAATACTTGAATTCTAGCCCTGGTTCAGACAGCCCCTCTCTACAACCTGTTTCCTCAGGGGTAAAATGGGGGTGATGCTGTAACTTGCCCTACTAATGTTTCTGGGTTGGTATGAGGATCAAATAAGTACATACATGTAAAAGCACCTGTAGCCTACAGCACATTACGTAAATGCTCCCAGCAATTGACAGGTTTCCCTTTGTCCTGTCCTAAGGGGGCTGGCTCCACAATTTCTCCTTCCCCCTCCACCATCTGCAATGTTCACCTCTCCACTGGCTCCTTCCCTTGACCTTCAAATGTGCTAGGAGCTTCTCGTCCCTTCACTGATAGGCACTTCGCTCTCACTGCCACATCTGAGAAAAAGAATCTCTGCCAGATACCTTCATCGGCTCAACTCAGAGTCGTCCCCCAGCTCTGCTCTCTGGCCCTGCCGTCTTCCCCACCTCACCATTCGTCCTTCTTAGTGTGTGTCTCTGCAGGCATTTGGTCTCATTGACCCCTCTCCACCTAAGTGTTCTGATTTCTGTGGTAGGCAGCTTCTAGGATGGTCCCCATGATCCCCACCTCCTGAGATTCCCACCCTTGTCTATTTCTTGCCTGGAGTATGGGCCAAACCTAGTGACTCACTTCTCACAAATAGAATATGGTCAAGAGCAGGTCTGGAGAAGGCAATGGCACCCCACTCAAGTACTCTTGCCTGGAAAATCCCATGGATGGAGGGGTCTGGTAGGCTGCAGTCCATGGGGTCGCTAAGAGTCTGATATGACTGAGCGACTTCACTTTCACTTTTCACTTTCACGCATTGGAGAAGGAAATGGCAGCCCACTCCTCTGTTCTTGCCTGGAGAATCCCAGGGATGGGGGAGCCTGGTGGACTGCCGTTTATGGGGTTGCATACAGTCGGACACGACTGAAGTGATTTAGCAGCAGCAAGAGTAGGTCAGGAAGCAACAGTTAGAACTGGACATGGAACAACAGACTGGTTCCAAATAGGAGAAGGAGTACGTCAAGGCTGTATATTGTCACCCTGCTTATTTAACTTCTATGCAGAGTACATCATGAGAAACGCTGGACTGGAAGAAGCACAAGCTGCAATCAAGATTGCCGGGAGAAATATCAATAACCTCAGATATGCAGATGATACCACCCTTATGGCAGAAAGTGAAGAAGAACTAAAGAGCCTCTTGATGAAAATGAAAGAGGAGAGTGAAAAAGTTGGCTTAAAGCTCAACATTCAGAAAACGAAATCATGGCATCCTGTCCCATCACTTCATGGCAAATAGATGGGAAAACAGTGGAAACACTGGCTGACTATTTTTGGGGGCTCCAAAATCACTGCATATGTGACTGCAGCAGTGAAATTAAAAGACGCTTACTCCTTGGAAGGAAAGTTATGACCAACATAGACAGCATATTAAAAAGCAGAGACATTACTTTGCCAACAAAGGTCTGTCTATTAAAGGCTGTGGTTTTTCCAGTAGTCATGTGTGGATGTGAGAGTTGGACTATAAAGAGGGCTGAGCGCGGGGTGGGAGGTGGGAGGGGGATTCAAGTTTGGGAGCTCGTATTCACCCGTGGCGGATTCATGTCAATGTATGGCAAAACCAATACAGTATTGTAAAGTAAAATAAAGTAAAAATAAAATTAAAAAAAAAAAGAGCTGAGCGCAAAAGAATTGATGCTTTTGAATTGTGGTGTTGGGGAAGACTCTTAAGAGTCCCTTGGACTGCAAGAAGATCCAACCAGTCCATCCTAAAGGAGATCAGTCCTGGGTATTCAATGGAAGGATTGATGTTGAAGCTGAAACTCCCATACTTTAGCCACCTGATGTGAAGAGCTGACTCATTTGAAAAGACCCTGATGCTGGGAAAGATTGAAGGCAGGAGGAGAAGGGGATGACAGAACATGAGATGGTTGGATGGCATCACCAGCTCGATGGACACGGGTTTGGGTGGACTCTGGGAGTTGGTGATGGACAGGGAGGCCTGGCGTGCTGCGGTTCATGGAGTCGCAAAGAGTCGGACATTACTGAGTGACTGAACTGAACTGAAGGGTGATGGGCTGTTGTGTCCAAGGTTAGATTGTAAGACTGTGACCCCTGTCTTTCTTGCACTCTCCCATCATCCCTCATTTGCCGGTGCTGTGGAAGCCAGCTACCATGTTGTGAGCTGCCCTATAATGAGGGCAGCTGACAGCTGGCAAGAAACAGAGGCTCACCAGTTTCCTGATTTTTAAAATGGGGATACTGGTAGTATGATACCTACCTTATAAGGTCAAGTGAGACTATGCACAGGGACTGCTTAGCATAGCAAAGCAAGTATTTTATGATCCATAGCAAATTAATTTTCTCAGTTCCAAATATGTGTTAGAAATAATGTTTGCTGTCAATTTATTTTCAACCCATACTCCTGTGATGATAAGACTATAAGTTAGTAGATCCAGTCTATAATGATGAATAGGCCAACTACTTAACCTCTCTGGTTTTATTCTTTTGGTTATGTGAAGTAGCTAGCTAGGGGATCTCTGAGTAGTTTTCAGTTTTAAAGTTCCATGTTAGGATTTTTTGCAATTCATTTTTAAACAAAGTTTTAATAAAGTTTAGCATAGGAGGTATTATATGTTTTAGCAATTTATATTTTAATTAAATGTACTTCAGATTAAAATTGCATTAGGCAATGTTTAAAATACAGAAGGATATGGAAAGTGATACATGTACCAATCATTCACTTTAAGAAATAAAACTTAAAAAAAAAAAGAAACAGAGGCTCTCAATTTAATAGCCAGTGAGTGCCTGAAGGCTCCTCCAACAGCCTCATAAGACAGCTGGGAGTGACCATCCTCCAGGTGAACCTTGAGGTGCTTGTACCTGGCCATCACCTCGACTGAATGTGAGGGAAACTGAGATGGAGTCCAGCTAAGTGTACCCCATTCCTGACCCACAGAAACCATGAGATAAAAATGCCTGTCATGAGAAGGAGAAATATCATATGACATACTGTATATGTGGAATCTAAAAAGAAATGATACAAATGAACTTACAAAACAGAAAGACACAGACTTAGAGAATGAATTTATGGTTGCCAGGGGAAAGGATAGTTAGGGAGATTGAGATGGACATGTACATACTGCTATGTTCAAAATGGATAACCAACAAGGACCTACTGTCTAGTACATGGAACTCTGTTCAATGTTATGTGGCATCCTGGATGCGAGGGGCATTTGGGGGAGTATGGATACATGTATATGTATGGCTGAGTCCCTTCACTGTTCACCTGAAACTACCACAATATTGTTAATCAGCTATAACCCAATACAAAATAAGAAGTTTAAAGTTTGAAAAAAAAATGCCTGTCCTCTGAAGCTGTGAAGTTCGGGGGCAACTTATGAAGTTCAAATTATTGCTGTTACTTTCCAGCAGTTTGGACAACATGGCTAACCAAATGTCATCAGGGAGAAATCTGGCTGGGCCCAGCTTAAGGAACAGGGCACAGTGAAATCAACAGATATGGTTTATTTCCTAATACCTTGGAATTAATGATCCCAGACACACAGATGGAGGTAAACAGAAGCACTTAATCACTTTGTATCTGTGTGCCCAGCAGCAGAAAGCATTGCATCACACTCCATAGAATCAGAAAAAAAAAATAGCTAGAAATTCAAACAACCTAAGTCCATTAATAGGGGACTGGGTCCATAAACTGGGGCATAATGGTACAATGACATTATAGAGTTACCTGGAAAGAACTGTATGTTTCAACATGACCAATCTCAAACAGGAACATGGTATCATTTATATAAAATTTAAACATTCATAAAGCAATCATAGAAATTGTTTATACACACTGCATTAAAAAAAAACATTAAAAATGTTCACAGAGAAGATATAGGTTCCTTTCCTGAGTTTCAGACTCATGTACCCTACTGCCTATTTAGACATCTTACAGGCTTCTCAAATATGGCCACAACCACCTGCCTGATTCTGCCCCAACCCCCAAACCTGCTCCCCCTGCAGGAAATGGCAGTAGATGACAACTCCCAAGTGGATCAGGCGGAAATCTTTTGAGTTATCCTTGATTATTTTCTTTCTTTCACATCCCACCCCTCCTGTCTAATCCTGTCAACTCTACCTTTGGAATATATCTAGATTCTGCCATGTCTCACCCACCGTTACCTCTGGGGCACACCATCACCTTTCACCTGGATTATTTCAAAGACACTCTTAACTGGTCTCTCTGTCTCTGCCCTTGTCCCCCTACATTCTATTCTCTACACCACAGTTGTAATAATCCTTTACAATCTAAATCACATTAGGTTGGGCCTCTGTTCTGAACCCTCCAGTGGCCCTAATCTCCCTCATTACAATGGCAAATAAGGCCCTTAGGATCTGGCCTCCATTGTATCTTTAGCTTCACCTCCTACTGCTCTTCCTTCCAGTCCTCTACTCCAAATACACTGGCTTCTTTGTTAGCCTTTGCTCGTTCCAGGCATATTCCTACCACAGGGTCTTTGCATGTCCTACTTCCATGTCCATCATGTTCTGGATATAAGCACCGTCTACTCCTTCACATCCTTCAGTATCTGCTTAAATGTCATCTTCTTGGTCAACCTTCCCTACTCACTGGATTTAAAGCTGCACACCCTCTCCTAGTCACTATTCCTCTTTCTTCCTTTCTTTTTTATCCAATAACCCTTAGCACCATGTGTCATATTATCCGTTTTGTTTTCGTTCAGACGCTAAGTTGCGTCTGACTCTGCGACCTCATGGACTGCAGCACACCAGGCTCCCCTGTCCTTCACTGTCTCCTGGAGTTTGCTCAGATTCATGTCCACTGAGTCAGTGATGCCATCCAACCATCTCATCCTCTGTCACCGCCTTCTTGTCCATTTTACTGGTTTGTTTATTGTTCTCCACCTCCTCTCACTAGAACATAAACTGCGGAAGGGTCAGGGTTTGGTCTGGGGTGCTCTGCAGTGCATTCTCAGTGTCTCTGAACCTGGCACACAGTAGGTGCGGGTGGGGGCAGCCTCCGCCCAGGAAGTTGTGCCTATTGTCAGGGAAGGCTTCTAAAAGAGCCTCGAGTCACACCCACAGCAGCAGTAGCTTCTGGCCCTGCCACCCCTGACGGCTTTCCGGGGAGAATGGGTTGGGTGGGGGGTGTGTACAACAGTGTCTGCAGAACTGTGTGGAAATGGGTAGGATGGGGAACAAGGGGTGCAGGTGTGTGTGTGGTAACTGTGGGGTGACTGCACTCGGGAGGGAGAGAAGGGCCTTTAGGGTCAGCCGAAGAAGCAGAGAGCAAGTCAATGCCTCAGATTCGTCCTTGGCCTCCAGCAGGTGGACTTGTGGCATGGCCAGACCCTCCCTGCAGTGTCCTCTGAGGGATCCGCATTGATGGTGACTATTTGGCCAAGCATCTCTGAGGAGGTGGAGGGGAAGCTTCAGGCATTTCCCCTCCTGAGTCAAAGGAATGCCAGAGAAGCCTTGAGAACAATGGGGAGCCAACAGCCCCTTGGTGGCCCCGTGACGTGGGCCTTGAGGGGGGCTCACAGCTGCCGGCCACAACCCAGGGCAGGGGACAGGGGCTGGCAGGGATACAGAGGAGCCATGGAATCCTTGAAGGAGGAAGCCGGAAGCAGCTGGGGATGACACTGATAGGCATTTCCCGCCTCAGGATGCCCTCCCGCTTTCTTCACTGCCGCTGCAGCTGCAAAAGCAAAGATGTCGCTTCCCTCTGGCCCCAAATGCCCGTCCTAGAGTTTGGGAGCTGTCAGGTCCCCCTCCCAGCCCCCCTCCCTGTCCCTGAGGAGAGCAGGCAGCTCCCTCAACCCTCAGCAGGGCGCCCCATAGGCCTAAGGGAAATCTGGGCCTGTCTGACCCTGGGTTTGCTCTGCTTTGCCAAAAGAAGGGCTGCTTTTGAGGGCTTCAGGGTCTGGAAGGTTGCTTGCCCTCTTGTGCTTTCCCTGGGCCCCTCCTAGTGTGCTCTGGCTGGGCACTGCTGGCCTTCACGTCTTCACCTCATGTCAGTGTCTCAGTGTACAACGCTAGGCCTCAGGCCAATGGAGGCCTCTCACTCTGGACAGTCTAACCCACCTGACTTCCCTGTTCTAGGACTCCTTGATCTTTTTACGCATTGCAACTCACTCTAAGCTTCCCAGGCGGCTCAGTGGTAAAGAATCCACCTGTAATGCAGGAGATGTGAGTTCGATCCCTAGATTGGGAAGATCCCCTGGAGAAAAAAATGGAAACCCACTCCAGTATTCTTGCCTGGAGAATCTTATGGACAGAGAAGCCTGGTAGGCTACAGTCCATGGGGTCACAGAGTTGGACATGACTAAGCAATTGAACACAATCACTCTGAGTATGCTTCTGTTGACATACTTGGGTTGTGATAACAACCAACCCCTTGCCCCAACCTACACACAGACATAAGTGGTAATCATGGCTGCACCTATTCATAATCCTCAATGGTTGCTCAAGGGTGGGAAGACAGGCTGGGGGTCATGCATGATTCCCAGCCCAGAAGCTATAACCCACTTTCTCTCCCATTTAAGAAGGCCTGCTGGGATGAAAGTGACCTGCTCTGTGGGGGAGCTCTGACTCTACTTTTATTTAAATAAGAATGATGCTGAATCCAATCTCATTTATCACAAAAGGTCTATATACTTAGCTGTTCTATGATTAGTCACATACATCACAGCTGACCTGCCTTAACTCTGTTGTTGATGGAAATGGCCTCATCCAGAAACTTCTCTTGAATTGAACTGCATAAGAGGTTTCAGTGAGTGGCCCTTTCCTGGATGTCTCCACTTGGGTGGGGGTGACCATGACTCCAGATGGCGGGCTGCACCAGGTGACAAGCACCCAGACCATACACACCACAGCTACAGTTTGGTTCAAGCCATATTGAACCCTGGGAAGCAGCCTACTCACCACCTCCAAGGCATAAGCCACCAAGCTGGGCCACCAGAGAGGGCCAAGTAAAGGATCAAGGGACAGAATGCTGTAGTGTCTGAAGACCAAAGACGAGGGCATGTATCAGGTGATGCCTAAGAGAGAGACAGACACAGAGAGCCCCTCAATGAAAGAAAGAGAAGGGGCTGTTGTCCAAAACAGTCACCAGCAGGCACATGATATGTGACTGGTATGAAAGAAGACACCTTGTTAGTGTAAAACACACTGGAATTTGGTGGGGAGGGGTAAATTAGGAATTTGGGATTAGCAGATACACACTATTATACATAAAATAGATAAGCAACAAGGACTCATTGCATAGCACAGGGAACTCTACTCTATATCTTGTAATAACCTATAATGGGAAAGAATCTGAGAAAGAATGCGTATATATATATATATATATATATATATATACACACAACTGAATCATTGTGCTGTACACAGGAAACTAACACAACATTGGGAATCAACCATACTTCAATTTTAAAAAAGGGTGAAAAGATACACTTGAATTTGAAAATCTGGTATTCAAAAAATGTTAAATACCTCATTAATAATTTTCATATTGAATACATGTAAAAAGGACTATTTTGATAAATTGACTTAAAGTATACTATTAAACATATATAATTACAAAGAGGCACAAGGACCCTTTATTCTAAGGATGGTTTCACAGGTATACACATATGTAAGATCTTAAACTGTACACCTTGAATATGTGCAGTTTATTATATATCAATTTTACCTCTCTGATGTTGTTAAACAATACTTTAGTAGCTTCCTCACTGCTACCTGAGAGGATAAACAAGAACTAATTTCACCTGTTTACTTTTTTTGATGCCACTACTAGAAAATTTTAAATTACATATAAGACTTTCATTATATTTCTATTGAACAGGGCTGATCTAGTGATTGTAGACCATTTTACATATCATGAGACTGAGGCGCAGAGAGGGAAAGGAGCTTGCTCATATAATGAGGTGGAGAAAATTTTATTCCTTAACGACAAGAATTCACAGGGCAAGAACTACCTATGTTGGTAAAAATACTTAGACAAAAGGATCCCAAAGGCTTCACGGAGTGGAGGAAGAACTTGGGGCAACCTTAGGAACCCTGGAGGGAAAGAGTAAGGAGCAGAGAGGAAGAGGGATAGAGGAGACAGGGAGCTGGAGGAAGTCTGTGAATTGTGTGTGATGTGACTCCTTCCGTGGGGGTCCATCAACCAAAGACCTTCAGTCAATTCTACTCTTATTTTCTTGATGGGAAGGATCTAGGTTTCTTGCTTTGGTCAATAGAGTGGAAGTCAATAGGGAGACCACGCCCAAAGCTCCAGGAACCTGGGTGGCACAGGAGGCTGTGAGAATATAAATCTTACTTATTCCTCCACCCTAAGAAATTGACCAATACCTTGGACACGGTTCTTGATTTGCCTGGGTCATGGCCTGGGGGTGGGGATGGGAGAAGTCAAAGTAATATCGTTTAGATCTCAAGGGGCATGCATGACCTGGTAACTCTGGGGTCCCTAGTATGGTCAGAATTTCAAATTTAAGAAGAATATGATCAGAGTGACTGCAGTTGTATTTCCCTCTTCCCACCCCTTAATTCAGCAATTGAACTAGAAAGGATTAAGGAAGCTTCTACTGCGTGCAAGGCCAAAACTTTCACCCCATCATGCCATGTGCTAATGAAGTGGACAGAAAAGCCACAGTTGCTTGAAGGCCACAGAGTCATTTCAGCAAGTGGTGGCATAGGCAATGAACAAAAATCTGAGTAGAGTAGTTAAAGGTATATGGGGGTGCTTGGGGCCACCAAGAAAATAGCCCAGCACCCTCATAGGGCCCAAGGCCCCAATGAATGATGGGTCTGATTCAAGGAGATGCTAAATGTGTCCATAATCGCTGGCCAGGAGGGAGAGGAGGGAGGGAGAGAGAGCATCTGGAGCCCAAGGTCAGCAGAACTGGGTCAACCATGCAGGAAGGGCAGCAGGCTACACTGGGTGGGGGGCAGGAAATCTCTGGGGTTTGGCTTTGAGATCCTGGTCAGTCTGGCTGTACTGTAGGCTGAGAATCCCAGGATGAGAGAGGGCATCAGGCAGCCCGAATGTGGTCCAGAGTGTACTTCACCACTACTGTCAGAGGCCAACATGGGGTCTGCTGTCGACTGTTCCCCCGCACTCATACCTCCCTGGTGATGGGTCCCCCACCTTCCTGTGGGGGAGGCCAGCCAGGACTGAGGAGCAACTGTGTCTCCCCCTGGATCCCGTTATCACCCCTTCTCAACTCCATGCAATCATTTTCCAAGGACCTAATGAGCACCTCCCGGATATAAGGCCCTGTGGGAGTTACAGGAGGGATTGCAGCCCTTAGGTGACTGGCACATGTACGTGTCTTGTTATGACACCAAGTGGGTGCCCAGGACACATCCAATTAAAAGCCTGTGGAAAGTTAGAGGAGGGAGAGAGTATTTTCATTTGAGTGGATCAGGAGGACTTCATGGAGGAGGTGGCATTGGAGCTGACTTTTGAAAAGAAGTTGGATTTGGATATGAATTACTAGTCCCTCATATAGTGCTTCTGATTTACCAGATACTCTCCTGCAGGCACTACACATGGTAACTCATTTAGGGTTAGCCACAGTGCTACGAAAGAAGAACCATTATTATCTCCAGTTAACGGGTGTGGAAATGGAGGCATAGAGGCTATACAGATGGCAAGCAAGGGAGCCCAGGATCAAGTCTAGACAGAGTCCATGCTTGTCACCACTAGACTACACTGTCTCTTGGACGGGCAGAAATCGGGTGGGAGCACAGTGGTCCAAAGAACAGAATAACAGACAGTCAGGGATGCAGGAAAAGATGGCCCCCTCTTGGAAAGAAGAGATGAGTCTATTAGGACTGGAGTGTTTGGCTCATGAAGGGAGAAGTCCAAGATGGGACAGAAAAGGAAGTTGGTTTCCAGTTAAATCGTCAGGCATCTGACGGCAATGAGCCTCCGGCACTCACCTTAGCCCCGACTCCAGAGGGGGAGGCACACCCCTCTGAAGCTGGGCCCAGCTGAGACAGTGCTGTTCAGTTCTCGGGGGGCTTTGCCAAGGGCAAAGGCGCTGAGGCGGGTGTTCATCCGGGGACAAGAATGGAAAATCCATCATGCTCAAGGCAGGAAATTCCACAGTGAAGGCTCCTTGAGCTGCATCATTGAAGCAAGACCCATCACCCATGCGAGGCAGGTCCTGTTCCTGTTTTGTTTGTTTGAGGACCAAAGATTGTTTTTACCCTGCTCTGCCTATGTTTATGTCAGGGGATATTTACGATCAAAACAAAAACAAAAACAAAGTCCAGGCAGCGTGCTCGCCAATGCAGTGATCACGGAACCCTTCTCTCTGGCATTTCTGGCTCTCTCCCACCTGATGGATTTCTCAATTGAACAACATCAAAGATCTCCTTTTCTGATTTCCCTTTCATCTTAAAGGGACTGGTGCTGAGAGGAGGCCATTTGACTATGGAAGAAAAGTTGTTTCTAGATTTGGCAACTTCTCCCATGTCCAACCTGGGTGAGAAGTGAAACAGGCTTGTTCCACAACTGCTGCTACACAAGCAGGGACAGGGAAGCCAAGGTGCTGGACCCTTGTGCTCCACTGCCAGCCTGGGGAACATCCACAGCCCGGAGGCAGCAGCTCTTATTGAATCAGATTTCAGAGGCTGAAGGGAAAGCAGGAAAAGTGACACTGGGGGCCTGCAGTCTCCAGCATGAATACCTTTATTCAGCAGATGAAATAACTGAGACTTAGAAGAAAAAAGGGATGATGATGAGACCCAAAGGAGGGATAGAGAGTAGGGATGCATGTGGAAAATAAAGGATACAAAGAGAAGAGAATGTGGGGTGAGGAGAAAGGGCGACCCCCATGGCCTCTGCAGCCATCTGGCCCAAGGTCCCTCTCTGCCTTTCTGCTGCCCCTACCTCTTTCCCCACCTGGCTGCTCGCCCTCTTGCCTGCACCTGACACACATCTCCTTCCATCCTCACTGAAGGCTTGCTGGTCCCCTCCACCAGCCCTCACACAGATGAGTGCATCCCAACCCGGCCAGAACTCAATCTGCCCGCCCCATGCCAACCCCTCCTCTCCTGCAGCGTCCAGCCCTACCCCCACTCCCCACGTGCAGACTCCTTCTGCTGCTGCATAAAGTACAGGCTGCAGAGTCCAGCACTGGGCTAAGGACAGAATCCCCCTAGACTTTCCTCCCACCCTCTTGCGTGAGGTGACACCCTCCACCATCAGCCAGGGCCGAGACCAAGTCCCCTCTTTTTTTCTCCCTTCCTCTCCCTCCTCCTCTCTCGCCAACAGCACCCAACAATGGGCCATGCTGTCATGCCCAGTGAGACATACGATAAGATCCAATGGGCCTCCCCATGACAAGAGGGATCCACTAACCGCCAAGACTAGGGATGACTAAAGGCGGGGATAGAGGAGTGGGAGACTGGGGGATGGGCAGGTGGCAAAAGAAAAGGGCCCAAAAGCTAATAGGAAAAGTCTCAGACAAGGAGAGGAAGCCGTTTCCCAAAAAATGGTAGAGAGTGATGACACGTTGCCTGTGGCCCAGAAGCTGGGGAGAGGAACAGAGACACAATGACCTTGTTACGTTGGCCCCACGCCGGCACCACCTCCATGGGGGAGTAGCTCCCAGCACCCCTAGCTGCCACTAGCACTGGAGGGAGAGTGGACCATGCGGGTGTGGGTGGTGCACTGATCTGGGGATTCTCTCTGGCCTGGCCTCTGTGGGGGCCACACCACATGCTTGAGTGCCCGACTGCAAGGTCTCATGGGTGTGGCAGCTGGATCTGGGCAGGTGAGGAGCAGAACCAAGTTGGCCCCTGCTGGCCACTGCTGGCTACTCCTGGCTCATTTCATTTAATTTGGACAATTCGGTGAGGAAGGTGCTGCTTTTCTCTCCATTTTACAGATGAGAAAATGCATCCCCAGAGAGGTTACAAGTGACCTGTCTGAGGCCATAGAGCACGTGGGTGGTGGTGGGTCTGGTATTTAAGGTCAAGTCAGTCTGATGCCAGAGTCAGGCTCATCGCCCCGTGTTAGACTGTGCAATGAAGGCAAGAAGCCTCAATCAGCAGTCATGTGCTTGAAGCACAAGACAGGAATTGATAGGTGTGAAGGTCTGAAATACAGCCCCCCTTCCAAAGTACACACATCTACACACACACACACACGGGGCACACACACATGGGCACGCACATGGGACACACATGCACACACATGCACACACACATGGAACACACGTACACACACGGAGTGCACACACACAGGGCACACACACACACACATTCCATGCTTTGGGAACATCTTTTTGATGCAAAGCTTACAACTTCCAGCAGGGAAGAGATTGCAGAGCGCAGCCCTGGGGGTCGGAGGGGGACAGAGGGCCTATGGCAGGGCTGCCTCCACAGTAAAGATACTAAGTCAGAAGGACAGACACAGCTGAAGCTCTCAGCAGGGAACTAATAGAGCACTGCGGAGTGAGGGTTGCCCCTTTGAGACTTTGGGAGCTTCTTGTGGTTGTCCACCCATCCCTTCAATTGCAGGAGAAGCACAGGGGTGGGGTCACTTCAACACAGCAGCTTCCCAAGCCCCTGGCAGGGTGGGTGGGTGCCCTTGGTCTGAGCTAGTGGTTCCAAGCCCCACCCACTAGCTGCTGAGCACGCGGAACAATCAGAAAGAGGACATCCACCTCCCAGGCCCTGGCAAGCCAGCCAGTGCCCTAGGTCTGCGTATACAAAGGTCTCCAGCTAGGCCACAGGAAACACCCTCACTCCTTCAGAGGTTTGCCTGTGAGTCACTTTGTCAGTGAGACCTGCCCAGGCCACCCTATTTAAAAGGGCACCTATCCCCAGCTCTCCTTTTCTTTTCTTGACTTTTCTCCAACAGCATTTATCATCAAATTTTATGTTATACTTATTCATTTTCTTTATTGCCTGTTTATTTCTCTGGCACACTGTATGGATCATGAAGGCAGGGAGGTTTAGGCTGTTTTGCTCACTGCTGTAGCCCCAGTACCAAGAACAGTGCTTTGCATAGAGTTGGCGCTCAAGAAGAATGTTGATTGAATGAACTCACTGATTGCTACTATTTTTGAGCATGATGCAAAATATGATGGTGTTTACAGTCTCATGCGTTCTCAGCCATTCCAGAGGGGCAGGCTTGGTATTTGGGAATACAGCCAGTAAAATGGTCAGGGTGAGATCCTAATTTAAAACAAAAAAAAATCTTACAAACATGATTTCCCTGCCAAGATCAGTTACTGCAATCGTCACTCTGAAGGAAGGGCCTCACTGAGGTTTAAAGTTCTTCAATCACATACAAAAGCCATGAGAAAATTCAGGAGTGCTCCGTTCACACACAGGTCACCTCCAGCAATGTTGTTTATCATGATTACCAGCAGACAGGATCTAAACTGCAGTAGGAGCTGATAGAGAACTTCCTAAGCAACTTATGTCAACAACGACCACAACAGAAACAGGGGAACTCCCTGGCTAGTGAATAATAATAACTCATTTCATTTTCACTGGCTGGGCCACCTCAGGCAACTTACTTGACCTCTCTGAGCCTTAGTATTGTTGTAAAAATGGGAATGATAATAGTGCCTCCCTCATAGGGCCGCTGTAGGGCTTAAAATGAATGAATAGATGTAAGGTGCTTGGAACATGGTAGGTAATAAGCATTATACAAGTGTCACTTATTATTTGTATAGTTCTTTCTAGACAATGAATGTATGAGCTGAGAATCTTTGTCCTCTGCCCTACCACGTCAAGAATGGCACATATGAGCAGAACATGTTAGCTATTGATACTGTTATCAATATAACAGTCATGAGGAGGAGAACAAGGAGCAGGAGGGCTACATGTAATGTCACTACTGACTTGATGGGCCTTCTATAGGAACTGCAAGCTCCATGAAGGCAGGCAGGGGCCAGGATTGCCTAGATCCCTAGAACACAGTGGGCATTAAGCTTATACACAGCATATGCTCAACTGAATCTCACGTGTGACTTTCACCCAGGGGTTTGGGAACTCTCCTGCCATGTTAGAAGTCAAATATTCTTATATGTGAGCCAGCCTTGGCCCTCCCTCCCACAGGGGACACAAAGGATAGAGACATCATAGTCTCCTCTACTTTCCCTGGGGAAACGCAGTTCAATAGGTCCCGACCTGAGAAATCACTTGCAAGCCATTCAGAAGGAAGTAATCAAACAGGTAGGCACAGTGGACTTCCCTGGTGGCCCACTGGTTAAGAATCCACCTGACAGTGCAGGGGACGTGGGTTCGATCCCTGGTCTAGGAAGATCCCCCATGCCATGGGGCAACTAAGCCTGTGGCACCACGACTACTGAGCTTGATGCTCTGGAGCCTGTGCAGCTCAACTAGAGAGAAATCCACATGCCGCAAGTGGAGAAGCCCAAGCGCCGCAACAAAGAGCCTGCACATCCAAATAAGACTTGACACAGCCAAAGAAATAAATGGACTAAAAATATTTTAAAAACCCAAGTAGGTGCAGATTGTGATCATTGATATAATACCAAAGAAATAAACCTACTGATGATAAAGAGTATCTGTCTATGCTGTGGCCGGGGTGGTGGTGGGAGACTTTATGGCTTTTTATGGGTAGTCAGACCTCTATGCGGTGGTCTGAACTTAGACTTGAAAGATGAAAAGGAAGCAGACTGCAAAGATCTGGGAGAAGAACATTCCAGGCAGAGGGAACAGTAAACACAGAGGCCCCAGAGCAGCCAAGGGTTTGAAGTCTCTGGAAATAGAATGGAGGCCAGCGAACCTGGGTCGTTAGGCAGAGGGGTGAGGTTGGAGACGCAGGTGTGGGCCCTGTGAGCCTCCGGGAGGGAAGCCGTGACCCATACTCTCTCCTCAACCCGTCAGAACACATTGCTCAAGTATCTAGTCGTTAAGGTAGCTTCCTGAAGACTTGTTCTTGGCAGCGATTGCTAACTCCCTTGTTTGTATATGTGTAGTGGAACATGAGCGCTTCCCAGGTGGTGCTAGTGGTAAAGAACCACCTGCCTACCAACGCGGGAGACACAGGAGACTCGGCTTTGATCCCTGGGTTGGGAAGATCCCCTGGAGGAGGGCATGGCAACCCACTCCAGTATTATTGCTTGGAGAATCCCCATGGATAGAGGAGCCTGGCAGGCTACAGTCCATGGGGTCACAAAGAGTCAGACACGACTGAAATGACTTAGCACACACGCACGCAGTAGAACATGAATTTATAAAAAATAAGAAATGGAGCTTTGGGAAGGGAAATATGCAATATGTCAGTTTAAAAAAATGGAATCCAAAGCCTGGTCTCTGCCCAATTCATCTGAATTTCCTGAGTCCCTATTGATATAACTGAGGAAACGTTTGTGTCCACATCCTGGGCAGGAGACACAGTAAAACCTCAAAATATCCCAACCACAGGGACAAATTTCCTACCCTCCCCCCCCCCCCCCCCAGAATCCTAATTAAAAGTGGGTTCCATGTCTTGGCTCCTCAAACCTGCCTGGAAGGTCACATCAGGAGTTTGTTTCCTCCCTTATATCTCAGTGCTGCTGCTCTCTCAAAATGTTTCTTCTTCACCTGATCCTGTCCAGCGGACCATGCGTGGCAAGCATCATGCTCAGCAGATATCCGCTTGCTCCCTGATGCTTCCCAGCCTCCCTTGGAGTTAAGTTTGGTCCATGTGAGGAATTCTGACTGAGGGAGAGTCGTTGGAAGCCATGTACATCACTTTGGGGGCTGAGGGGCTTAAGACTTGTTATCAGCTCTGACTGAGTTGTGTCTCCGCTTCATATGTTGAGGGCCTAACTCTCAGGGTGGCTGTATTTGGGTTCAGGAAGGAATTATGGTTAAATGAGGTCATGAGCATGGGACCCTAGTCTGATGGGACAGTTGCTCTGATAAGAGGAGACAGCAGGAAGCTCGCAGTGAGAAGGTGGCCGTCTGCAAGCCAGGAAGAGAGCTTGTTGTTGTTGTTCAGTTGCCAAGTCATGTCCAACTGTGCACGACCCCATGAACTGCAGCACACCAGGCATCCATGTCCTTCACTGGCTTCTGAAGTTTGCTGAAATTCATGTCCATTGAGAGCTTTTACCAGGAATCAAGTCAGCCAGCACCTTGATCTTGGCCTTCCCAGCCTCCATAGCTGCGGGGAGTAGATTTCTGTCGTGTCAGCCACCCAGTCTGTGGTAGTCTGTCATGGCTGCCCCAGATGACTAAGATTCGAGCTTCCCTGTCTCTCTCCTCCCTGCTGTGGAGCTCTCAGAGGACACATGTTCCAGACAGCCCAGCTACCTGTCATTCAACCTGCATCACACTCTGCGTGAACAAGAAACAAGCCTTTCCTGTGGTAAACCACTGAGATTGCAGGGCTTCTGTGTCACTGCTGCAAACCTGGCCTACCTAAAGCAACGCACAGTGGCAGAGAAAAGGACGCGGAGTAGACCGTGTTTATCCAAACAAGAGCAGAAGCGGAGGAGCGCCACCAGCGCCTGTCCCTCTGGCCCAGCTTGCCCCTCACGACTGTGTGTGGATCCAGTGAGCCCAGGATATTCAAACAGACGCAAATAAAATCATGCTTTCTGGGTCCCAAGATTCAGCCAACAGTGAAGATGGAAACTGCTCCAGGAATTTATGGAGCTCTCAAGTGAGAAAACAAGACTTCTTGGTGCTAAAAAGTTGGGAAACCCTGGGAGATAAGGCATTGTCTCCAGACAGCCCCCATTGAAATGCAGACCAGTTCCCTGGAAGGGGTCACTCATTTATCCACTAACGACCAGGAGGCACTTTCTTAGGGATCCATTTCTCAGGGGAGGGCTGGAGGGGACAGGCAGACCACACAGCTTGGCCCAGGATTACCCCTCCTCTACCCATGGGGAGGTTTGAATTTCATCAGGAGTAGGAGGGTCATTTCAAGACTTCAGTTTCCCTGTGACTTCTCAGTGGTATGCCCCTCTTGGGTCAGGCCACCTGTGTGACCATGTCTTCAGATCATCCATGAGAGAGGATGGAAGTGAAATTTGAGGGCTTGCTTTTACTCATTCATTCATTCATTCAAATGCTTGGCAAGACTTACAAGAATCTTCTTCTATCTGACCTTCCAAATTCGTCTCCCCATTTAAAGCCAAGCTTAACCCTAACCTTCCCTAACAAGCCTTCCCTTACTCCCCCTTCCCTTCTAATTCCTGCTGATCTAATACCAATAGCTCTAACCAACATTTACCTCATACCACTACACACCAAGCCCTTCACTAGCTCGTACGACATGAATGCCATCTCATTTGATCCTCTGGATCCTGAGGGGGGAGGGTGTTATCACCCCTACTTTAAATCTGAGGTAATAAGTTCAGAGAGGGCAAGTGACTTCTCCAGAGTCACCCAGTAGGGAATTCCCTGGCAGTCCAGTGGTTAAGACTGTGAGCTTCCACTGCCGAGGGCTCAGGTTTGATCTCTCTTTGAGGAACTAAGATCCTGTTTTTGTGGCCATAAAAACAAAACAAAGCAAAAAAGCTCAAACAAAGTCACACAGCAGAACCTGCAAGATTCCAGGTGTATCCAGTTCTAAGACCCCCCCCTACTATAACCACCACACTCTCTTGCCCTCCACAGTTCACCTTCCGGTATCATCTGTTCTGAATTGTGCTCCTCCCACCCAATCCCTGTAAGCTCTTCGAGGGTATGAACAGTTTCCTCTGGGCTTCCGTGGTGGCTCAGTTGGTAAAGAATCCACCTGCAATGCAGGAGACCCAGGTTCGATCCCTGGGTGAGGAAGACTCCCTGGAGAAGGGCATGGCAACCCATTCCAGTATTCTTGCTGGAGAACCCTGTGGACAGAGGAGCCCGGTGAACTATAGTCCACGGGGTCTCAAATGAATAGACATGACTGAGCGACTAACACACACATACACACAGCTTCTTCTAATTGGTTAATAATTAGCACTTCTCTCTCTTGGACCAGCACTTCACAGTTTCTATAGGGCTTCTACATACTTGATGTCATCTGTATGGCTGAAGAGCTTCTTCCACTTCAGGGAATTCTGACATGGGGAGGCCCCCAGACAGTTCCCAGGTTGGGGGTAGTGACTGAAGCAAAAGAAAAGCTTTGTATGTCTGTACCCCACTGAGTCAAGACTCTACAACCAACCAGTTACACGGTGTGAGACTCCATCCCCGAAAGCCTTCCATCCCTCTGAGCTTTTTTCACAGAGCTCTCGTGGGTGTGGTTTCCTTGTGGCCCTTCTGGGGTGAGGCTGAGCCAGCAGCTGGAGGAATGGAGGACAGGGTCTGGGGCCAGCATGGCAACCAACCTTGCCTTACACAGGCAGGCCCAGAACATAGACTTTCCTTCAGGGGGAGCCCGGATGAGGCCTGCAAGGAAGTTGCCTGGAGAATAGCACCCCTCACCTCCAACCCTCTCACCCCCCGAAAAAAGCCAAGCAAAGTTTTGTGACTGTGAGGGAGGTAAGAGCAGTGGAAAGGAAGGTTGGAGACCTGTGTCTGAGGCCCAGCTCTCCCACTGACTGACTCCACTAAAGAACGACCTCTCTATGAGTGTCCTCAGGTGGAAGGTGATGGTGGTGCCACCCTCAGAGGGCTGCAGGAGAAGCCAATGGGATGCCACTGGCTGAACTGTGGGCCACAGGCCTCCTTGTTCCATCTCTTGCTGTATAATTTGGAGTAGGTCTCCTAAGCTCCCTGTGATCATCTGTAAGAAACTAAAGAATGTTTTAAACTATCTGAAGTGAAAGTCACTCAGTCATGTCTGACTCTTTGCCACCCCATGGACTACAGAGTCCGTGGAATTCTCCAGGCCAGAATACTGGAGGGGCTAGCTGCTCCCTTCTCCAGGGGATCTTCCCAACCCAGGGATTGAACCCAGCTCTCTCTCATTGCAGGCGGATTCTTTACCAGCTGAGCCACCAAGGAAGACCAACTGTCTGAAAGCAGATATTAAATGGAAATACAATTTTTAAAAACTATCTGAAAGCAGAGGGCTGGTCTGTATAGTCTCACAAGGTCCCTTCCTGTTCTGTGTTTCCATGATTTAAAAACAAAACAAAACATAAACAAAAACTTGGAACTGGCAAAGGGAGTTGAATGCCAGGGAGGCAGCTTTCTGTACCACTCCCTCAACAAGTCAAACAAAACTGAGGTTATTCTGTCCCCTGGTGGACTGTGTTGCTGCTGCAGCCACTGCCGGGGCCTGCTAGGTTTCAGATCTAGAATCGCTTATGGCCATTCACCCATTCATTCAGGCCTCACACGAATCGAGGGCTCCACTCTGGGTCAAGCTCTGCATTGTACACTGTGGGAACAAAGATGAATCACGTTAGGACTCCTCTCTGAAGGGGCCTTGTTATGATGTGATTTCTTTTGTGTTGTGATTCCTACTCATATTCTGTGAAA
Organism: Oryx dammah; assembly: GCF_014754425.2. Taxonomy (NCBI): domain Eukaryota; kingdom Metazoa; phylum Chordata; class Mammalia; order Artiodactyla; family Bovidae; genus Oryx; species Oryx dammah. The sequence continues at coordinate 26,378,090 of NW_024070207.1, forward strand.
CACAGGATTTAAGATACGTTTGTTCAGCCATCTTAAGCAGTTTAAATGGAGTTACAGTGACCGATGTGAACTTCCATATTAGTGATTTTAAAGCATGTGGTAGAGGACTGCGAGTGTCTTAGAATGTCTTAAATCAAAGAGTGTTACTTACATAAGAAATTTGTTTGGCAACGTCCACAAAAAGACTTCACTGGAACAAGAGTAACTGATAGAGACAAGACACCCTCGGGCATCACTGTTACACCCTACTGATGGACTTCTTAAAAAGGGATCACTGAGCTGAGCGACTTGAAGTTTCCTCATTGGAAGACCAGGCTCTGTGTTGCTGAGAGCTGTTCACAGGATCGCTGCTGGAGGTACTACGCGAGCAGAGGGTGATCCCCGCTCACACATGTGAGACCCGTGGCCAACCTGTGGCTGAACCTGAGACGGTGGCTCCTGTGGTGATGCCTCGTCCCTGGGCTCCTCCTTGGAGTGGTTGCTTACTCCCCTTTCTATTTTCCCCGCTCTGACTAACCTGTGCAATAAACCAGGTGAGTCATGAACTGAATATTGGCTACATCTCCTTTTTATCTACAATCCCATACTTCTTCCCTGACTTCATTGCTGGACCTTGATTAGGGGGCTGCAGTCTCGAGGGACAGACAGACACACAGAGAGATCATTTTGATACAATGAAATAAGGGCTGTTAGAGGTCATTATGTTTGGCTTGAGGGAGGGACAGGGGACATGTCAGGAAGAGCTTGGCAAGAAGAGGTGGTGGTTGAGTTTGATGACTGGCTACGTTCTTTAAGGGCCTTCTGGACAGAGATGGGTGTGGGTGTGAAGGCACGGCACATATGTAAGTGATGACAGAATGTTTCATATGCTGGTGCCATAGTGAGGGTTGGGGGGGACAGTGGGAGATGACGTTGAGAGCTGGCTGGTGTTCAAGGGGTCGAGGGTTTCGTGTGCCATTCGAATGGCTTAGACCCTATCCCAGGGCAACTGGGAAGTCCCTGAAGGGCTCCGAAGTCCCTGAAGGGCTCCGAGCAGGGTACTGACAGGTGAATTTCCATGAGTTCGTTCTGGCTGCTTTGTAGAGAAAGGGCTGTAGGAGTGTAAGGCTGGCGAAGCTCTTGGGAGGGTGGCCAGATTAAAAAAAAAAAATCAGGATGTCCACTAAAATTAACATTTCAGACAGAGAACAATTTTTAGTGTAAGTCTATCTCAAATGTTGTATGTGACATACAAAGAATCATTGTGTATCTGAAATTCAAATTTAACTGAGCAGCTCATATTTTATTTGGAAATCCTATCCTAAAGACATCAAGGAGAGATGATGGAGGCTTGGACTAGCATGGAGGCAGTAGAGTTGGAATTGAAGTGGAAAAATTCAAGAAGTATTCTGGAGACAGAAATGGAAGAACTTGGAGATGCTGTGGATGAGGGAGAATGAGAAGGAAGCGTCAGACATCATATCCACTCTCGGTCTGAGCTGCTTGCTCTGTGTCTGGTCCTCTAACTGCACCGCATCCTAAACACCACATACACCGAGGTCAAGGGTTCTTCCTAAAACCTCCTAGAGATCCCTGAACCCAGGAGCCAATGTATCCTGCAGCGCCCCATTCGCCTCTGCCCAGCTCCTTGGCTTCCATATCTACTTGGTTCTGAATGTCGGTCTCACCCTTTGTATGGTCCAGTTTATCAGCAATGGACTGCAGCCTGAAGTGTCATCTGGGCCACCTTCAGGCTTCTGTTCTTTGCCTCTCTTTTCCACGCTCCACAACGACTGGCATGGGGTCCCCAGCCCAGGCCTCTGAGTTTGATTAGGACACATCTTTCCTACCAGGGAGGAAAATCCCAAACAATTCCCAAAAGCCACAGGTTTCCTTAGGGCCTTCCTCACCACCAGAAGGCTAGCACTGGAATGGTGGCGGGGCTTCTCAGAGCTTCTTGTGAGCCAACAGCACCTCCCAGTGGTCACACAGCACACTGCAGGCTGAGGGGAGAGGACGTGCGTCGCTCAATCCCGTCCAACTTTTTGCGACCCCCTGGATTGAAGCCCGCCAGGCACCTCTGTTTATGGGGATTCTCCAGGCAAGAATACTGGAGTGGGTTGCCATGTCCTCCTCCAGGGGATCTTCCCAACCCAGGGATCGAACCCAGGTTTCTTGGAATGCAGGATAATTCTTTGCTGTCTGAGCCACCAGGGAAGCCTGAAGTGAGATGGGAGACTGGTCTTTGGACTGGTTTACAGGGAGAGGTTAACCATCCTGATCTCTCCCTTGGCAGGGCACAGTGGTCCTGCCCCTTCTGGTGGCCATCCATCAGGAGTTCTGTTAGCACTCCTTGGCTCTTACGGATCTGAACAGCACATCTGTTCCGTCAACCTGCTGGTAGAGAGGTGGCCCAAGGTTACACCTGAAGAATTGAACAACCAGGCCCTGAGGTCTCTGTCCTTGTCAGGACTCAGGGTTGAACTGGTCAGAGTCCCTTAAATTCTCAGTCTTCCATATTTGATAAAAACCAATAAAGGTAGCTGTGTTTGAGAATCCGAATCCCCTCCCCGTCCAGCTCTCCAGCATGCTGCCACCCTCGCTGGGGTCTCGGCCAGAGAAAGAAAGAAACGAGCAAATGTCCCACCCACTCTTTCTTCCACACCAGAGGCTTTGAGTTGTGCAGCCAGAGCCAAGGTTCTGGGCCCCAAGCTGGGGAGCTGAGAGACCTGGGGCCTCAGACGACCTTGCGGGCAGGAGCAGAAGACTAGTCTGGAGGAATTTAAAAAGGAAGTCAGCTCCAGAAATTCAGCTTCTAACCTTTGCTGTCTGACTCAAGGCACTTGCTGTGGGGGCCTGGGAATATCCCAGGCTGTGGGGGGTGGAGGAGGCTGAGGCGACCACTGACCAAGTGCTATCTGGCTGGAGATGGTGAGCTACCCTCCAGGAATAGCACACCCTTTGCTTTCTAGCAGGATTTTGGCCATCAGCATTTGTCATGGCCCCTGGGGGCCCTGGACTCTATTTTCCAGGGCCTAGGACTTTGGACAAATATGCAACTTGTCATGTGCCTCATCTGTAAAATGGGAATAACAATAACATTCACCTCATCACTACATGAATTAATACCTATTTTGTTATTGTTGTTAAGGTGAGCACTTCTCAGAGTGTGAGATTGAGTCTCTGCAAGGATTTAGACACCAGCTAGGGTCTAAAGCGCCTCAAGCTCTCTTCCTTTCACTTCATCACTGGGTCTCCAGTTGTCTGCTTGAAAAATGAAATAGCCCATCTTTTCCATGGGCTGTGAACCTCTCAGAATGAGGACTTCTTGAGGTTGTGTGCATCTGGGCGAGCTGTGGGTGGAGACCATGGTCATGGTCATTGAGCAGTGCAGCGCCCCACTTATCTTCCAGTAACTAATGAACAACAGTTTGCCTGACCTCCTGGGGTGAGGAGCTGCAATCTGCTTGTGACGTCAACACATGCTCTGGAGTCTTTCACCTTGTATGAGCCACTGGCCTGCTCCATCCTAGATGGTATTTTAGCCCCACTTCCTGGCCAGTGCTGAGAGATACGCAGGTGAAAGGCCCAAGGGGCCACATTCTATTCAGCAAGGGGGCCACCTGCTGCAGACCAACTCCATCAATGCAATTTCTTGCCTTCACTGGGTTCCACAAGGCATCAGTCATCATTCATGTCTCCAACCTGACCTCCTCAGGTGGGGAAAGAATTTCTCAGTCTCGGATGAAGGGCATTTGTCCTGGTTTATGTGCAAGGTCTGGATCCAGCTCTATGGTGCCCCAGTACAGCTTGAAAGTGAGAGTATCATTCGCTCAGTCATGTCTGACTCTTTGCAACCTGTCCATGAGGTTCTCCAGGGAAGAATACTGGAGTGGGTTGCCATGCCCTTCTCCAGGGGATCTTCCCGATCTAGGGATTGAACCCAGATCTCCTGCATTGCAGGTGGATTCTTTACAGTTTGAGCCACCAGGGGGTAGCTTAGCAAAGAGTCAACACTTAGAATTGTGCACAGCAGTGAGGGAGATGCTCATGCAAGGGACGCACATGGGCACTGAGATGGAGGGAACAGCAGAGTCATGATTCCCATGAATCTCATGCTCAGCTGAGCTATCTGCTTGTTGAGTGGTAGAGGGTGAAACTGCTGCACAAAATAGTGATTTTTATCTCTCTGTTCTGAGCACTTACACGTGAATTCCTGCAGTTTAAATGCCATGCGATGTGTAACTACCACCAGGACCAACCTCTGGGTTTGTGGGTGCTTTGTTAAGGGGCCACAGCCTCTAGTGGTGGGCGGCTCAGACCACCCCAGTCTAGAGGAGGGGTCAGCAAAATTTTTTCTGTGAAGGGCCACAGATACTACATATCTTAGACTTTGTGGGCCATATGGTCTCTCTCGCTACCACTCAGCACTGATTTTGCTGCACAACAGAAGCCATAGGCAACATGCAAATAAATGAGCATGGCTGTGTTCCAATAAAACTTTATTTACAAAACAGATGATGGGCCTTCTCTGGCAGTCCAGTGGTTAAGAGTCCACCTTGCAATGCAGGGGACATTGGTTCCATTCCTGTTCGGGGAAGATCCCACAAGCCTTGGAGCAACTAAGATACTTGGGGTTAAGACTTTAACTCACAAATTTATTGGAAGTGGGGAGACATAATTCAACCAATAGCCAGCTGTTTGGTCTCCTTTGTTTTCTCTTCCGCTCCAATTGGCTGGCCAGAGATCATTCTGTCTCTCTCCATTCACATCTACGTCTCCCCTGCCTCCAACTGCGTCATCACCTCCAGTCCTCTTTCCCAGGTTACCCGTCTCAAGAGAAGATCTAACTCCTCAGCTTGCAGTGACAAATTCACCTCCCCACTGACTGTCCATGAAAATTTCTAAATAACTTGGAAGAGGGGTGGGGGAGGAGTCAGGGAGGAAAATGCTATTTAATTCCACCTGGTTTTCAGCAAAAGAGAAGGCTGCCACCTCCATGGACTTTAGATGATTACAATGCAGTTTTGAAAAGATGTTTTTGTGGATTTTTCAGGCCATTAGTAAGAGATTATAAGAATAATCACACTCCTCCAAATAGAAAGAAATTATCAGAAAATGAGAAGTCTCTGTAGCTTTAAATACCAGTTTTACAACTGGGGACAGTCATTCTCTGCCATCTACTGGCCACAGCTGCAATCCGTAAATGATCTTTGGTCTTTGGAGCCAGGGCCACCATAATTAAAGGTAGAGCAGTGGCCCAAGATCACTGAACGGCCCTTTTAAGTGTCTTTGTGCATGGACATGATTTACGGTGACATGTCCCATGGAGCCTCATGGCCCACAGTCAGGATGAGACCCTGGCCAGCCAGGGAGCCCTGAGGCTGCCTGGTGGTGTTCTAGACTGAAGTGCTAGAAGCCAGAGGAGAGAAGGCTGCAGATGAGGACAGAGCAGGCCTGGGATGTGAGGAAGCCGCAAGCAGTGGGCCCGGCTTTGTGCCCAGGAGGCCCTCTCCAGCCGCCTACATGCCTGAGCAGGACACTGTGTCCGTTCATTCAACACACAGACATCTCTTTCTTTTAAGGAGTAATGTTTTCTTTAATCTTTTCCTGATGTAAAAAGTAAAGCATGCTCATTGTAAAACATTTAGAAAACCAAACAAATATAAAAGTAGAAAAACATGATTTAGGTTGGCACCAGAGGGTGGCTTGGGGGGCTTTACTGCAACCTCCATTAGCACCCCCAAAGTCATTCCAAATACGCATGCAACTTAAGGGAAACCTCTGCTTGCCTAGCAGAGCAGCTTGCAGTTTGAGGAGAAAGTCCCTAGCCCCTCTTCGAATGGCTTCTAAAGCATCCATTATAGACTTCCTGCAGGGCCCACTGCCCACAGTGCCACCAAACCTGGAGGTGACTACTGTCTGCCATTTTTGTGCCTGTGTGTTATCTTTTCTTAAATTTATTTTGTATTGAGATACAATTAACAGATAACTATATTGGTTTCAGGTGTACAACATAATGATTCAAGGTTTGTATATATTATGAAATGATCACAATAAGCCTACTTAGCATCCATTGCTGCACACGGGACTTCCCTGGTGGTTCAGTGGTTAAGACTCCATGTCTAAGATCGTACCTGCCGAGTGCCTCCCCCCAAAAAAAATCCACTGCTGCACAGAGTTCCATTTTTTTTCCTGTGATGACTGACAACTTTTAAGACCTAGTCTCTTAGCTACTTTCAAATATACAATACAGTATTTTTCACTATGGTCATCATGCTGTACATTATATATCTTATCTTTAGGTACTATCTTTATATCTGATTTTTTTAAATTTAGGACATTTGGTACAGACCTGCTTATATTTTATTTTCCACTCAATGGCACATCTTAGCATGTTTCCATGTCAACATTCCTCCAAAACATTATTTATAAAGGCTGCATAGTATTTTATCCATAAAAATCTGCAATGTGTAGATCCACCTTCCAGTTTGGAAGTTTATGTAACTTGCTTCCAGGTTTTGCCCTGACGGATAATGCTGGAATGAACTTCCATGGATCTATGTCTGTGTGCTCCTCTAGGATCATTTCTTTTTTAAAATATTTAATTAACCTATGAATTAATTTTTTAAAATTTATTTGTCTTCATTGGGTCTTAGCTGAGGCAGAGGGGGATCTTCACTGCAGTGCACAGACTCTAGTTGTGTCTTGCAGGCTTCAGAGCATGTGGGCTTAGTAGTTGTAGCACACAGGCTTAGTTGCACCTTGGCATGTGGGATCTTCCTGGACCAGGGATCAAACCCATGTTCCCTGCATTGGAAAGTGAATTCTTAACCACTGAACCACCAGGATCATTTCTTAAAACAGGAATTACCATTGATAGTACAGATGCTTCCAGGCTCTTTGATATACATGGCCATATTTCTTCTAGCAAGTTGAGGCTCCTTTACCCTTTGACAAACAATAGATGTGTGGATTTTCCCTCATCCGTGCCTATGCTAGACATAAGCGACTGGGTGCCAAACAGTAGGCTGCATGCTGGAGACACCTTAGCAAGAAAATTAAAAAAAAAAAAAAGAGAGAACGTGATGTCTGCCTCCCCAGATTTCCTGACTTAGCAGGAGAAAGCAACCCTGATCAAGTAATGAACGTAGAATTACAAACTGGGAGGAGTTATCTGGGAGAGAGGAAAGGGTATGAGGAGAGTGCAGCACGTGGCAGGGTCGGGGGCGGGGCAGCGGGGGGAGCTGGCTTTGGGGTGAGGGAGGCAGAGAGCAGTCAAAGACAGAAGTTCCATGTGGCTGAAGCCAAGAGGATCCGGGTGGCCGAATGTGGGTGGAGGCTGCAGGCGAGCCGCTCAGACCCGCTGGGCCTTGTATTGACAGATCCTAGGAAAAATTCCAGGGTTCTACTAAATAGTTTTAAACACCAGGGTGGTGTGGTCAAAATTGCCTTTTGAGAGTCACTATTTTTAAAATAAAAAATTTAAATAGTGGGTAAAAGAAAAACAACTAACATAAAATTTATCACTATTGGTTAATTTTATTTTTTTCCCTTTTGAGTGGTTACGGTTCAGTAGTATGCAACAGATTCCCCAAATTTTTCATCTTGCAAGACTGAAACTCTGTCTCCATTAAATATCAACTTCCCATTTCTCCCGCCCCTCAGCCCCTGGCCACCACCTTTCTACTTTCCATGTCTATAAAGCTGACTAGGCATCTCAGGTAAGTGTGATTATGTAGTGTTTGTCTCTTTGTGGCTGGCTTACTTCACTTGGCACAATGTCCTCAAGGGTCATTTATATTGTACCATGTATCAGAATTTCTTTCCTTTTAAAGGCTGAATAATATTCCATTGCATGCATATATCACATTTTGTTTCTCTGTTCATCTGTCAGTGCACACTTGGGTTGCTTCTGTGTTCTGGCTATTGTGAATAATGGGTGTGCAAATATGTGTTTAAGTTCTGTTTTCAATTCTTTTGGATCTATTCCCAGAAGTGGGATTGCTAGATCATATGACTGCCAGGGAAATTCCTCCTATGGTAGCTCTATTTTTAAATTTTTGAGGAACTTTGAGAACTCTCAGGAAGCAAATTCAGCAAGGCTAATTCTCTTGTCTACAAAACAATAGAAAATAGTACTGGATATTGCTGAAAGCTATCATCTTCTTGTATTACATTACTATACTTTACTAACTATACACACACATGAGTGTCTCCAAAGTTAAAAGAGCTCAATATGAATAATTAAATGTTTACACATTTCAGGAACACCTATTGTACAGACTTGTGTCTTTAAGTGCTTTGAGGGACAATATTTGTTAACCAAATGTTGTTGAGCTCTCGGTCAACAACATTTGAGGCATCATGAGGAAACCCAAAATATGCCTACCTTGGGTTTCTGGGAAACCCCACTCTCACAAAGGTGGCAACACCACCCTTTGTTATGTGGTGTGATAGAAATAGAGGTACAAAGGGAAGGTTCTAAGAGTTCAAGGGAGGCAGGAGTCATGGGGAAAGGCTTCCAGGGGGAGGTGACAGTGGCTGTGGTGGGGTTTGGGCAGGTGGAGGGGTAGGGGCTGGAGGGTTCTAGGTGGCTGACACAGGCATGAGAAGATCAATGGGGGGGGGGATTCTGTGGGTGAGATGGGCGGAAGAGACCCAGAGCTTTAATGCCAGGCTGAAGAATTGGCACTTCTGTGGTAAGTGGGGGTGAGGGGCCCAGAGGGGTTTAGGGGAATGACATCAAGCTGTGCAGTGATGTGTGTAGAGTAGACTGAAAGGGAGAGCTACGGGCAGCTGAGAAATTAGTTAGAAAGGGATTAGGTAATGCGGGTTTGAGTTTGGTGGTATGACACAGGAGGCGGGGAGTGACAAGGAGGGGCCGGATGGAGACTGTGACTGACTTGGCCTTAGCTTCTTTTCTGTGGATGTCCCATCCCACCTTTTCTTCCTTCCTCTCTGCTCTCCTCTCCTCCTTCCCTCTTTCCTTTCTCCCTCTCTCCTTCCTTTAGAAAAGTATCGCATATATCTTACCTTATGATAATCAGTATTCCTTATTTACATTTCCTTCTGAACTTTGCATAGTGGCCTACGCTTACCAGAAACTTAATACTTGTTGGATTGCCGTTGTTTACTGATTAGAAGTGGGGCAGGTGCCAAGGCATGGAGTCAAGTCTGAGTGGTGGGAGAGAGCAGGATGCCAGGGGAAGCTGCTCAGGGTCAATGTCAGGTTGAATCTGAGCTACTGGCAGGTTATGCAGCTGACTTGAAATCTTGTGCTGTGCTGGGAAAGATTGAAGGCAAAAGGGAAAAAGGGGTGGCAGAGGATGAGATGGTTGGATGGCATCACTGACTCAATGGACATGAGTTTGAACAAAGAGATAGTGACAGACAGGGAAGCCTGGTGTGCCGAGTCAGACTGAACAACAACAAGAAGCTAGAAAAGAGAGAGATTTTAAGGAACATCCCTGCCTTCACCCCCACTCCAGCTGAGGTGATAGTGTCTGTGTTTTAGAGCACAAATTTTGGTCTGGGGTCATATTTTGGTCTGCCACTATCCGAGTACCAAATTAGGTAGTCTTTCTGAGCCTCTGGTGGCTCAGATGGTAAAGCGTCTGCCTACAGTGCAGGAGACCCGGGTTCAATCCCTGGGTCAGGAAGATCTCCTGGAGAAGGAAATGGGAACCCACTCTAGTACTCTTGCCTGGAAAATCCCATGGACGGAAGAACCTGGTAGGCTACAGTCCATGAGGTCGCAGAGTCGGACATGACTGAGCGACTTCACTTTCACTTTTCACTTTCTGAGCCTCAGGTTTTTTTTCACCTGTGAAAGTGGGATAAAGTGGTATCCTATAAGGTGGTTGTCAACGCTAAGGTGAGGTTAAACGTATTCATACAGCACGTGGGGCAAAGAATAGCTATAGTTATGAGTTATTATTAAGGTTTGGAGAGGGAATATAAATCACATGACTCCTGAGTAACACCATCACGGCTTCCCACTGCACGGCGAATAAGACAGCCTCCTTCCTGGGCTCTGCACTTGGTCAGGTCCCTGCCTGCCTCTTGTCCAAGCCCTCAGCTGTGTTCTGCCTGCCTGCCCCCTGAACTCAGCAAGCTCTCTGCTGCCTTAGGACCTTTGCATTTGCTCCTTCCTTGCTTGGAAGGTTCTTTGCCAGATCTTGTGCAGCTAGCTTTTTTCTGGGACAAGGGAGTATGTATGCTCTGTAATCCTCATTCAAATCGAGATACGGGATCTTTTGGCTTCCTGAGATTTAGATCTCAGCTCAGACATCATGACTTCAAAGCAAATGTCCCTGAGCAAGTCCCCTTGCCATGCCCTCTGGCACATCATCCTGCTTTATTCTCTCTAGAGCTCTCACCATGATCTCCAGTTACCTTGCATACAGTTTATTTCTGTGTCCATCTACTCTGCTCTGCCTCACCCTCCTGGAGAAAGTACAAGAGCAGCCACTTTACTGTGTTTACTTCTATATCCTCAGCACCTTGAACAGCACCTGGTGCAAGGGAGAGACTCAGCAAATACTTGAATGAATGGCTGGTGTAGAAGATGAGAAAGGAGGGGTGATGGTGACAGGAACAAGGTCAGTGAGGGTGGAGGAGGGAACCTGGGCACGGGAGATCACTTACTTCCAAGACAGGAGGGAAGGGGGAGGGATGAGGGGACCCTGGAGACATTTTGATATGCAGTACAGGGCTTCAAGTGCACTGCTTTGGCTGACCGCTTTGACATTTTCACAAAGGAAAGGGTGCAGTCACCTGCTGAGAGCGGAAGGGCAGCAAAAGAGGGGTCTAGGCTCTGAGGCTAGCGGAGGGTTTTGGAATAATTGTACTAGTTGCATTTATTTAGCACTTATGTACCAGGCACTGTTCCAAGCCCCTCAGACTAGTTGATTTCATCTCATGACAATCCTATGAGGAAAGGCATTATCATTACTTCTATTTTAAGATGTGGAAAGTGAGGTCCAGAGGTCAATTCACTTTTTCCCAAGGTCAGACATTTAGGACATGGCAGTCTGGCTGTTGGAGCCTGTGTGAAGAACCTCTGCAGTTCCCTGCCTCCCTGGTCCCCAAGGCATGGGTATACGAAGGATCAGGAGGATATGAACAGGACTGTGGCCGGAGTGGCACACGGCAGGCCGAGGCAGCCAGCCAGCCAGTATGCTGTGCCAGGAACGTAGGAATGGGAGCACAGAGTGAAGGGGACCCCGGGGCGGGGCAGGTGGTGACTCAGGGTTAAGCATGGCAAAGATGGAGGCTGAAGCTTTCTGAAGTGCATGAGGGAGGGGGTTTCTGGGCAGAGAAAACAGCATCTTCAAAGGCCCTGGGGTGGGAAAGAGCTTAGCTTATTGGGAGGAGTGAAAGGACAGAGTCTCAGTGTAGTGGCAGGGATGGGGGATGGTGACTGGTTGGCATGCAAACAGTCCAAAATGGAGCCCAGGCATTAGTATTTTTTAAAGTACCCCAGGTTATGCAGTCAGTGTTGAGAACCACTGATTTAGACCTGTTTCTAGGTGTTAGTGGTTGGGGGCCTGATTGTAGATGGCAGGGATTATATTTATTGAATTCATTTCAGTGCTCAGCATGGAGGTTTGGGGCCCACACTTTGAGAAACATGGTCTAGATGATTCTAGTAGCCAAGATGGGGTCATTGACCAGCACAGAGCCATGGCTTCAAAGTGTGACCTCATCTCCTCCCAGGGAACCAGGACCGAGGTGAGGAAGAAGGCAGCATCGGTTGGGAAAGGATCAACTTAGGTGAGCAGCAAAGGTGGTAACTGGGCGAGGGGGGCACTTTATCCCAGGCACAGGCAGAGGAAGTGGGGCTAGGAGCCAGGCACTGGGGGTGGGCAGCGCAGGAAGGAGCAAAAGGAAGCTGGCGGTGGGCACAGGCAGAGCCATGGGTGGGGTTCCAAGGTTCAGGGCTCACCGCAATCAGGTGTGACATGCTGGTGATGGCACCTCATTATTCATCTTTTAACTGACACTTCAGTCCCACTCCCAAAAAGATGTGTGGTGAAACTGAAATATGGAAGTATGGAAGGGGACTGGATGGTGTGTCTGTGGTGGGGGGAGGAGGGCAGCAGAGCAGGCTGAGCAGGTGTCAGATTTTACTGAGCCAAGGTTGTTAACATCACATGAGAGCAGGAGTGAGAAAGCCCTGGGTAGGGCAGCAGAGCCAGCATCATACTGTCTGGTGCAGAGCTGGGGGAGGGGGGATGGGTAGCATCCACACAGCACCCACTATGTGCCAGGCACCACGTTTACCACTTTGTTTCTTTCTCACTTAATAACGCAAGGCCTGGTGGGCCATAGGAAAGTTTGGCCTTTTTTCTTAAATGCACTGGGAAGTAACTGAAGGATTTTCAAGAGAGAAGTGATGAGAGTGATGTAGTTAAGTCATACAACACTGGTACTTTGCCCATTCTATTTGATAGGCCAGGAAACTAGAGGTTAGTTAGTCCAGGACCATGCACAAGGAGGTGGTGGCCAAACCCAGATTGAAACCAGGCCCCTCTGAGATAAAGCAGTTAGGGCAGAATGTTAACAGTTGGTGAGCACAGGTTAGGGGTCTAGGGTGTTCATGTTCTCTTCTTTCAGCTTTTCTATATGTTTGAAAAGTTTTGTAAAAAAAAAAATTAGAAAAAAAGAACTAGGTCTAACTCCAAAGCTGGAGCTCTTTTTTCCCCCAGTATGCCATGCCCTGTCACTAACCTAAGTGACATTAAGTCACTTACTGTCCCCTCTGAGCCTGACTTAGACCATGAGAAAAAACAGGATTGGATTAGATCACCACCAAGGTTCTCTAACACTTAGCAGGAATCTTGCCAGGGCAACATGTAGCTTTATGTTGCTGCTGCTGTTGCTGCTAAGTCGCTTCAGTCATGTCCGATTCTGTGCGACCCCATAGATGGCAGCCCACCAGGCTCCCCCGTCCCTGGGATTCTCCAGGCAAGAACACTGGAGTGAGTTGCCATTTCCTTCTCCAATGCATGAAAGGGAAAAGGGAAAGTGAAGTCGCTCAGTCGTGTCTGACCCTCAGCAACCCCATGCACTGCAGCCTTCCAGGCTCCTCCGTCCATGGGATTTTCCAGGCAAGAGTACTGGAGTGGGGTGCCATTGCCTTCTCCTTTAGGTTGCTAGGCTACACTAAGAGACAGAGCTTCCACCTGCCCTGCACTCAGGAAGGCTGCCATGGGTCTCCTGTAACAGCAGCTGGCAGGCAGTTTCTAACCTCCGGGAGGGTAGTCACTGAGGCTGCCCTGTCGCACTGCCTGCTGCTCCATCCACTGTGGGGAATCACTTGCAAAAGGAAACACCTTCTTCTGCCAAGGCTTTGGGTGGGGCTACAAAAACCGTTCATGACAACACTGAATCAGCACACACATTTGGGTCAAGTTCACAGAGCAGACTGGAAGAGAGCCCTGATTGAAAAGAAGCCTCCAGCTGAGGCCTCTTGAGTCCTGAAGGGAAAGGAATCAGAATGCCCAAATCCATACCAGAGATAGGAGGCAGGGGAATAAAGGCACTATGTTCAAATGAGGGGCTTTCTCTTCCAAGTGATGGAGCTCAGATTCAAGTTCAAAAAAGCACAACTAACTTTATGGACTTTGTCACCCCCAAGAGGTACTACAAGTTCAAAACAGATTTTTTTAAAAGTTGCAAATGAACAATATGAAAACAGGCTCTTTGGGAGGCAAGTGTAAACTATTGAGGCTATGGTGCCAAGGCCAAAGCGGTTCTCCAAAAATGCGTATGACAGAGCCTGTCAGATTCCTGGGGCTGGCACAATCATGGGTCTGACTCAGTGTGACATTTGTGGCCATCAAGAATCAACATCTTTTCTTCTAACAGTGTTATTTTGTTGCCTGAATCCCCAGGGTCAAAATAAGGATCCTTGGCTGACTTCTGAAAGCACTGTGACTGCTTTGTTTATTTTTGATAATACGTGGTTTCTTCTCCTCTCCAAGGGCAAGTACACTGAGAATTCTGATGCTATTTCCTTTCAAGATAGGAAATGCCACTCCAGGCATAGCTGGGGGGATGGCAGCAGTCATGTGGGACCTGGCGACATAAGCCTCCCCCTCAGTTCTTCCTAAGATCACACTTTGGTTTTTCACACAACATATATTTATTCAGAAAAAATTTGCAATAAATTATAATAAAAAAGATGACACGAAATACAGAATCCCACTAGCAGCTTTGCTTAGTGACCAAGACATTTTTGGGAAATATAACAAACCATTCATTACAGGGTAAAAATTAGGAAACAGTGAAAGGGAGACTAATGTGACATCATCACGAGGGGTTAAACCATTTCTTCCCTAAAACGATAGCTGCAGAGTCCTTCCTACCAGCTGGATCTAAACTCCTTACTTCAGAGGCGCTAGGAAGTAGTGCATTAGAAGCACCCAGGGGTTAGAGAGTGGGGTGCTGGAGTATGCAGGGAAACAGATCTCTTATGTCTGCTCTGTTTCTGATCTTCCATCCCGAGAGATTGTCTAAAACCCTTGACCCTGTGTACATCCCAGGACCAGAGCTGGACAGAAGGTGGAGGCAGTGAAGCAACTGAGTGCACCTGCCTTTTGGAGAGCAAGCTGGATGCTGCCCACGGCCCCCACCAACCACAGCCCTGACCACATGAAGGCCCCAGGTGGTAGCCGACCGGGAAATGTGTCTAGGACAGGCACTTCCCTGTCTCTGTGTGACCACCTTGCCCCAGCATCTATCTATCACTTGCCTCTCCTCAGATCCTTTTCTGACCTACTGGACATGACAAAAGGGTTGTGCTCAGTCGGCTAGTAACTAAGTTCAGCACCCAGCCCCTGACTTATTAGGTCTGCAGCTATTTGGTACCAATAACTTGATTCCTACTTCCATAATTCTCAATCAGGAAAGGCTTTAGGCAGAATATCACAGGATACATACCTTTTCTTCCCCCAAAGAACTCAATGCATGGGAGACAGGGGAGTTGAAGAACCACTCAGTGGCAGTGCTTTCCTGGCTCTCTGCTTCGATGCTCTAGAAGAGTCAGGAGTCAATGCCTAAAACCTTGCACACAGCCTATACACACGGCTCTGGGGTTTCCATGTGAACATGTGACAATGAGTCAACTCAGGGTGGTTTTAATGAAAGAAAACCAGGAGGAAGTCAATTACATCAGGCAGTTTTGCAGTCAGTGGCTGGTTTGCCAACCAACATAGATTAATTTTTTTAAAAAGGGCTGCCCCACAGGAGCTTGAGTAAATGACAAGCTCAGAGGGTTGTCTTGGGAGGGAGAGAAGGTGCTTGCTTTGTCCCACTGCACAGTCTCTTTTATGCAGCACTGGACAGGTGACTGGGAGCTGAGGGCAGCTGGCTGCAGAGCCCCAGTCAGTCCTGATGCTGGAGCGGGTGACGGTACGTCAGGAGAGCAGAGAGGGGATTCTTGGGGTTATCCTCAATTCCCCTGCTGGGGGAAGGAACAGTTTCTGTAGAGAGGCCCACTTGGGGGTGCAGCCTCCCTTTTTGACTGTGGTACAAGCGTTGCTCTGGAGGTGGATTTCTAAGTGGGGTATGGGCCCCACAGACACCCAGGGTTGGTTCTCGTGTACAATTTGCATAAGAACCAAAAGGGGTAGTAGGAAGCAGGACCTGTCGAACATGAATATTCTCACTCCTGAAACACTCAAGAGTGCTTCCATTCTGTGATTCTCTCACATCAATGAGATGTCATCTCTAATAGTCCCTAATGTTCTGCTACTAAGTGTGGTCTGACACAAGAGAATGTGCTTCCACTCATCACAGATCCATGAAAGGCCGATGTCAGGGAGGGGGACAGATACCATTGTGGTAGGAATGCACAAATGCATGTAAAAACCACATGGAGATGGTTAACTCACTGTTGGAGACACCCAAGGAGTCACTAGCCTCACCGACTTTCTTCGTCATGGTAGTATTAGTGGAGTAGAGCACAAAGGGGTGATATGGGGAGGCGGTAGGGCCAAAGTGCTTTAGACCAAGGACTACGGACAAGTCTGAGCTACGGCAAGTAGTGCTTGTGGGCCTAGAATAGGTACACCTCAGAATCTAGGTCTCAGGTGCTAAGGACAATCATGATGGCTGGGCTGGAGGGCAACACACACATCCCCAGGTAAAGGAGTGTAAATACAGGTCTCTTTGCCTTATGAAGAGAGAACACAAAAACACCAAAATATGGTTAACTTTGGCTTGGCAATATAAGTCTAAAAGTATCTTGCTGCGTAGAATATGGCAAGGGAGGGGTTAGGAGACTCTTTTCCTTTCACACTAGAAACAGAACTTTTTCATGCCAACAGCCTTGAAATTCTGCAACGGACCCTTCCTGTGGCATGACTTTTGAAATCATTCTGAAATACTCGAGGCCCAAGATCTTCTGCCTCTAGAACCTCGGAGAGTAGTAAGAGGAAAAGGCTTATCATTAGTCTTCATCACTCCCAAGTAGAAAAGTCAGAAGGAACTGGGTAGCACGCTGGCGGTCACTTGGAGTCTGTCTTGCCATAAGGTTGGGTGGAGGCCTTAGGAGGAGACTAGTGAACAGAGTAGCTAGAGGGAGAGAGAAAGAAAAGGGGAAAACACTCCGTCAGACACAACCTAAGCAAAACCTCAGGGATGGGGGCCAGGGGATGAGGGCAGTGGGAGGAAGTGACTGTTACAAGCCTGGACACGAAGAAGGGAATACATGTGTTCACCATCCACGGACAGTCCTGACCAATGCTCCCACGTGGCCATTCCTAGGAAGTGTTCTTACCGATCATGTTGGCGTTGACATTGTTGTACTCGGAGAATTTTAAGAGTTCTCGAAGGAATGCCATCAAATAACGAAAAACATTTCTATGGCATCCTGGAAGCTGGGAAATCACCTGTTTTTTTAAAAAAAGGGGATGGGCAGTGAGGATAACATGGAGGAAGGGAGTAAGAAGAGCTCACAGCTGCCATGAAAGTAGTTTATAATTCAGCCCTTACAGGACCCCTCCCTTATTGACTCATGACCAATACTACCTGCTGAATGGTAACTCACACGGCAGAATGGTCATCCTGTTTGGCCCCTGTCCACTCAATGAGCAGGCCACGTTAACAAATAGTCATATGCACGCCCTGCCTCAGGAGCAGATGGGTGTCAGCCTGGTCTCTCCCAACCTCCCTAGGCAGGTGGTGGTGGCATCTGCCAAGCTGAATGGCTTTCTGTGCAATGCCATTTGGCATGGGTGGGAGCACCTCCTGATACTCACTAGTATGATTCAGAGGTATTCTCAATTATTGTGCCTCAAAAGCATTTCAAGATTAAAAACAAATACTGAGAAGATAAAAAGAAAGGCTCACGAGTGTCACCCACCCTTCCTGGTCATGTTGGCTAGAATGCCACATGTGATCAGTTTTACCAATCTTACCCTGGAGAAGAGTGTGCACCCTACTCAATGGGCTAACTGGAAAAGGGTGGCAAATATAATAGGAATAACACAGCCTACAGTTGAAGGGTCCCAACTCTCAATGCTGGTGTCCTGCTCTGAACAGATCAAGACCCGTCCTAGCATACAGCTGGTTGTCCAGCTGGCTTTGTTAAAATGAGTGATTTCTCTGTGGGGGAGCTTGCCTCAAACACATTCTCAGAGCAACAAGACTCACCTGTCGGCAGATCCGGGGATCCTGAGCAGAGTCAAGGCATCGCTGATAGAGCTCATAACAGATGACAGGTTCTGGCAGGGCTTCTAGGAAAATGAGCAGTGCCTCAGCCACTGAGTGGTTACTGCCAGCTGGATGGCCTTCTGTCAAGGGAAAGAGGATCTAGGAAAAAGGCCATACTTAGACGCAATGTGCTCCCTCCCTCAAGCTCCCTCAGGGGAGGTTTTCTTCCTCTTATTCAGGGCACCCTGATCCTAATTGGAGTTTGATATTTTAGTGGTTCAGGTGTGCTGCAGCTGAGTTGTTAGAGAATTGATTGAACACTCTCGGGAGGTTTGGCCTGACTCGAGAGTCAAGGGAACGTGGCCTGCAGAATGACAGTTCACACTGGAAACTCATCATCAAGATTTCCCATCCTCCTCCCTGTCGTGTGGTGGCAGGAGTGATCACTGGCCTAAAGCAGAGCAGCACCACGGCTGTTGGTCATACGTCCCATGCAAATTACAATTCATGGTTATCTACCCTTTGATTCCTTTTAGTAAGTATCTCATACAGAGAAAGCGTGAAAGTTCCTAAAGCGTGAAAGTTCCTAAAGGGAATTGAGAACTGTATAGTCAAAAGACAGTTACGAATAAAATAAATATGGAAAACACAAAAATCACATGCAGGTGGGAAGAAGAGTTTGGGCGAGTGCACATCCAGCTTCCTAAGCCTTTGTCGAAAAGGATACGGATTGTCTTGGGAATGCTGGTGTCCAGACAATCAATGATCTGCTGTAACTCCTCCTGCATTCCAGGGGTTTGGAACAGATCCTCCTACCAAAGAGGTTACAATGAATGGAACAACGCAAAATGACCAGCCCTAAGGTTCTGCTGATTACCCAGCAATCAGGAGAGTACCAGGAAGCGAGGGGAAGGAAGAGGCATCATTCATGATGAGGAACAGAGGTGTGACAATGGCACCTTTTCCCTCTATCATCTCTGTAATCCATGTGAAATTTTCTTTCAAACTAGGAGATTATCATCAAAGGTTTCAGCCTGCACCTGACGGGGCAGGGGCTGGATGACTTGACAGGGACCTCAGGCATTCCCACCTCCAGGCTCCTGACAGGTACAGACGGTGGAGTCCAAACAGCGCATCGTATCCAAATATTGACACACAGGCTGCTAGGGCAGGAGTCAAGGGTATGTCCACACCAAACCTTGTTTTCAAGTTCTGTTACTTTTCAGTAGGTAAGACAACATTATCTTTCAATGTAGTCCCAAGAAAATTTTCTTTTTCGGAAGAATGGGTTGAGGATGGTAGGTATTTTAGATGGGACTGAAAAGTAAGGACAAATTTTTTTAAAATGGGATGGAAGTTTGCTTTGGACTTTGAAATCTGTGATGCCAAGGTGACAGCTGAAGCAGGTGCTCCGGACTCAGGTGCTGAGTGGTCCAGGGGAAAGCGTGTGTGACCAGGGGACAGGGGAGCTCAGTTGGGCTCTGCTCTGCCACTACCCTTATGCCATAGTCTTAGGTAAATCCCCTAGCCTGCCTGCTTCAGCTCTCACAGCTATACATGGGAATACTTCCACTTGCCCAGGTGCTCTCATGTGACAGTGCTGTTCTGCAGAAGTGGCTTGGGAAAATTAAAAGCACTATCTATACTGGCACGAGGTATTATCATTTCCCAGTAGACTTGGGTGCCTTCCAAAGGTGCCCAGAGGCCTGCTCTCACTCACCTGGTGACAGGCATATCTGAATAAATGGTCTACCAGGAGCCAGATCTCCTTGGGCACTTTAAGAGGTTTCTCACTGGCACCTTCATCCAAGGGAACCATCTGCAGAAGGGATTTCTCCTAATAGATGAAAAACAGTGAGAGTCAAAAGGGTCTCAGTAAAAATTCCTGTGTGAAACCATCTTCCCCCCACCCCAGATCTGCTTATATGGGTATTATCTGATCTTCAGCTCTTAAGACTGTTTTTTTTTTTTTTTCTCACTGGGACACTCCTGGTTAGAAGGCACTCAATATGGATTTCCACAGTTAAATGATCTCCTTTTCTAACAAGACGTTTCATTTGACCGTTAAGCATTCCATCTGGGTTTATTATGTTTCTCACATCGATGCACTGTGCGCTGTAAATCCTTTCAAGGGTGACACTGAGAACCAGCAATACAGTCACGGTAGAGTCCACACACTACCGGAGACTCACGGACCATTAAGTTACAATTGTCAACAGAGCACTTGGAAAGAGCAGCAGCTACTGAGTTGTTGACTTTTAATTTATTCTTCTTTTAGGTCTTACCACAAATATCAGAGCTTGCATTGTTGATTTAAATGGCGTTCTCTGGTCCTCAAGAATGAAAGACAATTCACATTAGACCTACATGCATGAATATTTCAGGCTTGATAGAAGATCTAATCTTAAGGCACTAAAACTCAAAGTCCTAAGATCCAAAAATAGTAAACTGAACACAGCATACCAAGAGTCAGAAATACCATGAAAAGTCTAGGCTCTGAGTCCAGAAGTTATTCTTTATAGTAATAGCTCAGCAAAGAGTTCTCAGGCTTTTGACTCCATTCACCTAACTTTCTACTCTCTCTTAGATTCTCCTGAAGGAATCTCAGAGGAAAACCCAGAAGTGACATAAGTTAGATCAGTAACTAAACCTGAACTGGAAAATGGGGAATAAACTCAATTATTTCATGTTTATATAGTCAAATATAAAATATATCACAAAGATTTCTGAAATAGGTTAAAAGGCATCTGATGGTAGCCTTCATACAAAATCTAGTGTAGAAAATGGTGACCAGTTTTTGGCATCTTCCACCTCCTACACCTCTGGTTTAAGGTCACATATTATGTATACTCAAACTTAGAAGTGCTGTAAATTTGATCCACAACCCTTAGCTGTGTCACTTGAAGGGAAAGAAGAGAAGTATTTCACTACTTTCAGAGAGCGCATAAACTAGAACAGAGAGAGGGCTAAGAAGAGTATTCTGTTCTTCAACATGCATGGGTGACCTTTTAAAGCTGCTGTGCCTTTCTATGGGCATCAGGAAGAGAAGGAAGCATGACAGTTGGTTAGCATTTAAAATCTATCTTCTTCACATTCATTTTGTTTCCTTTCTTTCCCTGGGAATCCATCACTTTATATTCACGTCTCCTAGAGCTGCCAGACCTTCAGTCATGGCTCATCCATTAACTTCTTTCCACTTGCAAGTATTAAATCCAGGCATCCACATGACACCTGAGCCAAAACACTGTCCATAATGCACTCTGCTCACTTTCTAGACCAAATGCAACACATGTACAGATTCTTCAGCAGAATAAATTATTCAGCACCAATTCATGTACTTTTTTAAAAATCTGACATCCAATTAGCACTTTTCCTGTACTAAGGCATTAAGGCAACACAAGGCACTGTTCAAGATGAAAAGACACATGGCCTGCTATTAACAGGAAAGGGTTGGGAAGCAGAGCCGTCTCAATCCTTAGTGGTTTAAAAAGGTTAATAAAATGCCACCAGGTTACATACACCATCCACTATCCATTTTCAAATTCACGTGTGCTAATATGAAATGTCATGCTTGCTGTCTCTGAAGTCTAGAGAAAGATTACGCCCAAGAAACAAACTTTAAAAAAAGTCCACAAATGATCCTGAACTCTTATTTTTCAAAGAGAAACCAGGCACGCTGTGTCTTCTTTCAATGGGACACATTCAGTGCTTGATAAGTTCACACTCTGTAACCTTCGTGCTATTAAGTGAAGCACAAAAACAGTATGCCATGCCTATCATCAAAACACATTAAACTCCACCAAATGGGGAGGTCACATTAGATACTGTGTGAAAGTATTTTAAGAATGGTTTTCAAGCCCATATTTCTCTATTAGATGACCCTGTGTAGAGCTGGGCACCTTCCAGCTTGAGGATGGAGAGGTGGCAAAGCACCACAGAAGGAGTGCTCACTTGGTTCCTGCACTGGGTATGCAGGAAACCCAGGGTCTAGTCCCCTGTGCTCCACACCCTTGATGTCAGGAGCAGGATGACTTCAGTGAGGTTCTCAACCTTCCTGGGTTGTCTATTAGAATGGAGACGACATCTTACCCTGTCTGAAGGCAGGGAACTCTACCACATGATCCCTATGATCTCATTCAGGTCTAGGATTCTATTCTATGCTCTATTCTTGACCATATCTGTGTATTCTTTCGGTAATTACTCTTATCACTTCCCCCAAATCACTCTTAAAGAACAGAAATTCACTTGTGCTTTTATTATCATTGAAAATGGAGAATGGCTAAGCGGTACCCTCCTCCATCTTATGAGCTTTCATATACGTCGAGACAGCTCTTCAGTTACTTCTCATTTCAAAAAACAGTAATCTGGAACTTTGGGTCCTATTGCTTTTATGTTCTGGGTCTCAATGACTTGGCAGGTGTATTAAGTATCTTTCCTGTACTTTAGACACACTTAAACACAGCTGGCAAAATTTGGGGGGATTCTCATGGAATCAGAGGTCTCTGATATGGGAAAGCTGAGGGATAAATTCCAAGGACCATGGTTAAATGTTAACCAAGCACAGGGAAATGCATAATCACCAACGGATTGCATTACCTTTTCTAGGAAGCTGTCTTCTTCCTGAGAGCAGAGCAGGAAAAGAAAGTCATTGACAGATAGAAAATGATTAGAATTAACTTACAGAATTAGAAACAGATCAGTATTATTAGAATGCACTAGCTTACTAGATACACATATTTTAAACAGCTTTAAATTCTGCAAATAAATTCTGTTGAAAATGGAACACATTCTCACATACAAATTTCTCGATTATACATATTCAATTTTGGGCAGTTTATTGAGACTATCGCTCAAGAAACATACGTGTGCAGTCCTAGACTTTGGTGTCCATTTGCAGATGTCAGCTGATCAGCCAAACGCCCACTGGGGTTTCCTCTTCCTGCGCTGCTGGGCGGCATCTCGCTCACCCTAGTGCCACTTCAATGGAAGAATGTGGTTGTGAGCCCGAGAGCAGCCGTGCAGAAGGAGATGGTGAGCATCTCTCCGCTCCACTGCCATGCCTCTCAGCCTAGCTAGCAGTCTCTCTCACTCCTTTCCCCTGCCTGGTACCCTCTCCCCTCCTCAAGGGCCGTTAGAGTCCCCAAATATGAAGTCTCTCTGAAATACAAATTCATTTCATTCCAGACCTTTGTGGACCATAAGATCCATCATTATCCCCTAGTGTGTTTTCCTACAGGGCATAACAGAAAAAAAGAGAAGCAAGGAAGAGGGAAGAAGGTATCTTTTTAATCATCTTTGTGTTTCACCATTATTACCATCTAACAAAGACAACAGCAACAATAACTACTGCCACCACTTAAAGGGTATCTGCCATGTAGCGGTAATTGCAACGGGCTCATATACAGTGTCATTTAGTCTCCGCACAAAAGCAAAGTAGATACTATTCCCATTTTACAGATGAGGAAACTGAGGCTCTGGGAGATTAAGTTATTTGCCCACGGCCACACTCTTAGGTATTAAGTGGCAGAATCTGGATTACAACCCAAGTCTGACTGACTCCACAGTCATGACCACTATGCTCCCTTAGGTAACTCAGAAAAGGATAAACTGATTGCTTCCTAGACAGAGAGGCGGAAGAATACATTCTTTGAGAATGTATTCTATTCTCCGGCAGGCTGCTGCTGCTGCTAAATTGCTCCCGTCGTGTCTGACTCTGTGCGACCCCACAGACGGCAGCCCACCAGGCTCCGCCGTCTCTGGGATTCTCCAGACAAGAACACTGGAGTGGGTTGCCATTTCCTTCTCCAATGCATGAAAGTGAAAAGTGAAAATGAAGTCACTCGGCAGGCTAAAGACAGTTAAAAAGCAGCAGGGTTAGTAGAAAGAGTACAGGCATGGGTGTCAGGCAGTCCTGGGTATGAATCTTTTTCTACCTCTTATTCATTTTGTACGGACTGCAGGCAAGCTACTGAACTTCACAGAGCCTCGGTTTCTCTATCTCTAACCAGAGACAACAACATTTACCTCACAGGCATGTGGAAGTGGCCTAAAACTCGGAGTAGGGGAGTTGGGTGGAGGGCGTGCAGTGGTTTTGCAAAAGGCCAGCAGCAGGCCAGGTCTCTCAAAGCTCCCTGCACCTCCCCAACAGTTCCCAACCCTGTCAGGGGCCACCAAGAACCTGAACAGAAATCCCATGTCTCGGTCTGAGAGTGAAAGGAGAAATCCTGCTCTCACCATCAGAAATGTGCAGGAGGTTGGAGGTGGGGAAGTATGCGTTCCCTGACACTCCAGCTAGTGGTGCTGAGTGCATTTGTCCCACATGACTGTTCCATATGACGGGTAGAGTTTTTAGTACTATTAGCTACATTATGAGTTAAACATGCTTTTGTAGCATATATACAATGAAATATCATATATAGAATGAAATAAAAGTAATCAGAATAATAGTGCTTTATAAAGGATACAAAATTTATAGTATTGTAATTATAATACTTTGGAAGTTAATTCTGAGGGCCAAACATCTAAGTTAACTCAATTTTGGAGTACAGTCTTTTTAAAATTTAGAACTACTTGTTAACAAACAGAGAATCTTCCTGTCTGACAGACTTCTCTATCTTCCCTCCCGTGAATATGTGCCATATGATATGATGAATAAAACCAGGCAGAGTTTTTATATACTAACCTGCCAAACCGTCAGAAAGGTCTTCTTCGAGCACCATCTACCAGTGCAAGACACTGAGTTAAATGTCTTTGAGGGGTGGTGGTGGGGGGCAGGTGTGAAAAGTGAGGCTACACAGAGGGGAAAGACATGGTCTTTGACTTGGGTTAGCAACTGAGTTGGGGTAAAGAGGCCCAGAATTTATGGCCTGGCATTATTGTGATTCACCAATCTGAGTTCTCAATAAATGGTAAAAATACATAAACAAAAAATCAGGGTTTGTACAAAGGAAGAAGTCCAACTAGCCCTTAAAAGAGTCACAGGATTTTAAAGGGTAGAGACGAGGTGGGGACATTACAAGTGGTGGGGGGCAGAAAGAAACAAAGGTGGTGAGATTAGGGAAAAGTTGGTCATATGGTTCCAGGGGGAGGATAAAGGGGGAATGAAAAAACTATCAAGAAATAAATCTAAAAAGGTATATTGAAGTCAGACTCTGCAGGGCCTTAAATGACAGGTAAAGCAATTTGGATTGTATTCAGCAGGTGTAGGGGAGCCAAAGGTCTGCCTTTAGCAAGGAAACCATAGGCCCCATAGCTGTATTACAAAAAGATCAGTCCGACAGCCCTGAAGAGGGCAAATGCAAGGTTAGGGAAAGAGGGGCAGAGGGAATCATTAAAAGGCTAAGGAGGTAGATCAAGCTATGCACCTCACTTAATAACGGGAACATAATATTTTTTTTTAAATGAATGGATACAAGAGAAAACTCAGAAATCAAAAGGTCTCTGGTACTGGTGGAGGTGCAGCAGACTTACATTGATAGTTTATTCCTCTGGCTACAGGCAGAAAGTGGTTGTAACTCATACTTATATCAACTCTAGGTTCAATTCTGAAAATAGAAACATCACTTAGCCCCCACTAAAAAAGAGCATTCTCCTAAGGCAGGCCTACCATTGCTGATAATCACTTAGTTCAACTGACTTGATTACTGGCTGCAAAAGGTTACATGTTGATCATATTATGATCAATGTTATGTGGCAGCCAAGCCTGGATGGGAGGGGAGTTTGAGGGAGAATGGATACATGTATATGTACAGTTGAGTCCCTTCCCTGTTCAGCTGAAACTATCACAACACTGTCAATGGGCTATACCCCATACAAAATGAAAAGTTCAGAAAAAAAAAGGGGCGGGGAGAGCCCAGGAGTCCCCAGCGGGAATACTGGCTTATAACAAATACACTGCAAATCATTCTTCACCCCAGCATTCAGCCTTAGAGGAAATTTCCCAGTAATAAATGAAATGAAAATCATGTAAAAAAGTCACTTAGAGGCAGATTCAAATTTAAAAATAAAAAGCAGAAAACTGAACAGATACTGAAGTTCTAGAAAGGATTCATTCATGTGAAATCTAAAAAGAAACACAAACCTTAGACTTCATAGGATAAGAAATGGGTCATTAGGTCAGAAAGACAAAATAAATGTCTACTAAAGAGATCACTGGGAACAAATTAATCACCAAGTTGCTATTCATGCTATTTCAGATTTTTGATATCGTTCTGTTAATAGACATGTGCTGTGCTTAGTCGCTCAGCCGTGTCCGACTCTTTGCGACCTCATGGACTGTAGCCTGTCAGGCTCCTCTGTTCATTGGGATTCCCCAGGCAAGAATACTGGAGTGGGTTGCCATGCCCTCCTCCAGCGGATCTTCCCAACCCAGGAGTCGAACCCAGGTCTCCTGCATTGCAGGTGGATTTTTTACCATCTGAGTGGCCAGAAAAGCCCTTAATAGACAGGTCCCCAAGCAAATACAGCTGGTTCCCTCATCCCTCAACTTTTTCCATCTCTGTATTTACAAGCCAAACCTTTAGCTAAATCTGATGGGTTCAAGCCTAGTCTCCTTTCCCACTAGTCCAATCTACATGTAAACTAGAATGTCCCTCCAAATGTGTCTATTTATAACCACCTACTAATGTGACCATTTACAACCACATACTACTCATCAAAGACTTCCATGGGTCTAGATGCCCTCTGGCTCCAGTATAAACTCATCTGTTGACTTCAAGACTCTCCATCCTCCATTCCCACCCTACTTAGCCAGCTTCACACACCAAAATAGGCTGATTCTGAGACTGATTTGCACAGAAATTAGCTCATCATTCAATAAGCTTTTACAGCATATAAGGGCTTGAGTAAGGAGCACAGGAAAGGAATCTATTTGTTAATATAAATTACAAGTTCCACATTCTAAATGACTCATTTTAAATAACTTTCCAAAATATTGACTTACCAAACACATTGGACATGGGCCCCAGTAAAGGAAGTTAATGTTTAGATGATCTCTAACCAAACTTCCTATTAACCTTGGTTTAGAATTTAGCCATATTGTAAATACAAGTAAAATTTCATCACCACTGAATTATCGGAACCCAATAAACTCTCTAATACTTTGTATTAAATATACAATGAATACATATTGATGAGTATATGCTACTTAATAAACCAGAAAAATCTACCTTAATTCTGGAAAAGAATAAAGATAATTACAAAGAGATTATCCTGTTTGTTGCCTGTGCTAATCCTAACAGTTCTAGTGGTGGCACAGTCACTATCAGGGAGAATGAAAAGGATTTATACCAGTTACTTTATTCTGCACTTGCAGGGAAGAGCATGTAGCAGAAGAATCTTGGTGAAAACAGCACAGGAGAGTCAACACAGGCACTGAACTCATTTCTAGTTTCACTCAAATTTTAGAGTAAATAATACAAAAAAGGACAATAGGTACCATCTCATGGGATTTGAACTATCATCTTGAGTCTTGCAACAAGCAAGAACAAACTGAAGCATTTCAGATGGTCAAAATCAAGCCAAAACAGCACGGGAAGGTACTACAAATGGGGTACAGACAATCTTAGATTTCTTGTTTGTTGCCCCACACTAATATGGATAATTTCCTCATCAATGAGATCCAGGAATTTAATAATAATTAAATGTAACAGGCTGTGAAAAGAATTGGGACTCTAAATCCTACAAAATTAAAGCTTTAAACAGAATAAATTGTGACCACACACATACAATTTAAGAAGAACTCAACAGTTTTGTAAGAAAAAAATGATCAGGGTTCTATTTAAAAAACAAACTCTGAATCATGCGTGCACAAAAAGAAGGAAAAAGGCTTCCTACAGAGTCATTAACTCCACTAAAGATTTTGGCTACTTCCTATTCATGGTCAAATGTGGCTGAATTACCTGATAATATCTTAAAGAAACCTTCCTTAATGCTGGTTAAGTCTCCTTCCCATCCCTTTAATTAAGATGGGACAATTACAGTAAAGGGTAGTATATAGTACCTGAGCCAACTTTGAGCAAAAGGTTCCAGTTAGAGGGAGTACAAAAGTATAAGTTTATAAAATCATTAAGAGGAAACAATCAGACAAATTTTTAAAATGGCAGGCCCTTGACTGGACAATTGTCCTGGATTCTTAAAAAGCCAACGTCATCAAAAGAAAAAAAGGGAAGAACTATTCTCTAGAAGAGACTGCAGAGGCCTCACCAAATGCACTGCATGAATCTGAATTGGATCTTGGCTTTACAAAGCTATGAGAGGAATTATTGGGACAAGTGGAGAAATCTGAATATTGACTGGCTAGTTTTCTTAGGTGTCATAATGGCATTGTGCTGATATAGAAAGTGTCCTTTTTCTCGAGAAGCAGGTCAAAGTGTACACTGGGAAGTGACACATCACCACTTAGTTTTCAACAACATAGCAAAAAAAAAAAGGTATATGTCGGTATATGTGTGGAAAGCATGTGGGTGTACTGTACCATTCTTTCAATTCTTCTGCACATGTGCCAGTTTCATAATAAAAGTTGGGAACAAGAAAGCTGGGAAATGGCGTTTGGGATGGATGCAAGGTGGTAGGAAAAAGAAAGGGAAACAACTTCATTTAGATTATATTCTAAAAGGTGAAATAATAAATCTAAAACTCAGAAATATGACTGTAGAAGAAAAAAAATAAGTATCATGAAAAATAATACACTCAGTCATGAGGGCTCTAGGGAAACAAGCATAATTCCAAGAAAGAACGCTGTGAATGAGCTCAAGGGTTTTAATCTGCCATCTGAGTCATCGCTACAACAATTCCATGGCAACAGAACGGATCACACTCTGACAAGCCAGCAGCCTGCCCGCCGGTCTAGTTCTCCCTGCCAGATGATACAATCACTGCTCCAGCTAAGCCAAAAGGATCAATGTGAACACTGGTGGTAATGATGACATATGGCTGTCACATCATTTAATTTTCTTTGGTAAAAGACCGAGTGTACTTCCCAGACAGGTCTGCACACAAATATAATATTTTCATTTAGAAGAAAGGTTCTCTTTTTTTTTTTTCGTTCTACCAGTTTATTGCTACCAACCCATCTCCCTCCACCTTCCTCTTGCATGCATGCTCAGTCATGTAACGTCATGGACTACAGCCTGCCAGGCTCCTCTGGCCATAGACTTTTCCAGGCGAGAATACTGGAGTGGGTTGCTATTTCCTTCTCCTAACAGTTGTTACTAAATAATTTATGTTCCTGAAGATAATAAGCATTTCCTCCATAAGGACATAGCTTGGTGTTGGGAAATGGAAATCCTCTTCTTATCTTTTCTCCAGTTGAGTCACATTAAACTTGTATCAAACTTCAGTGCACATTATAACCATCTGGGATGCAGACAAAAACACAAATCCCCAGACTGCACCCTGAGATTCTGATTCCACTGCTGCAGGTGAGGAGGGGGATGGGCCTGCACCTAGGTAAGGACCCCCAGGGGCTCTGAGGCAGGTACCCTGAGCTTCATTATGGTCTTGGCTCCAACAAACAGCCAAGTTTGACTTGGATCAGATATGATGAGACAGTGAGAAGCTCTGGACTGCGAGTGAGAAAATCTGGGTGACAGATTCATCACTAACTTATATCCTCTTTGGGCAGGTTATTGTTTCTGTGCCTCAATTTTCTCATAAGTTTGATGAAGATAATATCGCCCTACCCCTCACTGGACCTCACATACATGTTAATTTATACAAAAATGACTTAAAAATATGAAGAATGTAACAATTAAGCATTGTATCTCTGAAAAGGGAGGCTTTAATCTCACTCAGTGAACTTCGTATTATCTATTATAGCCACGACAAGAGTCAGCTACAGATTACTCTCTTCTCTTTCCTTTTAGGCTTAATCCAATGAAAGGTGTCCTAGAGTAAAGTGACATTCTTATTCATCGCTTGTGGTCCACCGCCCACCTCCTCCCATCAGCCCTGACCAAAGAGAAAGCACAGAGACAAGGAGGACATCACTGAAGCACTGTTAAATTTCCATCTTAGGGAGATTCATGCTTTACGATGCCTCTTACCAAGTCTATGAGTTTGGTAACAGGAACTTCTCGGATTGGTCTTTTCATTCGGCACAAAGCCTCTAAGGATGTACCAAAACAACTTGGGAGGTAATTTCCACTGATGGTCAAGAAGTAATCTTTGCCTCGATCCAGGTGGAGGACGAGAATATCTTCAATTTTATCTTCCCCTGAGTTCAGGATGGTCACAGAGTCCTTGCTGACATACACATCAAGGGAGATATCCACAGTCTCATCTGAAATGTAAGAGATGATAAACAG
Source organism: Oryx dammah (assembly GCF_014754425.2). Classification (NCBI taxonomy): domain Eukaryota; kingdom Metazoa; phylum Chordata; class Mammalia; order Artiodactyla; family Bovidae; genus Oryx; species Oryx dammah. The sequence continues at coordinate 26,408,038 of NW_024070207.1, forward strand.
TAACAGAAACTTCCAGTGGAAAAGCAGAAAGGGGATGAGAACCAACAGAAGAACTGTCCTCTAAAAAAATCATCAGTGATGAAGGAGAGATGGGACACACAAAAAAGGGAGGAACCCCAATATAATGACAGTGAAGGTGAGAGACGTGTGGTTAGAAAACAAGAAGTTAAACAAAGGGAGGGGATGGGAGTCACGAGGGGACAGTGCATCGCGAGCAGAGACAATGGTAAAGGGGAAACTCACTTGGCTCCAAGTAGCCCTCACAAGGTTCAGCCCGAAGCCATGGCTTGCAGTACTGGCTGTCATTAAGCTTAGGGATGAAAGAAAAATGGCAGGGAACCTGTCCATTGTTGCTGATCTGGAACTTCTCCTTTTGTAGTTGCCGAAACTTCACATTCTCAAACACAAACTGGGGAATAACAGACAGACACAAACATGCATCACTAGTAGGGGAAGAAAGTCAGTTGGATTATTCCATAGAGAATATGAATAAAGAATAAGGTCATTATTAACCATTATTAACTGCTGATGTACTCGCCAAGCGAGTCAGCTGTCCACCGTCCCCTCTCACAATGGCAGCAGAGTGAGGCAGGTCTCACTACTTCTCTAGGTTACTGATTGTTCCTGGGATCCTGAGAGGATAACCTGACCTCAGATCAGGGCATGTATCCCGTGATCAACTTCTGGTTCCTAAGATATTAATTAACCAGCAAATCTGAAATATTAAATAAGAGCAGCTAACATCTGAGGGCTTACTTTGTGCCCAGTGCTGTTTTAAGGGCTTCACATGTATTAACTCAAGTAATCCTCACAACTGTCCCTTTATCCAGAAAAGGAAACTGTGGCTCAGAGAGGGTAGGACAGGTGCCTATGGTCATATGTCTACTAGGTTGCAGCGCAGGGACAGGAACAGAGGCAGTCTGCCTTCAGCTCACACAGTCTTCACAACTCTGCTAGTTACACGATTTCCCCTGTGCTGACCACTATGGGCAGGAGATGGGTGGCTGGGTATGCTCACCTCCCTCCGGCTGAGTTCTAAGGAAGGAAGGAAATCATTTTCCATTCTGTCCATGATGCGTACAATATCTTCAAACACTTTCCGGTACCTCCGTTCATCCACAACCTTCACCTGAAAGAAAACGAACCCTCTTTTTTCAGTCTTATATGCTCGCAGCTCATCTTCCTTTGAGATTACCTAACAGCTTAAAACCAGTCATTAAAGCAATCATTTCAAATAAACTGTGGTGCAAACAACTTCCTCAAACACTTTCTGAAATCTCATTTCATTCACACCTTTTATCTGAAAAAAAAAAAAAGATAGATCCTTATTTAGTTTTCTGTGCTCTCAACTGATATATCTCGAAGAATCTAACTATTTTTCAAAGGTCAGTAAAACAAACAGAAACTAAATAAGCATTACAGAATCATACACTGCAAGGTAGAGGTAAGGTTAATTGGTTAACTTCTTGGAAAAGTTACACCTCTGTGCTAAGAAACTTGGCAATAAATATTTAGGAAGAATATTCTTTGCTCCACTGTTAAGTAATTTAGTAGTGGAGAAAATGTGATGACTGTGCTTAAATATTATTTCCAGCACTATACAAATTGACAGTGTCAAAACATACCTGTTTCCAACAATGATCATGAAGCATTGAAACAGCAGAAAATAATTACTAAAGCATTTAACTCTATTAGCTGTTATGCACAATGCCAAGAATCATAATATCGATACTCAGATTATATGATGATAAAGGTATGTTAGTAAATAGACCCTACAGCCATTTTAGAAAACAGCCGATACAAAATGTCCCAGAGTAAAAGCATGACAACAGACAAACAAATCATTCTGACTAACAGATCAAAAAACTCCCATCTGACACAGCACTTTCGGCTTCCTGACACAGCTGTGCCTTTTTTTACTGTTAAAACTTTATACAAGTCGATGCTTCAAATGAACAAAATTAACATAGCCTTTTCACTTATTAAGATCCTGATTTCTTTTTCAGAATAGAAAACTTTACAAATTCAATTAAAAAAAACAGATTGATGCATACAGTAGAGGCTGTAAGGAAAGCATGAAAAATAATCAAAGCTGAGCCAAGTATCTCAAATATCTCAAAGGTTTTTACATATAAGAACCATACTTTGAGAACTGAGGGGTAACCCATCATTAGGGTAAGAGGAATTTAATACTTCTTAAATTCTTCTTCAACATTTTCCAAGTTTTATTTCAAAAAGAATTCTACATGTATCATCTTATTTTCACAACAACCTGTGAGGTGACCAAAGCAAGGATTACTGTTCTCACCGTTGAGAATCTCGAGGTACAAAAAAATCAACTAATTTGCTCACTGCCAGTTAACAGCAGAGGTGTTATCTGAACCTCTAGCATAAGACCCTTTCCAACATACCAGGTATGTGACTTGGGTAGGTCTTAAAAACACAGATGCCTCAGCCCACAGGTCAAAATCTCCAGAGGACAGGGTCCATGCATTTTGAAGCTCTCAGGCAATTCTGAAATCCACCAAAGTCTGAGAACTAATGCAACAGATCCCATTACCAATTGCAGGGGTTGGAACCCCATCTCAGCTTAATCTCAGCCAGCCCACAGCAAGTCTTAAGTTAATTGGCCCCTGAGCACTTGGTCCCTTTGTTAATAGTCACTGATGCGAATGGTGGTAAGAAACATAATGTGGTTCTTAAAGCCTCTAATCATAGCATGCCTAAGAGTCCAAAATATGGGGTGGTTACCCAATAAAATCAAAGCTCTTCTCAGTGCATTATCATGATCAAAACCGTTAATGCATATGAAGGGTAATGAAGGGAAAAATGTCACCCAGAATGTCATCACTTAACACACCCATTTTAGAAAAAGAAATTACCAACAAAATTAGAATTAAGAAATAAGTACAATGAGCTAGATCTTTATAGAAAGACATGGATAGCATTCTAGAATATACCACTGAATTAAAAAATAGTAAGTTGTATACCGACACATATAGTATAAGACCATTTATGATATATACACAGCAACACACAAATAATACCATATTGGGTATGGGTAAACAGAAAAGCAAATGCAAACACTGAGAACTGTGCCAACCAATATAACAGCCAGTAGCCACATGAGGAAATTTACATTTAAATAATTTCAAATTACATAAAATCAAAAATTCAGTTCTTTCAGTCACACTTCAAGCGGTCAGTAGCCACCTGCAACTGGTAGCTACTGGACTGGATGGGATAGATTTAGAACATTTCCATCATCACAGAAAATCTATTGGAGAGCGCTAGTCTAGAAAGAAAAGAAATTATAAGGGTAGTTGGCCTTGCTAGGGAGTGGGGGTTTGGGCAAAAGTGGGGGTAGAGGCTAGAACGGGTGCTGAAGATCTCAGCTTTATCTATGAATTTTGCTTATTTTTATTTTAAAGAGAAAACATGTTTGCATCTCTGTGTAATTGAAAAAGTATTAAAAACCAGAAAGGTAGACCTTTATTACAGATATAATATATTTTACACAAATATACACAGAAAGCATGGAAAAACTGTAAATATCCTGCTGGGAGCTCTCCATTAATATGTATGTGTTAGTCGCTTAGTTGTGTCTGACTCTTTGTGACCACAATGACCATAGCCCGTCAGGCTCCTCTGTCCATGGGATTCTCCAGGCAAGAATACTGGAGTGAGTAGCCATTCCCTTCTCCAGGGGATCTTCCCAACTCAGGGATCCAACCCAGGTCTCCTACCTTGCAGGCGGATTCTTTACCATCTGAGCCACATTAAAGATACACAAAAATACACAGAAAGCATGGAAAAATTGTAAATATCCTTCTGGGAGCTTTGAATTAATATGTATGGAGTATTAGAAATATTCTGAGGTTCTGAAAAAAATATACACAGAAAAGCTAAGCATAGCTGATGAAACTAAAAAGGTTAGTGTTTGGGAGGAAGATATCCTTTTAAAAATGAATTAAGAGAACTCAAATGAAGAAAACATGGCAGTCTACAAGTCTAAGCTAGAAATTAAGTGGGCAAAAAGTAGTATCTGAAGATATATGTACTCAGTAAGTTCTTTGGACCTCTGGAGGCCTTGCAGGGGTAGTGGAAAGATCATCTGTAAGTTTGGGAATTAGACAGGCTTAAGATTTGAATCTCAGCTCTTCTTCTAGCTAAATGCTTTTTAAGGAAGTTTATTTAAACTCACTGGTTTTTCACTTGCACATCTGTTAAACAAGAAATATTTAATTCAAAGCATTGTTGTGAGGAGCAAATGAGATGTGTATAGATTGCCTAGCATGGTGTCTGCTACATACTAGCTACTACTTGAGGAACACATACTATTATTATTCATTATTATTTTAAAATATCAAAATAGATGAAAGTCAAGTCATGATTGACTCAATAAAATTTAGAATCTATTCTAAGACCAAGAATTAAATTTCTACATAAAGGAAATGCTCCAAAGTCATTCCCCTCTAAGACAGGAGCTGGATAAGACATATTGCTGAGAACCAATCTCAGAAGTCAAAAAAATTTACATATGCACAGAGGAAAGAAATCCACCCCACTGTGCTCTTGGCATGCCTGAACTCATTAATCCTCTTGAGGAGATACCATTATCCCCATTTTATAGAGGAAGAAGCTGAACTACAGGGATGTTGCATAGATTTTCCATGGTTACATTTAGAAAGAGTTTGAGCTGGGATGAGAGTTTAAGCAGCCTAGCTATAAGGTCCATTCTATCAAGCACTGGCCTATACAGATTCCGTCAGATTATACGACCTCAGGTCTGGAAAATCTACATGGAATAATCTAAATGTACTAGTTGTACTAAATTAAGTCAATAAGATCCCAGAATATAACCTGTGTACTAATAATACACACCTAGAAAATACAACAGGAAAACAAAAACTTTACTCACAACGGAGACAAACAATTCAAATATTGGCCATTATTCCAGCCCAGGATGCAACAGAGTTAAAGAGAAACTTAAAACCTGTGCTCCTGAGAGGGGAGGAGAGGGTGAGATGTATGGAGAGAGTAACATGGAAACTTACGTTACCATATGTAAAATGGATAGCCAACGGGAATTTACTATATGGCTCAGGAAACTCAAACGGGCTCTGTATCAACCTAGAGGGGTGGGATGGGGAGGGAGATGGAAGGGCGGTTCAAAAGAGAGGGGATATATGTATACCTATGGTGATTCATGTTGAGGTTTGACAAAAAACAACAAAATTCTGTAAAGCAATTATCCTTCAATAAAAAAATAAATTTTAAAAACAACAATAAAAAAACCCCCATGCTCCTGGATGGGAAGACTTCAGTATCTTAGTTAGCAGGACTGACAGTATGCCTCTTAGAGTTACATACAGATGATGTATTCTGACCAGTCTGTGCCTCTTTGCTTCTGCTGTCCCCAGCCGTCCACCAGGAACCTTTCTCCCAGTGCTTCCACTTTTCACTATCTTTCTGATGCAAAGCTATTCATCATCCTTTAAAACCTGGCTTCAAGCTCTTCTTTATGTATAATAACTTTAGGAGGTGAAGGGTGCTACCCAGACATTATGCAGCATGAGAAACATCTGTGTCATTAAAAGGCCATATGGACAGCATTTAGGAGGGTCAAAGGCTCTAACTTCTCAATGTTGCAAACAATTATTCGGTTATGAATTGAAAACGTTTATGGTTCACCGAATCACTGATCCATTCTGAGTCTAAATAATGCCCTAAGAATAGATACTTAACACACAAACAAACAACTGTGTGAACAAACAAGTGTTTACCCCAATATGGAAGAGGGCGCTAACAGGCTTGTGGTCACTGGTTTTCAGTTCCATGTGACTCCGGTAATGAAGCTGATTAACATTAATGCCTCTCCAGAGAATCCGGTCACACCAGGCTGGCACCCGACATTTCCCACTGCAAAAACAACCAGCAAGGGATTAGAAGGAGAACATACCACACAAGAGTGGAATATCTACCACACTGGTTCAGACCTGAGTTCGGCCCTCTTGTTATCTGCCTCTCCTTTCCTAACGACTTCAACTATTCCCTACTCTATTGCAAGCTTTGTCAAGGGACTGTCTTGTTTGCCACTGAATTCTCAGCCCCTAGCACAAGATCTGATGAAAGTAGGTGCTCAGTGAAGTGAAGTGAAGTGACAGTCACTTAGTTGTGTCCGACTCTTTGCAACCCCATGGACTATACAGTCCATGGAATTCTCCAGGCCAGAATATTGGAGTGGGTAGCCTTTCCCTTCTCCAGGGGATCTTCCCAACCCAGGGATTGAACCCAAGTCTCCCGCATTGCAGGCAGATTCTTTACCAGCTGAGCCACAAGGGAAGCCCAAGAATACTGGAGTGGGTAGCCTATCCCTTCTCCAGGGGATCTTCCTGACCCAGGAATTGAACCAGAGTCTCTTGCATTGCAGGTGGATTCTTTATCAACTGAGCTATCAGGGAATGAATAAACAGTGCTCCTAAGGTCAGGATTTACATTTTCAATAATGTTGCCCCAGGGAAAGTAGAATAGCACCTTCTTAAAATAACCTCAGAAGGGTAGGATTATATTCAGAATACTTCCTCTTTGTTTGCTCTATCAACTGCAATGACACTTCACAACAGATAGACAACAAATGAACTCTAAAAATCCAATCCTATACTTCTAGAGTGGGTTGAATCAATGGAGATGGGTAATAGCAGAGGTTTCTTTAAACCTAGACTTTTATGGACAAGTCAAGCTTCTAATAAAGATGAACTAAAAAACCTAAGCATGCAAGTTTCAACACATAACAGCCTATAAGAATACCAAAGGAAGGGAAAAAGCCTATTCATCATTCTATTAAAATAAGCGGTACACCTGAACCAGATGGGGACGCAAATAAAGTTCATATCAGTAGCTCTTCAGTTGACTCTCAAGTCAGGCGAGTGCAAGAAACAAAGCAACGTGCACAAGATCTTTCAGAGTCACTTTTCACTTGCTGAGCAGCTCCCTCCCTCAGAGGACAGGGAGACAGGCTCCTCCCTCCCCCTACTCCAAGTCTAAAGAAGCTGATGATGCCTGGGAATTCTCTTTTTCTTTCAAACTTCTGGGTTCAAACAACTAGGAAACCATAGTGAATGAAGAAACAGTAAGAAGACACACAGCCACCAGGCACACACTGACAGGGGCACTTTACTAGGGGTGATCAGGAAATCAATAGCCCCTCACTAGACAGGATTCTCAGCCTCCTCTGGCGGTCATGCAGGCCAGGCTCAGGCACTGGTATTTTTAAAAGTCTCCCAAGAGATTCTAGGGTTTCCCTGGTGGCTCAGTGGTAAAGAATCCACCTATAATGGAGGGGATGCAGGAGACACAGGTTTGATCCCTGGGTCAGGAAGATCCCCTGGAGAAGGGAATGGCAACCCACTCCAGTATTCTTACCTGGAAAATCCCATGGACAGAAGAGCCTGGCAGGCTACAGTCCGTGGGGTTGCAAAGAGTCAGACACAGCCGTGCGCGCGTGCACACACACACACACACACACACACACGAGAATCTAATGTACACTCAGGATCAAGAATCACTGTGCTGGAAGAACCTTTCATGCTGCTTTGTTTTCACATCTGGTATCGTGAGTTAAAGAGCTGAAAAAGAGTTTGGGCAAAGCAGCAGAATAGGGCACTAGGTAAGGAAATAGGGGCAAGATCAGGAAGGCAAAAATCAAATAAGCAGTCTGCTGAGGTGAGAGAATAAGGCGCTGCAGGCAGCTCATAAAACTTCAGAGCAGTTCACACCCTCTTAAGGTGAGCTCCCTAGAGGAGGAAATGGCAACCTACTCCAGTATTCTTTCCTGAGAAACCCCATGGACAGAGGAGCCTGGTGGAGTTGCAAAGAATCAGCCACAACTGAGCAAAAGCACAAGCAAGCAAGGTGAGCTCACCTGTGAGTACACAGGAATTAAAAACTCTTCTTTAAGAGCATTGAGCCATTACGTTTTTATCTCTGCTTCTGGCAAGACCCCAAAACTTCCCAGTCCCTCAGCAATTCAGAGGGACAGAAGTAAGATCAGGTTTTAGCCTACTCCATAACGAGGTTCTTGTTATTTTACCTGGAATCCCATCGGTCTGTTTTAGAATCATACTTATATGTGGGGATAAACTTGATTTCCCCTTCCATGAAGTCAGCAAAAGCTTTTTTCTGTGTGCGTTGAATATTTAGCTAGAGATAGAAAAATGTATCATATAAGCCAAGGTAACACCATCTTAATAGAAGTGATAATCAGGTTGACCAGCTATTTTTCTATGCATCTAGTTTCTGTATCTTTTGCAATTGTCAGAGTACATAGATAATATTTCTGTGCCTTATGAATTAAATTTTGACATTCCCACAGCATCTAAACTCACCCACAGACAGGATGCTCATATAAGCATGTCACTAATTTTTTATTGCTAATGGTGGTCAGGGTACAATGGAAAGATGAAACCTGAATAATCATAAGTTCCCTGAAGTTAGCATGTTTTTTTTTTTTAATTTATTGAAGCATAGCTGATTTACAATGTTTTCTTAATTTCTGCTGTATAGCAAAATGACTCAATTATATGTATATTCTTTTTCATATTCTTTTCCATTATGGTTGATAACAGAATATTGAACATAGTTTCCTGTGTTATACACTAGGATCTTATTTATCCTATATATAATAGTTTGAGTACAGCTTTTTTTTAAAAAGCACACAAAGGTTGACTGGATAATTCCAAAAGCCAAATTCAGTAAGAGTTAGAGATCATTTTGAAAATTATCCTCACTCAAGTATTTTACCAGAATTACATAAGATTCCAATTGTACCCCCTTTGGAGGCAGGACAGAGGAAAAAATGCAAAGAAGTTAGCTAGCCAACTTCAATGTGAAGGTAGACAGGGTGAAGACAGGCTCACTATAAACACCATTCTACTGCAAAACACCAGAATTCTGACCATATCTGAAGGTTAAAAGCCTCATATTAGGATTTAAAGACATTAAAAAAATAGACATTCAAGTCAACTTGAAACATTTTCTCCCCTCAATAAGAAGCATTCACTTTCAACAGCAGTATCCATATGCTGAACTAAAAAATTCAAGTCCTGTGCCAGGTTCTGAGGCAAATTGCCAGAAAACTAGGTTCCTCAATATTGTTTTATATAAATGCTACCATATCAATGCTTCCCTGACAAGTTTTAACATCTATAAAGCAGCTAGTCTCAACTTCTCCATCAGTTCCCATTAGACCGCAGTTTGTGCTATTTGTCCCAGACGAACTTCTCTGCTATGCTCCCCAATCCCCTCATAGGGCCTCCCTCTTTTACCTCCAAGCTGTTGCTGAGCCTGCCAAGTAATCATAGAGCAGCTTTCCCTGTTCCATCTGCCAAACCACATCAACATAGCTGAAGGCCTGTTTCCTCCAGGAAGTGTTTTCCAATTAACCCCACCCATTCTCCAACTCATTTATACAAATCTCTGAAATTTCTTCTTGATAAAGACTTAATGAATAAATGTTACATTGACTATTTATCATTAATATTATCTCCCCTTTTCCCATCCAAGTACTTTGTAAAAACCTTGTGTGTATTTGCTGCTTCACTAGTCACAATGTTTTCCCAAGACAATGAGACCTTTCCATCTACTTTTAGATTAAGACACACTTCCCATAGAGCTTAACAATTTTATCTGCTATGTAAGAAAGTACCTATAAGATAAAATTTTACTTACCTGGTCAAATTTCAAGAGTCTCTGAAGGTCATTCTTGTTAATAAGACTCTTTACTTCACTGGCATCAGGCATGCAAAGCCTGTAGTTCAAATCTCCCAACCAGATGACGACACTGAGGATCAAGTAATATATGAGTAAGAGTAGCAGTAATTAGCATAAAAGTCAATGAGAGGAGAATGCAGAGAAGGAAAATGGGTAGATTACTGATAAGCATTCATTTATCACCATCTGACAAGGGGTTTGAGTGCTAACTATCCTTTGGGGGTGAGTACTATCAACGCCTGAGAGGGACAAGGGGATGAGAAAAGAGGTGGGAGGACGGACACTGCATGCATGAGGAACAAAGATGGAGACATATGGGGTGTGTGTGGGACTCGGGAGCCAAGGAGTTAACTGCCTCAGAGAAGCATGTAGTTTATTTGCTGGACTAGCTTCAAAATTTCACCTGGCTGCTTGCCAGGTCTCTAGGGGAAGAGAATCTGAACATTTTCTGCCTCTCCAAGCTCTGATGTTCTACAGGCTCTCCACGAGGGTCTGCACAGTCTGAATGACACCTCTCTCAGGCGGGGCCCACTAGTGAACAGAGGTCCAGGGCTTCCGCTGCTGCCGGTCTGTTTACCCCTGCCAGGGAACCACAGTCCAAGTCCCAGGAAGAAAGGAGACTGGCAGCCCACAGGGGCCACAGGCTCCCAATCACAGCAACAGACCCCCAGGTGAGCTTAAGAGCCCCACAGGGGAGACCCTGAAATGACTGCACCAAAACGGGCTATTTCAAATTCTAAATGGGTCTCCTTGCCAATCTTTGATGCAACATGAAATTTAAGGAATCCCAGGTAAATAAATTTATGGAATTTCAGGTCAATTTTATGACCACTGATGTCAAGGCCTTGCTTTACCACTGTGAAGCAGAATTCCATATGATCCTAAATGTTGAGACAATATGGAACAGGCCAACATCACTATCTTGCCCTACTCTTTCCTCAATTACCTCACTCTCTATTGATTCTAAAACCCTCAAATTATCTTTTGTTTTCCTGCTAATTCCTATCTCAAACCGCTTATTCCAAGTCTCATCACCCTCTCAGAGTTTCAATTACTAGTGTTAATTTCCTTACAGCTATTTTCTACTAACAATCCATTCCTCAACTGATTTTTGTTTCTGTTCTTATTAAATTCCATTATTCACTAACCTTTCATATTAACCACTGGTGTTTTTAAATCACCATGGCCCCTTTTCTGAATGATTCACAGTCAGTGAAAAGAATAATGTAGACCTATGTTTACTGGCTTGGAAAATAATTCACAAAAAATAGGATAATACAGTCCTATATAATGAGTATGTGTGTGCATGTACATAGATAAAAGTCTAGAACAACACTATTCAGAAGAAATAGGATGCACATTACAAATGTAATTTAAAATTTTTTAGTAGCTGAATATAAGAAATAAAAGAAACAAGTGAAAATAACTTTAACAACAAATTTCATTCAACTCAATATATCCAAACTTTTGTCATTTCCATATGTAATCAATATTTTAAAAATTGAGATAGTTTACATTTTCCCCCATAATTTTAGTGCATAGTCTATGCTCACTACACATCTCAGTTTGGACTAGTTACTTTCAAGTGCCCAACAGTCACCTATGGCTACTGGACTGCCATACTGGACAGCAGAGATCTAGAAGGATACACACTGAATTGTCCACAATGGTTTTCTCTGGAGGGAGGGACTGGCTGGGGAAAGCAGAGATAAGAAATGATGGATTTTTTTCCTTTCACCCTTTATTATATTTATAATAAATATTTCTATTTTATAATAAAAAATAATGAAAACTGATTACAACTGACAGACCCCCTCCACCAATACTCAGATGTCCGCTGATAGAACTAACCTTGCCTCTGATAGCAAATCTAATTTCTCTGACTCATTGCATCTGCTAGTTCTCAAAACCTTCCTCTTCTTTGTGAAACCAATCCCAAAACAGTAATCTCTCACTCTGCACATTTCTATAGTTTCTCATCATGGTTAGTCTCTTCTCAGCTCTGCTACTCAAAGGCTAAAGAAGACTTAACCACTCACTCATGTTTCATGATGTTCAGCTGTGGGAGGGTCTGATTTGGGACCACAAAACTCATTCGTGCGCAGATGTCCTTATAATCTTGATTCCTTCTCTCAAACTCTTCCACGTGGGCAGCCAGGTGGGAATTGACAATACAAAAGGTAGTGTTGTGAAATACAAACCTCACAGCTACCCCACCTTTGTTTCCCTGTTAGCAAGAGTAATTATTCACAGTTAGTACAAAAGACACAATGAGCACCTGAACTTCATATGGACATGAAATCATAATCAAGCTCAACTCCAAAGAAACTCACCATCTTTCCCATGATTCCAGTTCCAACAGTTTCTGTAGCAATATCACGGATATATCGCAACTGATCCTTTCTGGCAAATATCAGGAGCATCATCCCAACAAGGCGGACTAGTTGAACCTTTAAGTTCCAGGGAATTAGAAGAGGTTTGTGTTAATACCACTCTTTGCACATCTCTAACTTCCCACAAGTAATTTTCCACCAAGAAGATATAATCATGCCTCAATTTGAATCTAAATCCTCTAATTTCCCAATGGACCTCATAAAGAGGAAACAAAATTTTTCCAGGAAAGCGCTAATCTGGCTCTGACCAGTAAAAGTCTTCAGGGACAACAAGTACCCTCAGCTCTAGATTCATTATTTTAATCACGTTTTAGCCTACCATGAGTAAGCAGTATTTAAAAGTTGAATAATAAAGACAAAGCCTCTATCCCAGCTTGTTCCTTTTGCCTCTTCTTCCTAGTTTCTGATTTACAATTTCCTGATAAAATGTATAACAATCCTATTGACTTCTTTGTGAACTAAAAATATGTCTGAAATATATATTAGTCTATATGAGAGGAATAACATCTTCAGCAGTCTTATCACCTACATCAGGTGTAAGAAGGTGCAGATGAAAATTACTCAGACAGATGACTCCTTTTGAAGGGCTTAGTATGGTAGCTGCATAATTAAAATAACTCTTTTGGTAGCCTCTACTATGTGCCTTCTAAAGACCAACAAATTGGGTCACCTTGCTAAAGTCAACTCTACTCTTGACTTACAACCAAGTTTTAAACTCATTTAAATTCCACAACACTCCTGTTCTTGCTCCAATTCCAAAGCTTACCCAATGCACCCACATGCTTCAAACTGCTTTTCTGTAAAGCATCCAGTTCTGACCGTGTAAGCAAACAATTTCAATCTTAAATTCTTGTTGCAAAAAATCACTTATATGTCATTTGAGTTAATTATTGCTATCAGTACAGTAAAATTCTTCCTTTCTCTTAAAACTTAGCCAAGCAATAAAACTATAGAATCGAGAAGCTTAGAGAATTTTTTTTCTAGGAAATAGGAATGAAAAGCATTAGTCTGCCCTATCCGGTATTACACATGGGGGAGAATTCAATTAATCCATTCTTTTGGAACAAGCTATAAACAGAGTAACTTCCAGTGAGTGCTATTTAGTCATATACTAAAAAAGATAATTAAATGCAGCTTACTTTCTTATACTTGGCTTTGGAATGCAAACTCCTCTCTACCGCCAAGGACCACTCTTGTTCTTTCACAGATTCAAAGTAGAAAAAGGCTTCTGTGCTCAAGTCCAGCTCTTGGAATCTGAGAAAACAAGAGGATGTGAGATCTACATCCCATAATTATCTCTGACTACCTCCTGTCCCATTTTTCGAGACATTAGGTGAAAAAGGAATGTGGGAGAGAGGAATTTTAGAGAACTGCTCTACTGATTCAAGTGATCAGTAAGGACAAGTAGTTTTCTTTTCAAAAGACTCCCCCACAAGTATATGCATAGGCCAAGCAAAACACAAAAAAACTTTCATAAGGGATAACAGAGCTTTGCTTATATATCCTAGGGATAGTCACTATTAGAATTAACCTCAGATCTCAGTTTCTATGAAGAATATAGTTTTCTATGGGTTTTGAGAGGACTAGATGCTTCCTCACACCATTTTATATATCTGTTCCTTTATGATCTCACAAATTTGACCCACAAGTTAGCTCTCATATATAGTCTATAGTAGGTTTTTACAAACAGTGGGGAAAAAAGGGCAAAATGTCACATAAAGTAACACCAAACATATAGCCAAAATAAAATTCCAGACATGTATTTTACCCAATGCAGTAGATATCAGGAGGATTCAGATCACAGTTCAGCCAAGGTTCTAACCCACTATCTGGAGACTGGCCATTCACGTTCCACGTTCCAACAAAAAATCTAATACATAATACCAAAAAATAATTTAGAAACAAAGCTAAAGTATGAACTAAAGAAAGTTCTCTCATTACTTCTATACAAGTGTATATTCACAATAAGCCAGTGCAATTTCTCAAGCTGCTTTGCCACACATACCAAAAACCCTTCTTGCCTGTAGAATGCAAAGGCAGTGGGCTTATTCCCTCTAAATTTCACATCAGGTAAACCTACAGAAAGGAATCAAGTTTCTATTTAAAAAACACAAATTTAATGGCTCTACCACATTTCCTTCCTCTTACATTCCATCCAAACATATTTGAAGGGAGAGCTTCTGGATGGGAAAGAGGTATCTTCACTCTGTAAGGATGTATAATATGGATAACTGTTCCATAAGGAACCATAGTTAAATCCAAAAACTCACTTCTTGAAGGATTACAAGGACATCTGTGGAGGAAATTCTGTTGAGACAGATATAGTATTAAGGGGGAAAGCAGAAGGGAAAACTCATGACTGTCTTAACTGTTTACATACAAATATAAGCATCCTGGGGAATCTGAAGAACTGGAGGCTTCAGCACAGGGATATAGTCATGACTGAATTAGAATAAATGAGGCATAATGGGATAGCAGATGGGACTGGAATCTTGGACTAAAAGGGTACATGCTGTTCGCAAATAACAAAGAAAAGCGTTGCTGCTCTGCACATCGAGATACACGGCACACTACTCCACTCTACATGCCACACACAGTGAATCCAAGAAAGAGGATATCAACAAGTAAAAATGAAATGAAAAATATAATAGAGGAAAGAATTCAAGATAGGCCTCCCAATCAAGAGGATTGGGTGAAACTTCCTTTAGTTAACTTACCAAAGTAGGAAAATAAAAATTAAAGTCTAGCGGTAACAGTGGACTTAATTTGCCAATACTGGCAAGAAGAAATTCAGCAGGTCAGATAGATAAACACACCTGCTTATGGAATGTGCTAGGAGACAATTCTCTAGTACATGTGAGCTTGACTTCGTTCTCTAAGAGTGGATAGTATTAGTAGATGTGGTATCATTAGTAATTAGAAAATCCAAGGGAAATTGTAGCATTTGCATTATTGCGGATATGTAGGTTACTGACCACATAAAGACAAGCGCTTAAATCAGCTCACTATTCTTTTTTATTATGCTTTTATTCTGAAATAAGTTAATTATACCAATACCTTAAATACCAAAAGAATATTTTTTTCTATACCAACTAATGTAACTAATGTTTCATCTCCGTAAGTAGGAGAGAGACTAACCTGAAATTCTGAATGTTGACATATTCTTTTTCTCGCTTTGCCAGGATGTGTTTGATGAGACCCTCCCGCTGTCCAGACTGGGTGTTTGGTACAAAGAGCTTCCGCATGGTGTTGGTCACTTTGGGGGGTTCCTTGTTAGAAGCTTCTTTTTCACGTGGAAGCCTAGCAAATAAATGAGCAATTCAGAAGTGAAACTGCCTTCACCAGGGAAGTCTCACACATGGGAAATCTGTTTCAACACAGGACTTACATTCTATTCACTGAAGGGGGTGGGGGTGGAGGTTCCCGGTGAACCCCTACAGGCTGATTCTGCAAATTGATTTTCTTGTCCAAATTCATAGATGAAAAATTATCCTCAAATCCAAGAAGCCCTGAAGGATGCAGAACCCAGAGTCAAAGCGGGGGAAGATAACATCCAACTTGTTCAGGATAGATAGGACTTTGCTTTGGTCAGCGGTTTTGGTCTGACCCCTATTTGCTCAGCGGCGTTACCAAATAGAAAGGTATACGAACAGTGATAACATAGCTAGGGGAAGAAGCACATCTGTCCCTGAACCACTGACATATTAACTAGAATGATAAACATAACTAGTTACATTAACTTGGAACATGACTAAAAGAGCGAGTATTTATAGACTTTTAGCACGATGCCTGGTTGATAATTAGGGATTATATCACTATCTCATTTAATTGTCACAAAGACCCCCATGAGATAGGTGCTATTAAAAAATCTTCCTAAGTTACAGAAAAAGAAACAGAAGCTCAGAGATGTCAAAGTAACTTGACCAAGGTCATATAACTAGGAAGTCAGAGAGCTGTGATTTAAACCCAGGCAGTCTGCCCCTGGAGTCTGCATTTTTTACCCCTCTGCTAAGCTGGCTCCAAAAGAGCTAATGTGCCACAGAAAGTAACAGGACTGAACATGAGGTGATGAGTACAGACTCCAAAACCACTCCATAGAAGAAGGTATCTGACATTGACATTACTCCACACTATCTTATCTGCCCAGATAAAATCTACTGACTCTGCAATCATTATAGCAACCAGGGGTAAAAAAAAGAATCTTTTCAGTACCTGAAAAAACAGAAGAGTTGTCCTTAGTGTCTAATTTCTGGTACCAGCTGGATGACTCCTTTTGGTCTGGAACAAGAAGCTGTGACTGAGCTGGAGAGAGAGGGGTCATAGAGTGAAACAACCATTCCACTGAATGGAACTTACCATAACCAAAAGAGGAGCCTGGCAGGCTACAGTCCATGGGGTTGCAACAGTCGGGCACGACTTAGCAACTAAACCACCACCACCACCACCAAAGGCCATTCACTTAGCACCATTCCTGAACACAAAGGAAGAGACTAAGAAAATGAGAGCAGTTCTGGGACCATCTGGGGCTGGAGGAGGATTACTGTCTGCAGTAAGCTGGCCATGGCAAGAAACAGATTCTGGAAATTGATTCAGGGTCCTTAAAGCTGAATAGACTTACCCTAACCTATCCCTGGGGTCATTCCTGAACAACAACAAAAATCACCTATCAAGGCTCCATGGGCAAGGTACTCTGCTAACAGCCACCTGTCTCTGTATGCATGTCCCATACAAATAGAAAGAAAACTGTTGAGGTTTGAGTTACCTTCCTGAGCAGCAAGGACTTCTGAGACGAACTTCACACAGTGATCCTCATCAGGGATTTCAAAGCATCGCTCTCTGGTCCAGTCCCCTTGAATCCGAATTTTGCAGCCACCTAAAAAGAACAGAAATCCATATACATATAATGTTTTCTTGGGATCATATTTTCAACTTACCAATTTAATAGAAGAAGATCCAGAGAGCAAACATTCCAGACCTCTAATGTATGAAGCATACCTATAAGATCAAGGGATTCGTTGTGGTGGTGGTATTGGGGGTGATGCAGAGAAAAATTTAATGTAGGCTAATGAACTGTATAAATGAGCAGCCCAATATAGTGACATGATGCATAATAAAATCATAGTTTCCTACATTCTGATATGTTGCTCGTATGTCACTGTAGGAACCTTCAAATTCTAGCAAAAGATCAATTCCCCAACCACCCCCCCTCACAGCTCCTAGCTGGAAATTCCTACCACTTCAAATCCAGATCACATAATATGAATCTCTGAAGTGTGAAGGGAAAAACGGAAATAGGATGGTTTGTTCCTTAGGTACAGACTGTACTCAGGCAACTGAATTTATAAGCTAAGTAAAAAAGAAAAGCATAATGGGATCGGCTTGAATTATTCTGAAAAGAAGCATCCATACCTCATTTACCTCCAGTAAAAAATCTATGTCTTGAAAAAACTCACAAAAATAATATAATGACCTATGTCCATGAGTGTTCTGGTTCAAGTATAGCCAATTGGAAAACAGTGTAATTAGAAGCAAAGTTACCTAGGACTTCAGTTTCTTATGTATATAACATACTGTCTCCCCTTTGCTAAAGCCTTACATTTACCATCTGTATCAACTGTCTGGCTATGGTGATCCAGGAAACCCAGGTCCTTGTTTATATTCTTATTTTAACTGATTTATTACACATACTGCTTTCTCATGGCCTTAGAAACTTCAGCTCTTTGAGGGCAAAAGACAGGTTTCACATAAGGTTTACCCAACACAACACTCTCAGTGGTCTCCCGGGGTTGTCTGGGACAGAAGGGCTTCTTAGGACTCAAGACTTCTAAAGCTAAGACCAGGAAAGCCCCAGGCAAACTGGGCTCATCAGTTACTTTATTGATAATAATGACATCAGACTTCACAGACAAAAGGCATTTAATGACTATAGAACTGGACTCTTTCACACTTGTAAATAACAGAGAGATGAGAAAATGAAATGAAAATCGTAGTATCTTATGGTAGAAATCCACTTCTGAATCTTTGACTCTCTCTTTCTTTGCATTTCTTTACGTTTCTATCTACATAGATTTAGTGATCAGAAGAAAGAGATAAACATAGAGGATTAAAATGAGGGAAAAAAGCATGCAAGAGGACCAGCAATAAGAAATTAATGAGGCTGCCACTGTAAGGAGAAAAAAAGGGCATGAATAAGGACTGTCAATTAGAACTGCCTTCAAGATACAGGGAAAACCTCCTTCAGGACACAAATAGTCCTCTCTTTCTCTGATAATTTATATTAAAAGTAGAAAAAAAACTTAAAAAGAGCAGCTTGTATCGGATAGAAACTTAGAACAGGAACATGTGTTCTCTCTGTTCCAGGATCTTGAAAGATACATTTTAGCAAATTTAAAAAAATAAACTGACCCATTTAACAGAAGATTCCAGAAACTGCTTACAAAACAAAAAACACTAGATGCTCTCTCACCATGTTGCATGGGAAAGAGAACAAATTACCTCCTCCACCCAACTGTCTACTCTTCCCTGCCAGCCCTTCTGGCCTCTGAAATCAGCTAACACTCCTCTTTCCTCAACTTCTCTGAATACTCCCTGAATCTCTCAGTAGTTCTCAACTCAGGGAGCATCAGAATTACCAGAGGCACTTTCAGGAAATACTGACACTTGGGTCCCACCCCAGGCCAAGAAAACAATTTCTGGGGGTGAAGCCCAGACACTGGCAGTTTCTAAAAACACTCCCCCAGGTGATCTAGTGCATCCAGAAAACCAGTCACCTGCAAACTGGCTGGTCCCTGAGAGTAGCTCCCCCTGTGGCCCACTGAAGTAGAGGCTATTTATAGTCTCTCACACACTATGTAATTTAAGACTGGTGTCCTTATTTGTCCTAATGCCATCTCCAGACCATTCCCTCTCCTCCCTCAGGAAAAATCCCTTCTCCTTTGAGGCTCACCCACTGGACTATGCCAGCGCTTTCCCTTCCCTCCTCCATGAGATCATGTACCAACCTCCCAGAAACTTCTGAATCCAGGTCTGATTCATAAGACTTCCTCTCAACTCACACTTTTGCTTTAATTTTGCATCCTTCAAAATTAGCACCAAAAACTCAGTCAACACCTTCAACTTCCTCATCCAACGACCTTGCCCCTCCACCTCAGCCACCTACTCCCTCAGTCTTACTGGGACTACTCAGTTATACCCTGGATCTTTTGTCACAGAAACACCATCACCTCATAAATCTTTAATTCAAATACCTACTCTGAACTCTTTGCCGCTTACCTGCTCTTAGGGGAACCTCTGACACACTGATCCCTTCACTTTCTCAGTATTCATTCACTCTCTCTTGCTTTCACTACCCTCTCCCACCTTTCTTTGTGAGGGCACTAACCCTGCAACTGTGCTTAAGAAATTTTCTCAGCAAGAATACTGGAGTAGGTTGCCATTTCCTCTTCCAGGGGATTTTCCCGACCCCAGGATTGAATTCATGTCTCCTGAAGCTCCTGTACTGGCAGGCAGACTCTTTACTACTGAGCCGCCAGGAAGCCCTTCGCTTTCCTTTTTGTCAAACAGAAGCCATCATTTCACTCAGTTGCAAAAACCCAGAACTGCCTTACTACTCACTGTGTTCTGGCTAATGCCTACCTGGCTAACTTTCAACACTCAGAAATCCAACTAACTGCGTTCTCTGTACTTATATCTGAGGGAGTAAAACCAGATACACAAGCACACACACCCCCCATTATAAATTGACTGCTAACCTCAACAGGGCCCTGTATGATAGGAATCAGTCTGTTTCCATAGTCAACTTGTCTCCCACTACTATCTGGAAAAACAATTCACAACTTCACATTTATCATCAGTCTTTGAATCCCACTCTTCTCAAGCTCTTTTCTTCCAAGCAGACTGCTTTTTCTCATACTTCAGAGGAAATGGAAGCCATCATATAAAACCTACCTGTGTCTCTATTCATCTTCTTTCCCTTCTGGTACAAGGAAGAAGATCAGAGGAATTACAACCCCTTGGGTTCTCTCAGGAATCGTACCCTCTCTATCATTCTCTAGATACCTCCCCTCAGTATCTTCAACCTCTCCCTCATAGTCTCCTTCTTATCAGCATTTAAATAAATCGTGTTCTAAATTCTCATTTAAAACAAAAAACCTTCCTGGACCCCATATCCCCCTCCAACTCCAGTTCATCTCTACATTCCCCTCTGCAGTCAAGCTTTGAAAGACACATAGTTAAGTTACTACTTGCTCACCTTCCGTTTTGCTCTTTAATCCACTCCAATGTAACTTTGGCTCCCACTACCCCTCTGAAATTGCTTTGTTAAGGTCACCAATAATCTCCATATTGCTAAATTCAGTGGATATTCTTCAGTCATATTATCAGATCTATCAGCAGAAATCAACAGTTGATCCCTCCTTGAAATAGTCTCTTTAAAAGGCTTCTATGACACCATACTCATCTAATTTCTCTCTCTCTTTGGTCACTAATTTTTAGTGCCCTTTGAAGTATCTTCTCCTCTACCCAAACTTTAAAAAGTAGAGTGAGTTCAATCCTAAACCTTTTTCTTCACTCTGTATCAGCACTGTCCAATAGGACTTTCTGTGATGATGGACATGTTGTATAACTACACTGTGCAATATGGTAAACAATGACCCCATGTGGCTAATGAGTACTTGAAATGTGACTAGTGCAACTGAGGAATTGATTTTCTAATTTTGTTCTAATTAATTTAAATAGGCACATATGACTAGTGGCTACTATAACTGATAGCACAGCTATACAATACAATCACATCATCTCCTACGGTTTCAAATACCCTCTTTGTGCTAGTGACCCAGACCTTACTTCTGAGCTTCAGATGCATACATTCAACTGCCAATTTATCATCTACACTGAAGTATCTCAAAGAAATTTCAAAGTAAACATAGCGAAAACTCCAGGAAAACTCATTCCTCTTGCAATGTTCTTATTTCTGCAAATGGTACCACCAACCACATTCATGCCAGAAACCTAGGATTCATCCTTGACAACTTCTCTTCAGCTTACCCTCTACCCCCACACCAGCCTCTGTTGATTTACTCTTCAAAATCATTTATCATATCTGTCTACTTTTCTCCATTCTTACTGCCACCATACTCTCTAGCACTCTAGCTTAAACCACTGAAAGAGCCTCCTGGCAACCCAACACGGACATAAAATCCTTCATATTCTTTCAGTTTTTAAACTCTAAAAATCCAGATTCCTCATCATGGCTTACAAGATTCTACTGGATCTGGTCCTAGCCTGGCCTACCTTAGTGCCTGAGACTTATTTCAGGCATCCTGGCCTTCTTTCATTTCAAAAAAAGTATCAAGCTACTTCCCAGTTTGGGACCTATACACATGACGTTCCTGGAATCTTCTCTTCCCCATTTTCACCTCTTAACTTATCCCCTCTGGTCTCAATTTAAAAGTCACTTCTTCAAAGAGGCCTTCCCTGAGGACCTTGACTAATTTAGTCTTATCAACTCTCTGTATTTCTCCCTGATAGTATTTATCAAAACTGCAGCTATGAGGACTTCCCTGGCAGTCCAGTGGTTAGGACTCCAGGGTTCTGCTGCAGAGGGCCTGGGTTCAATCCCGAGTTGGGGAACTAAGATCTCACAAGCTGTGGGTGAGGAAGCCAAGAAAAAAAAAAAAAAAAAAAAACAACAACGACCCTGTAACTATGTAACCATACATTACCAGTTTAAAAGCTGTTTCTTGCACTAAGTTTTATGAAGTACCATGCCTATGCTGCTTTTCCCTGTATCCCTAGAGCATAGTGCCTGGCACATAAGAGGTATTCATAAGCTTATGGAAAGGATTAACGGATTATAGCCATCAATGTGACACTAGTACCAAATAGCAGAGAAGCAAGAACCAAAGCAGGAGCAGCAACTTTATCTATGTTATTTTCTACCGATTGTGCAGCACTTAGAATAGTGCCTGGCAAATAGAAGGCACTCTACAAATATTTGTTGAAGAATGAATAAAAGAGGGCTCAGTATTAGGGAATTAGTATCATACTGTCCATCAATAGGTCAAATAAGGAAGAACAATAGAATATCTCTATACATACTAAAAAGACATTTGATAAAATTTAATATATATTCATCATTTTAAAAACACAAAGGACTTCCCTGGTGGTCCAGTTGTTGAGACTCCATGCTTCCACTGCAGGGGGCGTGGGTTCAATCCCTGGTTGGGGATCTAGGATCCCACATGCCCATATGGCATGGCCAAAAAAATT
Organism: Oryx dammah; assembly: GCF_014754425.2. Classification (NCBI taxonomy): domain Eukaryota; kingdom Metazoa; phylum Chordata; class Mammalia; order Artiodactyla; family Bovidae; genus Oryx; species Oryx dammah. The sequence continues at coordinate 26,430,471 of NW_024070207.1, forward strand.
AAATAAACTCATACAAATTTGAAATATATGTAGTTTCTTAACATTTTTTAAAAATAAAACTATCAAATCAATAAGCAATAATGTCCTCAACAGTGAAGCACCACTTGAGGCATTCTTACTGGAATCAGGAGCTAAACATAAAATGTCATCATCATCATCATTTAACGTTGACCTCCAAATTCTTGTTGGTGTAATGAGATAGGAATCAAAACTAATAGCTACTGCTGCTGCTGCTGCTGCTGCTGAGTCACTTGAGTCACGTCCGACTCTGTGCGACCCATACATGGCAGCCCACCAGGTTCCCCCGTCCCTGGGATTCTCCAGGCAAGAATACTGGAGTGGGTTGCCATTTCCTTCTCCAGTGCAGGAAAGTGAAAAGTGAAAGTGAATTCACTTAGTCAGGTCTGACTCTTTGCGACCCCATGGACTAGCCTACCAGGCTCCGCTGTCCATGGGATTTCCCAGGCAAGAGTACTGGAGTGGGTTGCCATTGCCTTCTCCAGGTATAGCTACTAGAAAGACACAGAACTATTATTTGCAGATGACTAGGGCTATCAAAACCAAAAAAGAAAATAAAAGGCTCCCCCAAAATAAAATTCTGTAAAGTGGCTGGATAAAAGATAAATATCTAAAAGTCAACAGCTGCTCTGTATACTAGTAGTAAGCAACAGAAGAGAAAAAAGCTTCCAAAAAAAAGTTCCACTGACAATAGCAGCAAAAAAAATCCATCAAAAAATACTTAACCTACAAATATTTGCTATCTATGAAGAAACCACAATATGTTACTGAGAGATATAAAGAGAACCTCAGTAGGCAGAAAGAGATATACCATGTTCCTTGACAGTGACTTAATTTTACAAAGGAGTTAAATTAACAAAATTTGGTACATATCTATGGTGAAATGTTAGCCATTAAAAATCATGTTTTTAAACTATTTTAAATGATATGGGAAAGGTCACAATATTTGTTAAATGAAAATGTAGGATAAAAACTATATATTAGGATTCCAATTATATAAGGGGATACATAAAAATGTTAATTACAGTGGTGATCTCTAGGTCACAGGAGTGTAATTTTAATTTAATACTTTAAATTTTCCTGAACTTTACAAATTGTACATAATGAAGGATGTATTGTCTCTATAATCAGAAAAAAACATTTTAAAATGTTTAATACCAACATCCAGACAGTGGGAAAACACAAAGTTTCAGTAAAATCAGCCTTGCTTAACAAACCCAAGGTCTTCTCCAGCAACATATTGTGTGCTCTAAAGGTTTATATGTGAAGCCTAAGGATCAAGACAAAATCTAGTTCCAGTACAAATATTAATAAATAGGCAGAAATGAAGGATTTTATTCAAGTAGTTGCTTAACTCCTTCTCATATAATCTAGTAACTTGAACTCTGGACACAGCAACACATGGTTAATTTCCATGTAGGAGAGGCCAACTAAACCAACGTCATAAATTAGGTGTTTGTAAGAGAAAAGGCACAGCTCAGTTTAACTTTTCAGCTATGGAAATACCTATTTCCATACTAAGAACAGGACATTTAGGTATCTAATTTCAGAAGATTTCAGCACCAATGTGAGTCATTGCTGAACAAACTTTGCTCACATTTTGCTTTATTAGTATTGCTCTTACCTTCTCTTTTTTAAGTACAATAAGGCATAGATATTAGGTTACTTGCTCTCCTGGATATCTGCAGTAGAAGCTAGAAGTTGGATGTGCTTAGCCTTTTAGGATCAGCCCTTAAGACTTCCAAAATTTATGACCAAAGGAAAGAATAATAAAATCCAAATGAGAAGAAGTACCTAAACTGTGTAATACAAAACAATAGTGCCAAGGACAGGGACTATATCTAAGCAAAATTATGTGTGAACTGATAGCCCCAAGCTAAGAGCCAAGTCCCAGGCATCCAAGGACTCAACCAAGAGATAAAGCACCCCATTTGATTTGGATTCATGTCGTCATGTACTCTTTCCCATGGCAACCACAGAGTAGATACAGTAGCATTCAAGTGCCCAATTTTTCCTCCCCATGTTAACAAAGCACAATTTTAGATGATAAATGGAAAACAGCTTGCACAGAAAGTCTAAGATGATTTGTTTCAAACAGATAAAAAATGCGAGAATGGAAACAGTGAGAAGGAAGACCATGTTCTCTCTGATAAAGAAATGCCTTGAGAAGATGGTCTTAAATAAAAGACCAAAATTATTTTAAGAAAAAAAAACAAAAAAAAACAAAAAAAAAACAAAAGATTTCCCTGGTACAAAAGGGACTCTGTAGGCTCCCAAATAATATAATAAATTAAGGAAAACATTATGATTTAACATGTAAAAATCAAAAGTAGGTAGGGGGAAAAAGCTTAAAACATAACAGCAGTTAAAAAAACCTCATAAACCTGTTGTGCCTTAAACACTCTACGGCCCTTCCTACAATTTCCTACTCTACAGGAATGACTTAACTGATAGCTACAAAAAACTGGTATCTCAAAGAAGTTCAGCATCAGAAAAGCAGATCACATTTTCAACTTTTTAAAGACTCTTGCCAGCCACCTGCTTTTTCTTAAGCTTAGGCTAAGTGTTTTGGGGAGGCAATACTAATTTGTATGGCTGCCTTATGAAAATAGAGAATACAGGATAAAATGGTAAGATAAAAGTTGTACAAAAAAGGTATCTTACATATAGTGGGTCTTCAAGTACATATTTGTTGAATGAAAATCAACTCCATTCAGAAAGATACTTACTGTTTGAAGCTATGTCAATTAAAAGAGTTTCTTCTGCTTCTAAAGGAAAAGAAGAATAGGATCAGGGAAGAGAAAACCATTCATTATAACCCAAAGAAGTACAAAGCTAACTACTTCTTTCAATCACCACTCCTAGGTTTTAGAACACATTAAAAACAATCCTTTGCTTTTTTGTTTAGCACTTTTAAAGGGGGATTTTAATAGCACTGTGTCCTAAAGATTATAAGCAATTCAACTAAAACAAAAATGCATTGAACAAGTAATTACATGGAATTCCTCAAAGCAAATCAAGCAATGACAATAGTAGGGAATATAACATGTTAATTCAAGTGAAGGTGAGTTTAATTCCCCTCAACTATAACACACTAACTTAATATAATCTAACTGTATCATTTAGATAATTCTTATAAAAAGCCAAGAAAGTGACCCCAAAAGCCTAGAGGTAAATTACTTTCTTAACTCAAATCTAGTCTCTGAAAATTTTCCAATGACCTCATTACCTCCACCCCTGCTGCATACAGGAACAGAGAATACTTGAAGTTATCTTCAGGCTACCATTAACACTTGTGGGTCCAAGGCTTACCACACCCATCAAGTATAAAACGGGTCAAGTTCAAAGTTCTATTTTCTCTCCATGGCTCACCTAGACTTCCTCCCTTACCTCTAGTGTCTAGATCCAACTCATCACTTCCTCTTGGACTTTCCTGGATTTGGCCACTGGCACCTGTCAGACCCTCCTGGCTGGTTAATCTCTGGGTACTCCCTCTGGGTACTGACTCCTTCCTGGAGGAGGAAATGGCAACCCACTCCAGTATTCTTGCCTGGAAAATTCCATGGACAGAGCCTGGCAGGTTGCAGTCTGGGGTCGTAAAGAGCAACTGAGCACGCAGGCACTGACTCCTTGGGATGAGTCTGGATCCACCTTGGTCAGGAGTAGTCTCAGCCTTTTCTAGCTCCCTCACTTGCCTGGATTGTAATTTGGCTCCATTATTCAGGTGCAACAGAAGAACTGATAATGCCCCATGTTGTCTAATATTAGAGAATAGTCTCAATACTTTTACTAGCATGATGAATGAAGCAAGGGACAACAGTGCTTCAAGACAGAGGTATTAGTTCACAACTGCTCTTTGGTAACTTTAATTCTTTAAAACCCAAGTACTCATAGATTTTTCAAAATAGATGTACAGGTTGGGAAACAGAAAGGATGTGAAAACTCAAGGAGGTATCTGTTCCTTTTGTCATGAGGATTACTGTGTGCATGCACACAAATTTTCCTAGATTCCAACCTAGCAATCTGCCATCTATTTCTTATTAAAGACAATACCAAGAGAAACAGGGTAAAAGAGATTCTAGAAGTAGCACAAAGAAGGTATAGAGTTAATAGGATACTAACATCATTGTCTTTGGCTTTTCTCCTCCTTAAAGGGCTGAGTATGTAACAAAAAGCACTATGCTATCAGAAGTGAGGTGACCACAGTAACTTATTTCAGCATGCAGGTGCCTCCTTCAATGTCTCTCTTACACAGGACAGGCTAAATAAAAGACTTCATTCTACTACACAATATGGATTCTATTCACAGTGGGTATTTTTAATTCTTAATACATGCTCTCTTAAAAAGTCATGCCCACTTAGTATTTCCACTTATAGGAATAAATTCTAAGGAAGTAAGAGACATGCAGGAAGATTCATTATTTATACTAACAAAAAATAACTCAAATGTCAAACACAGGGAATAACTACAGTAGAGGTCACTCATAAAATTGAATAGTATACAACTATTAATAGCATGTAAAAGCACTCAAAACATGATAGCAAATGGAATGGACAAAAAACACATACATATGAGCTCCACCGACCCTAAAAGTTACATGTGTAGAAAAAAGGAAACTGTTAGGTATTTATCTCTGAAGGATGTTGAGTTTACTTATTTCCTTTATAATTTTCTGCTCTTTCCCAACTTTTTACAGTACATATATTACTTTTGTGATCAAAAAAGTTGCATGTAGTTTAAAAAAGAATTTATGCAAGGCAAGATTCAAGTTTTCCAAGAAGCTGTAGCCGACACAGAATGCCTGTCTGATAAGCCAATGGAGCCACCGGAAACATAATGCATTTGTTCTCTAATAATCAATTTCCTTTCTAGGGCAATGTGAAATGACAGAAGCAACACCTCCTACACAAACCTCCCAATTTTTGAGTCTCATTTAGCAGATGAAACAACAGATTTTCTGTTCCCTTTCCCCAAATTTGAAGGCAGGAAGCCAAGTATTTCCTCCCAAGAGTCGATTTTCTTATGATTCACCAATGTCAAGGTTTGAGAATCAGCACAATTGAGTGTAAGGTACTACAATCTGGCAAGGCGTGTTGCCAAATGTTTTAATTTAAAATAGTGTGGGGAGAAAGTGCTGAACGCATGTGAATCGAAGTGACCTTGATAGTTTACAATGAGCAGTTTATCAGTTAAGCCCAAGAATGTGATTAAAATCTACATATAGGTTCATCAGCATAAAAGACTACCTACATAGGTAACAGACCACATCTATCTCTAACCCCAGCCAGGGTGGCAGGTGAGAATATATATATTTCAATATAATCCTTCAGTACTCTTAGACAAAGAATTTATCATCTTCTCAATGGTAGATTATTTACAGAGGGTAATGCATTTAATTTTATGTGCAGTGACAAATTTAAATATGTATGATATTATACAATGAGATAATGACCGAAGGAAAAAACATTATAAAACTAACTAAGCAATTAAAGCTAGTACCTTGAACACATCTAAAGTGGCTATTTATAGGAATGATATCTTGAACACGCTGTTCCTTCTTGTGCAACCGGATTATTAGCCTAGGAAACAGAAGAATGAATCAACGAATAGATACTGGAAAACTAAAGAAAAAATTTAACAACAAAATACATTGCTGTATTGTTATACAAATCTAGTCTGTATTTATTAGACTTGTTGGATCTTGTTCCCTGGATCTGAGAATCATGGTAGATATTGCTTTAGGTCTAAAAGGATATTAGTGATGATCAGTACCTGAATACCCACAGTTCAGTGCCATGGAGAACATAGTCTATGTCCTAAAAACAGTTTACAATTTTAAGAGCATGAGTTATAGTGCACACACCTTCAGATTACGCATACCAGAGTGAAGAACTAACAGTTAGGTGTGAAGACCATGAGAGAAGGGACTATGGCTGTCTTTTCACCACAGTATTTCTAGCACCTAGTACAACACCTGGCAGGTAGCAGTCCCTCATGTTTGTTGAATAAATGGATTATAAATTTCATCAATTAGCTTTCTGATTTTATTCCCATGGCTTTTATCAAAGAATGATTCTATCTTTTCAAATAAGTATACAGGCTCATGGAGAAGTAAGAGGAGGTGCCCAGCCAGCTGCACCAGTCAAAATAATCCAGTGACCAATGAGGTAGCAGATATCACAACCAGATTGCTTTTATATCCCTGTGTTTTTATCATGGTTTACAATTTAATGCTAGTATTTCTGGTAAGTATGACTGAACCTGGCCCTTCAGTATGAAACACAAGATTTCCAAATTCCTATGTATTCCTGAAATATTAATTTTCACTTACTACTTAATCTTAGTGGTCCAGAATCAAGGTGTAACCGACTGGTAAAAGGTCATCCTGAACATCTCCTAACTTCCCCCAAATCACTCTTCAGGTGGTTCTTTGAGCCAGGAGCACTATTCTTTTCTTCCGAGACCTAGCTCAAACTATCAATTCCCCTGTGAAACTCCTCCAAAGTAACCCCAGGCAGAACTAGTGGCCTCATGCCTTTGCTTGTCCCTTAAATATAGCACTTAACAGACTCCATTATAGTTACATATATAACTATACACATACATACAAAAAACTACATATGAATCCCTCAGATTTGAACTCCATGAAAGCAAAGACCCTATTATGTTCAGTTTTGTCTCTTCCCTAATAGATGATCAATAACTTTGGTTGAATAAACATTTAATTAAGCTACAAAGAGAGGTTAATTTCTAAACATACTTGGTCAGCTTTTGACCTTAGAAGTCATTCTTTAGAAGGGCTTGATTTCTATTTTGTTTTCTTTTGGGGGCTTGTCATCTCGCTTTTTGACTTTTTTTTCAAATTGGTTAACTTTGAAGGGGTAACTTGAGGGAAAGAAATGCTTAGATAGAAGTAAGAGAAATAAAAGTACTAATGCCGTTTTTCTGCTCTGATTCTACTTGCCTAACTTTCAGGGATTTATAGTTTAAGGTGATTAGAAAGAAGAATATGGGGGCAGGTCCTTCTCAAACTGCAAAGTTCATAAGTTGAGTAGAGTCCTATAAACCCAGATGTAGACCAGAAACTAGATAAGACTGACAAAATAATGGTCAACGAGAAAGAGCTTACTTTAAGGAAAGTGAACACAAACCAATATAATTCCCAAGTAAAGTAATACAGAAATGATGTTGAACATTAACAGTAAAGTTTCAACTGGATTGTCTTGTTAAAAACCAACACAAAACAGACAACACGGATGGACCTTGAGAGCATTATGCTAAATGAAAGAAGTCAGACAAAGACAAATACCATATGATCTCATGCGTGAAACAGAAAAACAAAACCCCAAAATACTGAACTCAAAGATACAGAGAACAGATTGGTAGCTGTTAGAGGCAGAGGATGGGGGTGGGTGGGTGAAATGGGTGAAGGGGGTCAATAGGTACAAACGTCCAGCTAGAAAATAGTTAAGTCCTGGGGCTGTAATGTATTGCATGATGACTATAGTTAATAATAATGTACTGTATATTTGAAAGTTGTTAAGAGAATATGTCTTAAAAGTTCTCATCAAAAGAAAAAAAATGTTGAAGGAACTTCTCTGGCAATTCAGTGGTTAAGACTCTGTGCCTCCAATACAGGGGGTGCAGGTTCAATCCCTAGCCCCGGAAACAAGATCCCACATACCATGTGGCACAAAGACAGAAAAAGACTTATGGTAGTGATCATTTTATAGTATATACAAATATCAAGTCATTATATTGTACACCTGAAACTAACATAATGTTATAAACATCAATTTAAAAAAGAAATGCGACCCCTCCCCCCCCCCAAAATAAAAAAAACATAAGCTGGGAATTCAAGTCAAGTCCACAAATATTTCCCTAGGAAATACTCTGATTTGTTTAAGGAAGGTTAAAGATGAAACAACAGGTTGCATCATAATCTATTTACCTTGAAAAAAAAGAATGTCAGTGTTTGATTCCTTGTGTGCAATAAAGTCATTTTCAATTGTAATTTTAGTCTCTCAAGTAAATTTCCCCTATGGTTAACAGCAGGAACTACAAAACTAAAGAAGGCACCCAAGAGACAAGGATTATATAGATGATTTGACAGTATTAGGTGTCTCCAATAATGTAATGTCTCCAATAAATGATTTCAAAAGAAACTTCTCAGATATGATGTAATTTTAAGATGTTATATGGCTTTAAATCTCAGCTATGCTACTTCCTGACTGAACAAATGACTTAACCTCTCTAAACCTCCATTTCTACACCAAGAAAAAGGGGATGACGATGATATTACAATTTCACAGCAATCCTCACATGAGAGTTAAATGAACTAATTCATGCAAGTGCTTAGAAGAGTACCTGACACACATCAAGCCATTGAGTGTGACTTGTGTTATACTCATAACTTATACAGAACTGTAACATAGAATTTGATTTCTCTAGGGGGGAAGATAAAAATAATCAGGAGAGCTACCACTGCAAGTTTAAAAGTGCTTCCAGTATATGAGACCAGATAGAAAGAGGTTTTTCTCTCAAGGCCAGCCGCTTGTTCCCTTATCAGCCAAACAGTTCCAAACCTACAGAACCAAGGGACCAGATCCTGGGATGTGGTTATCTCAACACTGTAGCTATTTTTATTTAATCCTCATAATTTAAAGAAGAGGAAACCGAGGCACAAAAATTTAATGGTTTGCCCAAGGTTCACATCTTCCCATTCTATTCTTGCCTTTGGAAGTGGTACTGGTGTTTCACTTTTCAATTCACTTTTCTGTTGAATTTACTTTCATTAAACTGGTCTTCCAGTTTGATGAAATCTGGGAAAAATAAAATGAACTTATCACATCAACAGAACTGACTAACCAGAATCTAGGGAAGAGCTACTTCCATAGAATCAGCTGACATCCAGTTTGAATGGCACCAAGAGTTTCAGAATAGGGCAGGCTAGGCTAATGGAAATTTCTTCTCTGTAAACTAGACAGCATAGACAAAGATTGAATCTGGACAATCTAAAGGCAGGGGCTGAAAAAAATTGTTTTTAAGCAGAATTCATTGTTGGGGGATGGCAGGATTTAAGTGATTGACAATTCTTCACTGATGTCAAGAAACCAGCCAACAACCAGGGGCGGTGGCTGGGGCATAAAGGGATAGGGACCTACCTATATAGGATAGTCATCAGAGATACTTTAGATGAAACATTAGTGGCAAGGAAGTGAGATCAGCAGCTATAGTGATGGCTTATCAAAATCTTTTGATCAATCAGTCAACAGTCTTTACTGAGCTCTTATGTCCAAGGCAGAGTGGAAGGTAACACACCCTGATGAAAGGCCAAAAGTCGTTTACATTTCTATACATGTCATTACTTTTTCTAACAGTCAAGTCAGTAAGTGAAGCAGTTGCTGGTCTACACAAAATCATGACTGAATTAATGAATATGCCTTCAAGCAAATGGAATAAAGGGGTGGGGAGACTGGAGGAACCAGTTGAATGAGATTAAGAGAAGGTTAACAATGAAGCGTTTTTACAGCACTTTTACTTCTTTGTAAACCACTTTCATATTTATTATTCTCCCAGTTATAACTCCAAAGGCTATATATAAGGTAAGGCAGTTCATGTTTTTATTAAACTGATGAGGACACTAAGACCCAGAAAGCTTTATTGACCAGCCCAGGATTACACAACCCATGTCAGTTGCAGGGGCAGGAACTAAGAACCCAGGCTTCCTGCTTGCCTGCCCATTGAGCCCTTTCCTGAGCCACAGGCCAGAGCAAACTTGGGGAGAAAGCCAGGTGGTTAGAGCACTGGCACTTCACACCCGGGCCGAACCTGTTGCCCACGTGGCCTCAGTGGGAGGAGGGTGCGTGGCTTGTCGCGGTTTGGGGTTGGGAGGTAATGGCAGGCTCCCCTCTTTTGTGGGTATCAGGTGGTTACTTACTCATACTGCCCGTTCCTCTGGACTAGGGTCAGCGCGCAGGGCTCCCGGAGAGGACCCTTCATCTCCATACCCTCGATAGTATGCGGGCGCTAGTCAAGGGTCTTCTCTACAAGCGATGCCCAGGAGGGAACCCGCTCTGCAGGGTGGCGAGAGGCTCCTGCCCCTCTGCCCACCCTTCCTCCCCAGCGTCCGAGGCAGCGCCTCCCGCGCTGGCCCCCCCTCTCCCGCTCGGCTCGGCTTTGGGGCCCGATTGCCCCCTAGCCGCCCCTCCGCCGCGATCCGCAGTCCCGCGGACCCCCACCCCCGCCCTGCGCGGCCTCCCCTCCCCCTTCTCTCAGGCGGATACGGTAAGGGGCTGGGCTCCAATCGGGAGCGGCGGCTCCATCCCGGCGGCTTCCAGGCTCAGCGGGGCTGCGGACTGCGGGCTGATCCGACGATACTGCCTCCCGCGTCCTCACACCCCTTAGCCTCGGCTGCGCGTCCTTAGAGAAACAGCTCCGTGCTGGGCGCGGGCAGCCCGCAGCCTGGAGCCCAGAGCCGGGAGCCGGGAGCCTGACCCGAGAGAGAGCGGCGCCTCCCACCCCCGCCAGTTTTCCAGGCCGCCGCAGATTCCGCCCCCTGCGGCCAACCTGCGGAACTGCAGGCCAACCCGACGGACTGGGGACGTCTCCCCCACGTCCAGCAAGGGATAAGCTTTCAAGGCTGTCTGTGACGCCAGACTTGTTTTGGGGACTTCGAAGGTTGCCACAGAAACAAAGTACAGTCATACCCATCAAATAACTCAAAGGTGTTGGGTCCACTAGGACCCACGTTCTCCATTCAAAATATCCTTATAATGGTTAACAGAATGGACCGTGCTGGACCTACCGCTCAGATGTCCTCCCACCTCACTCCATCCTTCCACCCCCTAAATCGGAAAAATCCCCAGAGATCATACCTTTGCTTTCTCTGTCCCCCTTTAAGCTCACTTGTAAGCAGGCAAACACCAAATGTATTTCCCTGGCCCACATCCCTTGCCTAATGTAACATTGTTAGCAAAGCATTGGATGACAAAGACCCACGGTTATTTCACACAGCGATGCAGGTTTGACATTTCAAAGCCATGTGCTTGCTTGTGTCTCTTGCATTGCCAGGCGGCGCTAGTGGTAACCAACCCACCTGCCAAAGCAGAAGATGTAAGAGACGCAGGTTTGATCCCAGGGTCGAGAAAATCCCCTGGAGAAGGGCATGGCAACCCACTCCAGTATTCTTGCCTGGAGAATCCCGATGGACAGAGAAGCCTGGCAAGCTAGAGTCCATAGGGTTGCAGAGAGTCAGACACTACTGAAGCGACTTAGCACGCATGCACCTGGGAAGCCCCATGTGCTTGCTTCCTCTCTCCTGATTGCTCCATATCCAATCAGCCAACAAATCTTATTAATATGTTCTTTGGAATTACTTTTAGAATCTTTGTTTTCTTGCCATTCACATTGCCATCATTGGAGTGTAAGCCCTTGTGATATCTCATTTGACCATTTTACTCTGTTGACAGTTATAAAAATATTCTTCCTAGAGTAATGTTTCAGTTGTGTTATTCTTTTGTTCAGTGGTCTTGTATGGATGTGAGAGCTGGACTGTGAAGAAAGTTGAGCACCGAAGAATTGATGCTTTTGAACTGTGGTGTTGGAGAAGACTCTTGAGAATTCCTTGGACTGCAAGGAGATCCAACCAGTCCATTCTAAAGGAGATCAGTCCTGGGTGTTCATTGGAAGGACTGATGCTAAAGCTGAAACTCCAGTACTTTGGCCACCTCATGCGAAGAGTTGACTCACTGGAAAAGACCCTGATGCTGGGAGGGATTAGTGGCAGGAGGAGAAGGGGACGACAGAGGATGAGATGGCTGGATGGCATCACTGACTCGATGGACATGAGTCTGAGTGAACTCTGGGAGTTGGTGATGGACAGGGAGGCCTGGCGTGCTGTGATTCATGGGGTCACAAAGAGTCGGACACGACTGAGCGACTGAACTGAACTGAACTGATTCTTTTGTTCAAGACTCTCTGCTGCTGCTGCTGCTGCTGCTGCTGCTGCTGCCGCTTCTGCTGCTAAGTCGCTTCAGTCGTGTCTGACTCTGTGCGACCCCATAGACGGCAGCCCACCAGGCTCCCCCGTCCCTGGGATTCTTGAGGTAAGAACACTGGAGTAGGTTGCCATTTCCTTCTCCAATGCATGAAAGTGAAAAGTGAAAGTGATGTTGCTCAGTCGTGTCTGACTCTTATCGACCCCATGGACTGCAGCCTACCAGGCTCCTCCATCCATGGAATTTCCAGGTAAGAGTACTGGAGTGGTGTGCTCATTGCCTTCTTCACAAGACTCTATGATGAACTATATATCAAGACTGACTTTAAACCTGTATTAATTAACACAGTGTGGTATGGAGGTAGAAAGACCAATGGAATCAAATACTGAGCCCCACAACAGGTCTACACATATATGGAAAGTTGATATGGGGCATATTTGACTTTTCAAATTAATGTAGGAAAAATGGATTATCTACTAAATGGTGCAGGGAATATTGATAATCCACATGGAGAATTATAAAATTAGATCCCTATCTCACACCATAGAGGGGAAAAAAGTCAATTCCCTGTGGGTTAAAGATCTAACTGTGAAAAGCAAATCTTTAAAACTTTCAGAAGAAAATAGAATATCATTATGACCTAGGGAATGAGAATGATTACTTATGATCCTAAAAAGGAGGAAGTAGGGGAATTGATTGACATGTTTAGCTACATTAGATATCAAAATATATGCACTTCAAGATAACATGAAAGTATGAAACGTGGCAATATCAGAATATAAAAGACACATATACTCAGTTACAAACAAATTGCACTGCTAGACATTTACTATATGGTTAACATGTAGCTGTTCCCAAAGAAGAATGTATAAGAATGTTCATCTGAGCATTTCTTTTTTAAGAATATAAAGAAATACAAATGAACCTATGGTCCATTCATACTGTGTGAAATACTATGCAGCTGCAAAAATTAAAGTGGTAGGTCTCTAAATATTAGCTGATTCAGAAGGCTGGCCAGTATATATTGTTGGGTGAATAGAATAAATCACAGAACAGGCAAAAAAAAAAAAAGATTACATGAACAAGTTAAAAGACAAGCCACAGGCTGGAAAAACATTTTCAGTAACTATAACTGACAAAGGATAACCTATGAGGTTCTACACTCTAGGTGTCATAACCTAACTCACTCTCCTACCACTCACTCCAACTCATTCTGCTTAATCACACTGTTCCATGTTATTCCTAGGATTTGCCAGGCACACTCTTGCCTCAGGGCCTTTGTACTGGCGGTTCACTTTGCCTGCACTCTTGGACTTCTTTGGTGTCTCAGATGGTAAAGCACTTGCCTGCAATGTAGGAGACCCAGGTTTGATCCCTGGGTTGGGAAGATCCCCTGGAGAAGGGAATGGCAACCCACTCCAGTATTTTTAACTGGGAAATCCCATGGACAGAGGAGCCTGGTGGGCAACAGTTAACGGCATGGAGTTGCAAAGGGTCGGACACGACTTAACAGCTAACACTTTCAGAGAGATTTGCCTGCACTCTTAACTTCTTCAGGTCTTTGCTCAAAAGTCACTTTCTAAGAGAGGTCTTCCTAGACAACTTTACTTGAAACTGCAGTTCAAGGGCTTTCCTGGTGGCTCAATGATGAAGAGTCTGCCTGCCAATGCAGGAGAGACGGGTTCGATCCCTGGTCTGGGAAGATTCCACATGCTGAGAAGCAACTAAGCTCATGTGCCACAACTTTCAAGCCTGTGTTCTAGAACCTGGAAGCCGCAACTACTGAGACTTTGTACTACAACTACTGAAGCCTGCATGCCCAAGAGCCCACGCTCTACAACAGGAGAGTAGCCCCCACTCATTGCAACTGGAGAAAAACCCATGCAGCAACGAAGGCCCAGCACAGCCAAAAATACATAAATAAATACATTTAAAAAAAATAAAAATCATTGTGTGAAATTTTATAAGGGTTTTTAAAAAATTGCCGTTCAATAATTTCCTTTCCCGCTTCCACACACACGTACCCCCTATCTCTCTTTCCTGTTTATTTTTTTCTCGAAGATTTTTCTCTATTCATTAATTTATTTTACTTATCAATTGCATTTATTGTTTACCTTCCCCTATCAGAATGTGAGTTCTGGAAGGGCAGGAGTTCTTATATTCTTGCATTCCCAGCACCTAGAACCATTTCTAGAAGAAAGTAGATGCTAGAAAAATATTGATTAAATGAATAAATGAATTTGTATCTTGAATGTATAAGAACCTCTACAAATCAGTGATGAAAAAAGAAAGAAACCTTGTAGAAAAACTGACAGGGACTTCCCTGGAGAGCCAATAGTTGAGACTCCACGCTTTCAGTGCAGAGGGCATGGGTTTGATCCCTGGCTGGGGAACTAAGATCACACATGCCTTGCATGGCGCATGCCTTCCCCCAGAAAAATAAGAAAAAGAAAAACTGACAAAATATATGAATAAAGGGGCTTCCCTGGTGGTTCAGTGGTAAAGAATCTACTTGCCAAGCTAAAGACTCGGGTTCGATCTTCTGTCAAAGAAGATTCCACATGCTGTGGAGCAACTAAGTCTGTGTGCCACACTTACTGAGCCTGGGATCTAGAGCCCAGGGGCTGCAAGTACTGAAGCCCTTGTACCCTAAAACCCATGCTCTGAGACAAGAGAGGCCACCTCAATGAGAAGCCCTCACACTGCCACTGGAGTGTAGCCCTAACTTGCCACAGCTAGAGAAAAGCTCATGCAACAACCAAGACCCGACACAGCCTAAAATAAATAAATGAATAAATGACTAAGCAATTCATAGTCAAGGATATCCAAAGGACATGAAAGGGTGATTCACCTCATTACTACTCAGGGAAATTAAAAATTCAAGCCATTAGCGCAACATGGATGGACCTAGAGATTCTCATAGCAAGTGAGTGAGTCAGACAGAGAAAGGCAAGTATCGCATGATATCACTTATATGTAGAATCCAGAAGAAAGCTACAAATGAAGTTACCTACGAAACCAAAATAGAGTTACAGATATAGAAAGTAAACTTATTGTTACAGGGGGGCCAGTAAGGATAAATCGGAAGATTGGGATTGATACATACACACTACTATAGATAACACAGATAACTAATAAGGACCTACTGTATAGCACAGGGAACTCTACTCAATATTCTGTAATGGCTTATATTGGAAAAGAATCTAAAAAAGAGTGGATATATGTATTTGTATAAGAGATTCACTTCACTGTACACCTGAAAGTAACACAATATTGTAAATCAATTATACCCCAATAAGTTTTTTTTTTTAATTTCAAGCTATGAGATACTATTACACAATCATTGGTTTGACAAAAATGTAAAAATTCAGACAACACCAAGTGTTGTTGAGAATGTAGAACAGATAGAACTCTGATCACTGCTATAAGGAGTGTAGGTTGATAGAACTGCTATGAAGAGCCATTTGACATTGTATAATATCCTTCAACCCAGAAATTCTATTTCTAGCTATAGACCTGGGCAAAATTCTAACCTTTGGGCATAAGGATACATGTAAAAGAATGCCCATTGCAGCATGATTGGTAATCTCAAAAAAAAGGAGATAAACTAAATGTCCATCAGGAGTTGAATGAAAAAATGAACCTTGGTATTCATGAAACTGAATATTATTTTGGAATTAAAATGAATAACTCAAGCAACATGTATAAACAGAGTTAAATTTCAAAAATATGATGTTGAGCATAAAGAAAAATTACAAAACATGTACAGTATACCATTTATATAAAGCTTGAAAAGATTATATATTGCTTATGGCTACATACATGTAATAGTAATAAGATATAAACATGAAAGAGCATGATCATTGTTAAATTCAAGAAAGGGAGAGGGTTGAGACTGAGGAAGGGCATAAAAGAAATATCAACTATAATCTGAAATATTTATTTTTTCAAACACAATCTGAAAGTTGATCTGGCCAGATTTGATAGAACTAAATGGAGGTGAGGCGAGGTGAAGTCGCTCAGTCATGTCCGACTCTTTGCGACCCATGGACTGTAGCCCACCAGGCTCCTCCATCCATACTGGAGTGGGTTGCCATTTCCTTCTCCAGGGGATCTTCCCGACTCAGGGATTGAACCCAGGTCTCCCGCATTGCAGGCAGACGCTTTAACCTCTGAGCCACCAGGGAAGCCCATAGAACTAAATGGAGGATACATATATTGGTTATGTTATTCCATGTACTTTTCTACATTTGAAAATGTATGCAATCAATGAAGAGGAAAAATAAAGAAATAATATGGAGTTTAGGGTTATCATTGTCAAACACTGAAAACAGGACCAAGAAAATGAGAATTGAGAGTCTCTTTGGATATGTCAAGGAGTTCACTGGAGACCATGAAATAAGTAGTTTCAATAAGTGGTCAATAAGAGGGTAGCAGGCTTCCCTGGTGGCTAAGAGATAAAGAAGCTGCCTTCAATGCAGGAGCCACAGGACGCTCGGGTTTGATCCCTGGGTCGGGAAGATCCCCTGGAGAAGGAAATGGCAAACCACTCCAGTATTCTTGCCTGAAGAATCCCATGGACAGAGGAGCCCGGCAGGCTACAGTCTATGGTGTTGCCAAGAGTCAGACATGACTGAAGCAACTGAGCATGCAGCACGCACGAGAGGGTAGCAACAAGTTTATAGGAAATTGAGGAGAGACTGTCTTCAGAGAAAATGGAGGCAAGAGACTATGTATTGAGGGAGTTTGGAAATAAAAAGGAATGAAATATAATTTTAGTATAATTAGTTTGAAGGGTTGAACAAAAATTCTTGCCAAAATGTGAAGCCTCCTTAAAGCAAAGGAGGAGTCATCGAAGAAGGGGACACAAGTTCAGTCACCGGTAAGGTAACTAGGATCCCACAAGCCTAGAGGTGGCAAACAAACAAACAAACAAACAAGAATAAGAGGTTGTGAAGAAATGGAAATATACTGAGGTGATGACACTAAAAACTGTGGTTTCTTACAAGGGAGATGATGATTTTTTTTAAAGTAATAAGTGGATGTTTTCATAGAAATAACAAAATAATAATCCTGGTGGCTTAACACTGAATTCCTATGACAGGCATTCTTTACATGGCTTCACATACATACTTTCATTTAATTCTCAGGAAATCCCTTTAAAGTAGTAATATTATGCTACTTTGTAAAATATTATATTATATATTATGCAATTTTGTATAGTATTTTATTATACTATAGTATAATATTATATTACTTTGCATAATATTTTATACTACAGTATAATATTACATTATACTACTTTGGATAATACTAATACTAAATATTGTTTCCATCTTCAAGATGAGAAAACTGAAAGTCAGAGAGGTTTAGCAACTTGCTCATTAGCTAGCTGATGGCAGAATCAGGATTCAAACTTAGGTTTGTCTGACTCCAAAGTCTGAGCTTTTAATCCAACACATTACAGCATTCATTCGATGTTCACAGTCATAACAATAAGCGTTTTATTTAGAAACTTATATGTGTCAGGCACTGTGATAACTGCTCTACCTGAATGATCGCGTTTCATCTGATGGAATTTCTGAAGAAATTGAAGTTGAGAGTAGAGGGTTTAGGAATATGACCAAGGTAGAGGAGGGAACAGTTAGTGGTAGAGAGTGATAGTGAATCCAGAAAAGTTAATGAAGGTTTTAGAGCGATAGAAAGAGCCCAGTTGGAGGCAGATGGCATGGACTACCATAGTGGTCCAAAGCAGCTTGAGTCTTTAACTGTCTCTTACAATGCTTGGCAGATGGAAAGCAGGAGTAGGGAAAATATCCCAAGATGGTGCATTAGGCTTGGGGATTAGTATAGTAGGCAGAGGTCATGGGGTGAGGGAGTCTGAAGTGGTGTTTAGGATGTATTCAAAGTTGGGTAAAAATTTGTATCTACTCAGCCTAGGGCCAGCAGAGGGGGATGAAGGCAAGCTGGACTCTTTTTTTTTTTTTTTAATCATTTCCCTAGGCCTACTACTGCAGCAAAGTATTGTACATCTTTTTTTAAGGATAACTTCAAGTACCCCGCTTAGTTATGGGCTTCTGTATGTGTTAAGCGTTTCTGTAAGATGCCTAAAGTCATTATATTATCCATAACTGCCCTCTGACTTACTTATGGTTGTTAATGATACTACTATTTATCTAGTCACCAAGTTTGAAACCAGATTTATCCCTGAACCCTGCATCTCCTTCATCTCTGATAGCTAACAATTCAAGTTTTGTCAATTCTGTAGTACATTCCTTAATATGTATGGCTCTGATCATTCTCATCTATCATCAGATGGCATTTTGCCTAACTGAATAAAGGTCTTATGTCCTATACTTGTATTTACATACAAGAGGCATCCAATGCAAAGAATCAAATGGTCATTGAACAAAATTCAAAGAAATGAAACTCTGGCTTCAAGTCTTACATTCACCGTCACCATAACCATCCCAACACACATACACATGAATAAATGTGTGTTCAGTCCCTGCCTTTATCCATCAAACAACTATAACTAAGTGCTTAGGAATTCCGGGCTTTCTCAAAATAAAAAAGTGAGATCTTTAAAATAGATTGTAAAATACTTTAAAAAAACTCAAAAATAATTTCAATTAAAAGGACACAAAATATAACATTCTATCAAGTTCATTAATTATTTAATTTTACATTTATTAAAAAAGTGTATTGTCTTTGAAAACAATTTTTAGGTTAGATCTTCTGACTTCCCAAGAATTTCCAAGTATGCACAATGATTATGGAGAAATCACAGCCATTATAAATTAAATTAGTTATGCACAGACACATAATTTCAAGAGCAAAATTACAAAAGCCCTTTCAAAAATTTATAGCAAAAATATAAATTTTTAATGCAGGATGGGGACGCATTTTAATATGTTTAATATGATGCTGGCTGAAGCCTTCACTAGAGAGTGTGTAGGGCCTGCAAAGGCAAAAACAAGCCTGCCTAACATAGATGAGGCTGGGGAAGAAGATTCTCGTAGGTGAGTCAGCAGCCAGAAGCTGGAAGACAGACTGAGCAGAGGCATAAATGATTCATTGATTTTTTAATCATCACTACTTGAAAAGCCTCGATTTTCAAATACACAAATCCAACATAGATATTGCGCTCCATGCAGAGCAGCATAACAAAGAGCTCATTTTTACTTATGTATCTCCATTTACACTTTCCATTCCTTATAGAATTTGGGGTGAGAAAGACTCATGTGAAGGGAATAGGCACAGCTAGTCTCCTTTGATACACGAGGCCCTGAAAAGCCTCCTCCAACTCTCTACAGCTCACCTTCCCTTTGCTACTCTATTCCTGCCCTGTTTGGGCTTCCCTTGTGGCTCAGCTGGTAAAGAATATGCCTGCAATGTGGGAGACCTGGGTTCAATCCCTGGGTTGGGAAGATCCCCTGGAGAAGGGAAAAGCTCAGCTCAGTTCAGTTCAGTCGCTCAGTCGTGTCTGAATCTTTGCGACCTCAAGGACTGCAGCACGCCAGGCCTCTCTGTCCATCACCAACTCCCAGAGTTTACTGAAACTCATCTCCATTGAGTCAGTGATGCCATCCAACCATCTCACCCTCAGTCATCCCCTTAGCCTCCCGCTTTCAATCTTTCCCAGCATCAGGGTCTTTTCCAATCAGTCAGTTCTTCGTGACATGTAGCCAAAGTATTGGAGTTTCAGCTTCAGCATCAGTCCCTCCAAAGAACACTCAGGACTGATCTCCTTTAGGATGGTCTGGTTGGATCTTCTTGCAGTCCGAGGGACTCTCAAAAGTCTTCTCCAACACCACAGTTCAAAAGCATCAATTCTTTGGTGCTCAGCTTTCTTTATAATCCAACTCTCACATCCATACATGACCACTGGAAAAACCATAGTCTTGACTAGACAGACCTTTGTTGGCAAAGTAATGTCTCTGCTTTTTAATATGCTGTCTAGGTTGGTCATAACTTTCCTTCCAAGGAGTAAGTGTCTTTTAATTTCATGGCTGCAATCACCATCTGCAGTGATTTTGGAAAGGCTACCCACTCCAGTATTCTGGTCTGGAGAATTCCATGGACTATATAGTCCATGGGGTCGCAAAGAGTCGGACACGACTGAGCCACTTTCACTTCACTTCACTTCACTTCCTGCCCTGTTTAGTTTCTTCTTTTTTTTTTCTTTCTCTCTCTTTTTTTTTTAATCATGCATCTCAGTTCCCGGACTGTGCATGCAGTTCTCAGTGCATTGGATTTAACCCAGGCCATGGCAGTGAAAGCCTGGAATCCTAACCACTAGGCAACCAGGGATTTCCCATGCCTTAGTTTCTTAATTCCCTTCACCCTCTTCCCCTATTTCACTTTGCTTGACTAGAATCTCCTTTCTGCTTCACAAATCCCATAGCCAGGTCTGACATCGCCCAGCCTCCTTTCTCTCAGAAATTGGAGTTAAAAATTATCAGAAAGGATTCTATCCTGAACACATCTTTCCAGAGTTACCTCCCAAGTCCACTTTTCACAAATGTTGTGCTCTACCCAGTATTTCCCTTAGGAACTGAACAAGTGCAGTGGTTAGTGGCAGTCAGATGGGTGTGTTCATGCTTCAGGTGCTCCTTTGATCATCCAGCTGAATACTTCTAACTTGCCATCTTGGTCTTGACCTTTTTAGAGTCTTAAATTATTATTATTTTTTTACTGGCTATAAGCTGTCTAACACATACCTGCAACAAATCAAAAGGATGCTGATGTTGAAATACAGACTGTGTAAATGATTAAAATTCTACAAATTCTCAAGGTGATACTCATCAGACTCATAGGCTCCATTTATCTGATCAAAATTCTTACATGGCACCTAAAGATTTCTCTAGTAATTTGAAAACCCTAAAAGAAAAAATAGAGTTATGGCTGAATTCAACTCAGTTTTTTGCTTATCAGAAATAAAAATATCTACATCTGCCAAGTAGAACCATCTTTCCAATGTCATCATTTAAAGATTAAACACAAAAATTACTAAAAGCAATAAGTAAGCTGATATTTTTTTAAAGCACAAAATTCAAGGATTCCAATCAGGTTTTGAAAGTGGTTTTTTTCTATTTGTGGCATTTAATCTACACTATGATGGATCCAATAGGATGATCTCTAAAGATTACCCACGCCCTCTCCTAACCTCAACCCTGTGACCTTTTTTTAAATTAAAAAACACTATTTATTTATTAGGGTGCACTGGGTCTTAGTTGCAGCACACAGGATCTTCAAACTTCATTGTGGCACATGAGATCTAGTTTCCTGATCAGGGATCGAACCTGGGCCTGTTGCATTGGGAGCATAAAGTCTTAGCTACTAGGCCACCAGGGAAGTCCCAACCCTGTGACCTTTTTAGGCAGGAAGTGACACATGAGGATGGTTTCCATTCCAAGGCAGATGTCACAAAAGAAGGACAGAACATACTCTTGGTTTTTAGATTGTTTTATGTCTTAGTCCAGGATATAAGACATAAAAATTTGGAAAGAATCCTTGCTGGGAAAGACGTGTTATGTTACTCACTCCATCCATCCTTCCATCCTAAGATGAGAGCCCCAGAACTGAGAAGAAGGTGAGTAGGAAAAGAAAACAGAAGCTGGAGTCTTGTGGTTATGACCAGGGGAAGCAGTGTTGGGTGGTTGTAGGGATCGGGGTCATTAGAAGCCTGATGGGGAGTTGGCCACCTTCAGAGATGGCAGAAGGAATGGATGACAGGGTGACTGTACATCTCAAGGAAGGCCAGTGCAGAATATATCAAGAGCCCAAGAAGTGGACGTGCCTCCTCACCACTGCTATTTTAGTCTTACATAAAAGCTAGAGTTCAAAATCAACCTGAAGTTCCTGAAGGAGGGAGGGAGGCTACACTTAAATCTGACTGAGTTCAAACATGGAGAGACACACACACACAGAGAAACACACACACACACAACACTGAATTTACACGGATAAGTCTAGATCGTTTTCTGCTCTCAGGAAGAATAGTGCCTGTAGAAAGAAATTAATTCCTGATATAGTCAGTGTAAACTCCATGACTGTGTCTGTCTTCCTTTGGCTGTATATCTAGCACCTAGCACAGTAGTTATTCAATATAGGTATCTCTTGCAAAAAATAATGTGTAACTTAGAATTTTTTACATTTTGTAACATCTAAGAATATTAAACATCAAAACAAGTTGGGAAATGCTGCTCTCATCAGTCTAATTTCTTAATCACATCTTGCATCTCATGAAAGCTGCCCTTCCCCCCAACCTCCCTTGCAGCTGTACCTACTGGAATTGTCACTACTCTTCAATGCTCACCTCAAATAGTCCTTCTTTGAGGCTTTCCTCCTGTTACTTCTCAGCTGGAAAAGAATATTGCTTCTTCTGAACAACAATGTTTCTCTCTGTGTACCTCTTATTGACTATATTGGAATTTCTCAAGGTCTGCTTTGTGCACACAATGAAGTAACAAAGCATGAGCTCTCATGATTCTTATCTTAACTCCCCGCACCCTCTCCTCAGTGCTTTACAGGGGGTTTGTTTTATTTTTTTATTAAAAAATTGTTTAAATAATATTGTGTTGGTTTCTTCCATACATCAATGCAAATCATCCATATTATACTTTTAAAAGTAAACGTTTATAAAGCATTCATACTTTCCTATAAAAGTATGTCTATTTTTTCTGCTTTTAATGTGTGTATACAATTTAATAAATTACTACCAAGTGAATGCCCATGTAACCTCTAGCCAGGTCAAGAAACCAAGCACTGCTAGCATTTTGGAAGGCACCTCCAAACCAAGTGCCTCTCTCTCTGACCACCCCTTCTTTCTCCACCTAGAATTAAACCAGTGTTAGCACTGAGCCTGCATACTCTCATGAGATATAAAAGCATCTATCCAATAGGATTTGAATCATAACAATCATTAAAAATTTTGAAGATCATTCCTGGATATTACTACTATCTTTATTTTCATGCTAACCATTTTATTTGCTTTTCTTTATAGTTGTCAATTATGAATGTAACCATAAATACTTTCACTTATTTTTGAACTTTATATGCATGGCATCATACAGTATGCCTGCTTTTATAACTTGCTTATTTCACTCAATATTGTGTCATGCATGTAGATGTATATAGCTGCCATTTTCATTAGTATAATATTCCATCAATGAATACATCACATCCATTCCCCTGTTGATGGGCATTGCATGGTCTCCAATATTTGGCTCTCATAAACAAAAGTTGCTATGAATATTCCTGTACACAGATTTTGATGACTACATAAGAACGATATTTTCTAGGATATATTATCATAGTGGAATTTCTAGGTCCAAGGTGTCATAGGTTGGGCTATCCAGAAGGAAAAGCTGAGATGGGGTGTTGAATGCAAGATGTTTATTAGGACCAGCACCTGTGAAAGGAAGGCAGAGGAAGGAGCATTGGGCCGAGGGGGAACGTGACCTGTGACACAAGTCTGACAAAGCTTGAGCCAACCTGGTGTGGAGCTGTGGAACAAGTAGTGCCCATCAGTGTGCTCTGCATCTGGCCTGGCTCATTGACACTCTGACCTTGTTCATCCATCTTAGGAAGAGCATGACCCTGGGGCAAAGCAACTCTCTGCAGCTAAAGTAGACGTTCAAGGAGTTGGCAGCTGGAGGCCATCTGTTGATGGCATTCCTAATATCTGCACAGAATGTCCTTCCTTGGAGGAGGATCTGGGTGGCACATCTCTTTCTCTATCATGCAAGGGTACATGTACGTTCAGAGCTGGTAAATAATGCCAAACTGGTTTCCAAAGTGGTTGCACAAAGTACACACTCAACCCATACTACATGAGGGTTCCCATTGCTTCTCACCAACTCTTGGTATTGTTAATCTTTAAAAATTTTTAGCCATTCTATTGGATGTATAGTAGTATCTCATTGCTGTTTTAATCTGCATTTCCCTGGTTACTATCAAGGTTAAACACCTACTTACATGTTTATTGCTTTGTTATGCCTCTTTTCCCCACTTGTCCGCTTGTGTTTGCTTTATCTTCCTTAGACAATGAGTCTTTTTCAGGTAGGGGTCAGAAAACACAGCCAGATGCCCATTTTATATGACCCTCGACCTAAGGACAGGTAGCTCCCCTGGTAAAGAATCCGTTTGCAATGCAGGAGACTCCAGTTTGATTCCTGGGTTGGGAAGATCCTCTGGAGAAGATAGGCTACCCACTCCAGTATACTTGGGCTTCCCTGGTGGCTGGTTGGTAAAGAATCCACCTGCAATGTGGGAGACTTGGGTTCGATCCCTGGGTTGGGAAGATCCCCTGGAGAAGGGAAAGGGGATATGTAACATACCATATTGTAACAATATGATAGAATATGTAACTTCTAGACTGTAACTCCAGTATTCTGGCCTGGAGAATTCCATGGGCTGTATAGTCCATGGGGTCACAAATGAACGACTTTAACTTACTTGACCTAAGAATTGTTTTTATGTTTTTTAATTGTTGAGAAAGTATAAAAAGGAATAATATGTCATCACATGAAATTCAAATTTCAGTGTCCGTAAGTAAAGATTTTTTGGACCCTCACGATTATCCTGTTGTCTGTATCTGCTTTCATGCTATACCCCAGAGTTTAGTGCTTACAACAAAGACCTTTTGTCCCAGAAAGCCTGAAATATTTGTAATCTAGTCCTTCACAGAAAGAGTTTGCTGAGTTCTGTTCTAGGTCGCTGGCTCTAAAGTGTGGTCCCTGGACCAGCAGCATCAGTATCACCTGGGAACTTGCCAGAAAGGCAAATTCCTAGCCACACCCCAAGCTTATCAATTCTGAAAGTCTGGGAGTGGGTCCAGCCATCTGTGTTCAACAAGCCCTCCAAGTAATGCTGGCATGTGAAATTTTGAGACCACTGGTCTAGGCTCTGGGAAAGGACATAATCCATTTTCTATGCCAGTCATCATAATCCTTGACATACTGTTCCACACAAAGTGGGTAAGCTGTAAAAAGAGCCTTGAAAAGTGTTCTATAAATACATTATTATGCATATAAAATCTGTCCAAAATAGACACTAAGGACAAAATTAGAAGAGGAAAAGTGGGAGAAATCACAGAGGGCAACATAACACCTGAAGGGTATGTGCGGAGCGGGGAAACCACTGGGGAGCCAGCCCCTGGGCCCCCTTCCCTCCACTTCATTTCAAGTAGACTTTTATCAAATCCATTTTACAGCTGCAAATTGGAGGCTTAGAGAGGTTATTATTATTTGGTAGAATTCGAACTACAAGTCTTTTCGACTATAGAGACCAAGCTGGTAATAACTGTGCTATTCTGCCTCTAGTATTCACCATTTGTTTTTTAGCAAACCCAATTCAGATTACTTAGCCTGTGTTTCATGTTTTAGGGCATACATGGGTGTGTAGAATTTCAGGTTGGGAAGTATTTAAAAAATCTGGCTATATTTTTTCCTGAGCTAGGTTTTGCGTGATAACTTTTAGAAGTAAAAAAATTCTTTCACTATTTAAAAAATCTGGCTATATTTTTCCTGAGCTAGGTTTTGTGTGATAAATTTTAGAAGTAAAACAATTCTTTTATATGCAACTTAAAATATTGTCAACAAAAACTAGTTCTTTAACCAGGTAGCATTACTGTAAATGGCATAGTAATTATTTCTTTTGTTATATTACACATGAAATAACTGCATTGTCTCTTCAGTGTGAAATTGTTCTGTTTTTTTATTTACCCTGTCTACTACTTCCTACTCCTTCTATTAGGGATAATTTCAACTTGCCCAGGTTTCAGCAATATTTTTTGATTCACCTGAGAAAAATGGTTTTTTTTATTTTCAGTATTTTTTTCCTGAAGTATAGTTGATTTACAATATTGTGTTAGTTTCAGGTGTACAGTAAAGCGATTTATACATATGATGTTATTTATTATATAAGTATGAATACCTTCATGGAGGAAAATTAGATTAGAAAAGCAAAAATAAGAAAAAGTCACACTTAATCCCACCATCTTGCTGTAACTACTATTAACATTTAGCGTGGTACCTTTCAGACCTTTCTTTTGTGCAAATCTATTTATGTAAATAATTTCTTTCTCTTTTTGCAAAAATGGGTCACTTTGTTTTCTTGCTCGCCTTTTTTCACTCAGCAATACATTAGAAGCATATTCCCATGTCATCAGATATATATTTACATAATCATTCAAAATAACCATTTAGTATTCCACTTATGAATATACTATATGATATTTTGCCAAACTCTTCTTCTCAGACATCTAAGTTGTTAGATGTCCCCCTGTCTCTGAATTCCAACTGTCCTGAGTCCATTACTGTTCCAAGAATTTAATTTGGATACAAGAAGAATCTGAAATTATTCTTTAACTTCCATCTTAAAACAACTTCTATGTGTAGCTAAAGAAATTATCTGGGTTGATATAATACCAAAGCCTTAAAAGTGACAGTTTCTTCTAATAAACAGAGAGTGCACACCATGGAGACAATTGGCAGAAATATTTTTCAGTTATTTCTCAACATAATTTCTACTGTCAACGAAGAAGCCTTGTGAAAAACAGAGACCTTAGTAAAGGTGAAGTGAAAAAATGAGGTTTGGAGCCAGACAGTCTGGCTTTGAATCTGGTTTCTGTCACTCACTATCTGGGGGACCTTAGAGGAGTTGTTTAGCCTAACTCTTTGTTTTCTGATATGTAAAACGGATAAAATACTTATTTCATAAATTACCAGGAGGATTAGCAATATCACACATAAAGAGCCTAACACAGTGCCTGATACAAGAGTATACAATAGACATACTAGCTATTTTACTATTTTACCTTTTCCTTAATTTACCACAGAAACTGCATATTTTAAAAAATGTCACTAGCTTAAATGTCTTTGATAAGAATCGTGAAGTAGCTTGCTGATAAGAACAGAATGATCACTAGAGTGGTAAGCAAGATACTGTTACCAGAAGTGTTTGTTCCAGCTTCTGAAGAACACTGAGCAATGTGATCACAATGTGGTTCTTGGCATACTGGGGTTTCAGTGATGAATTTCAGATATAGGATAGAGAAGGAACACCAAGCCCTTGACCTTGCCTTTATGAACTTTATGAAAATATTTAGAAGCACCACTGGACACGCTTTGGTTATGTGAAAATGACTATTGGATAACTTCTACAATGTTCACAGTTGGCCAAAAAGGACATATTGTCCTGTCCTATGGACTAGGATTCATTTTGAAGTTCTCAAAGATGACTCCACGGTTCTCTATAAAAACTTTCCTTGCTCTACAGCCTCCACAGGGAAGAACAATTCAAGACCATTTCAAATGAAAAGACATAATAGGAGAAAGTAGAAACAGATAGGACAAGGTGCTGAGTAGGATCAGAAACAAGGTGACTCGAGAACAAAGTCTACAGATAATGAATTTTAGGCAGATTTGCAAATAAGGATAGTACATGCTCTGTAAATAGCAGTTGTTGCCACAAGCCAAAGGGCAATATTTACATGAATCCGGTGGCAAGGTCTGTGGACCAAGCCTTGACCTTTCCAGCTAAACTTATACTTGGTAGCACTTTCAGCCACGTCATCTTGCAAAGGAAGGATCACATAATACATACATGGAAAATTGCCAAATACAAATATGCTTTGTTCCTCCAAATTAATTTCTAAATTCTTTTTTCTCGGAACTGGGAACACATGTTCCCACAGAAAAGGTGTTATGAAAGTATGTGAGTTTCCCACATCTCCTCACAAAAGTGCATTTAGACCACTACTTTAACTGAAATCCCATACACTGGAAATGAGAAAATCAATCGAATAAAGTACCCTTGCAAGCAGGAACACATCAATACACAAGGAATATTTCTTGAGACTTTTTTTGTGGATGCCCCAGGCAATGAAAAGGGGAATTCTATCCTCCCATACCTGCAATTTGGTGATAAAGAACTCTTCCATTGCCCTTGTCTGGAAGGGTTCTTCTTAAGTCAGGTGGATGCATGTACTATAGTATCATTCTCTTTCAGTGCTTCTTGAACTTTCCCACCAGACAACTCTTAGTGACTGAGGAGACTGAACAGCTAGTGGGGAAGCGGTAGAATTTTCAATTAGAAGTTTCAAGCTATCATTTGGAGACACTTCAAACTCTGCAGTTCATTCTTTAATACATTGGCACATTTTAATTTTAAAAAGTCGTGTTTAGAATGACCTGTCAAGTAAATTAATTCCATCCCACTTTTGGATTGCAGTTGATGTTTCAGAAATAGGAATGATTTTTTAATATTGAGGCTCCATATACCTGTTGGATAGTACACATGTGTACTTCAGGGTGAGAAACGTAGGCACTGGGGGCAAAATCTAAAGTAAATGAGAAGAACATAATGAAAGTAAAATCAGAGAAAAGCTAGCACCACCAGCCTCTCCTTTCTTCTCAGTGGCTCACTCCTTCCATCTTCTGTGTTTTGCTCTTTGCTCTTTTCTTTTCTCTGTTCAAAACCAGTTCCAGGACAGGATCTCACACTCATTCACACTAAGGTGTAATAGCCGAAATGTCACACGATCTTTGGACATTGAGTCACAGCTTTAAAACAAAAAATGAATTTAGGGTACTATCCCAAGGAAAAAGGGATGTATTTAAGGGGCATTTGTGTGCTTTCCCTCTTTTTGCGGAAATCACACTTGACTTCAGGTTCATAATTTAGGAAGGTGTGTTGAGGGAAATTAATCATGACTTCTTTCCACTTTGGAAAATACTTGCTTCTTTTTGGAAATTTTAGGTTTGTGATTGTTGCTTGTTATACTGTGTTCTATATGTTTTGCTATCTTTTTTTCCCTAATGACTGAATTTTAAGACTAAGATGTAAATCTTCCCATTATTGATCAAAATAAATGCATGGGGAGAAACAGAAACAATAATATTTATAACGATATTTGCATACCCTTTACAAAATTCCTTTGTATCCACAATCATGCATATGATTGGTGTTGACTTACTACTAAATAACAACAGGGATATGAATAGAACAAAAAAACCACAATAACTCAATCTAATTATTAATATTAGGCACCTAACATGAATTGCCCCAGGTTCTGTGTGGACCTTGACCTTGCCCCCCAGGACTTTTAAAATTCAGGGGTGAACGCAAAAGAAGGGCTTCTGTACACTGGCCATCTGAGAGATAGCAGAGTTGAAAACAGACCGAGTCACGCTTTGCCTTGAAAGTGAACGTCTGCAGCTGCAATCAAGAGATTCAAGGAATGCTTCTTTTGCAGAATTTACGAAGGTGGGAAAGGCACCACCAGTCCCTCTTTGGGGACCTCGGAAAGGGCAGTCCCCTGAGGGGTTCTGGGCTTGCAAGTGGTGAGACAGACCTTTTACAGTACAGTTATAAGCAGAGGAAAAGTTCTTTGTGCAAGAAGGGGAGAGCGCCCCGAGGTACAAAGAGCAGATTTAAGGGGAAGAGGATTCCTTCTGCACACATCTGCGAGGGGAGCTCGGGCTGACTGTTGGGGGCGTGTGGGGAACGAGATTTTCAGGGGGCCGCGGGCTGTGGGTTCCCGCCTCCACCCCTGTCCGCGCCCCACGCTCAGGCAACAGTTGGTTGTGCGGGGCCGCCCGGGCTCCGAGTGGGGAGGGGGAGTCTCGCGATCGTTGGGGGGGGGGGGGGGGGGCGGGGGGGCGGGCGCCGCGGGGGCGGCCATGACGTAGGGTGGGTGGACGGAAGTGGGGCAGGGTTGAGGGTTATTTAAAGAAGGGGGGCCCGAGCGAAGGGGTTGGAAGCGAGTGATTCCCCACCCCTGCTACATCCAGCTCGTTCCAGTGCAGACACTGCCGCCGCCCCGGAGCCCTCGTCCCCTTGCTCGTTCCCCCTCCTCGTTCCCGCTCCAACGCCATGGAGCCGGACACCGCCGCAGTGGCAGGCACCGTGGCAGCCTCTGATGCTACCGCCGCGATCGTGCTCGTAGAGGACGATCAGCCGGGGCCGTCCACCTCTAAGGAGGAGGGAGCGGCCGCCGCGGCCACCGCGGCCACCGAAGCCACCGTGGCCACGGAGAAGGGCGAGAAGAAGAAGGAGGTAAATAGGAAGGGGGTGTGTATGCGGTGGACAAATCCTGCCCCGGGCCCCTCCGAGGGGCCCAAACCTTGACCTTTGGGCGCCGACAGGTACCCGCAGAGCTCGGCGGGGCTGGGGGCGGCGGGCGCGCGGGGTGGGGGCGGCGGAACAGTCTCGGCTTCGCTCCCCTCCCCCTTCCCTTCTCGCCGCCGGGAGGGCGGGGGCGGGGCGCGGGTGCGGCGCGGGGTGACTGGTTCCCGTTATCCCGGGGCTGGGGGGCTGGGGAGCCCCCCGACAGCCCCCGGCCCCCTTCGCGTTCCCGGAACTGGGGTAACGGGGTGGGGGATGGGGCCGTGCAGGAAAAAGCCTCCGCCTCTCCCTCTCCTCTCGCTCTCTCTCCCCCCCTTCCCGTCGGCCTCTGCCTGGGAAATCTGGGCCCTTCAATCCCACACTCGCGCAAAAGGGGGTTTGCTGGAGGCTTATTTTTAAAAAATTTGAATTTCCAGGTGCCGGTGGTAGGGAGGCGGAGGACGAGAGGAGAGACTTTTACATCTTTGATTGGCAGTGTCGGCCCCTTGGGTGGCAGGGGAAAAAAAGAAAAAAAATCATCTCTTGTTCGTTTGGTCCCCGCCTGCTGAGTGAGGCGGGGGTGTCACCCCGAGAAAATGAGCTCTCGGCGTTGTACCCCCGCCCCCTTCCAATCCAAACCCCAAACTGAGGCACCGTGGACGCTGACTTAGGAAAATTTCCAACGTGTGCACCCTCACCCTCTCCTGCCCCGCCCCCGACGGTATAGTGTTTCACTCCAGGGCCACCCAAATGGTCCCCCAATCCGGCCCCAAGCCTTCCAGGCTTCCGCCTCTCTTTCCTAGTGGGCGCTGCTGGCTCCTGGACACACGCAGGTTTTTAAAAAAAAAAAAAATTTTTTTTAAACCCAGCGTCGCCAGGATGAACTGCTGCTACTGTACATAAGGGGACCGCTCTGACACCTATTGAAGCCAGATCCAGAAAAATATGTATTATCTCCATAAGGCATATGTGGTATGGACCGAGACGTACAAATAAAAACTAGGAAACTCGCTGAAAAATTAAGATAAAGAACAGGATGGGGCATAAGGATTTTTCATGTATAATAAAATTGTTTATGGCTGGATTTTTTTCCATTTACGAGTAGACATATCGCAATTTTTAAAAAAAGGTAATTATAATTATGCTTTAGCGATCTCCAGTGGCTTTGTCTGAATCATTATATGATACTATACGACCAAATGAAAAGCTTTTGAGGGAAATTGACACCTTTCGCCCTGAATTAGAGTAATTTTAAATTCAGCAGTTGCTTAAGTGACATATTTTGCTATTACAAGGTTGACTAAACAGAAAGACAGTTGTAGTGCTAAGTGAAAACCATAGAAAACACTCATTTTAAGATCTGTGTGGTACTTGGATCGGTAAGACAATATCAGTGATTAAAGCTGGGCCAAATACCAAGCATCAATATAAATCAATGTTGGGAAATTCAGCAGTGTGTCTAGGTGTCTTTTATTCCCTAGACTGGACAAATGTAAGTGCTCACCCGTCTTTTGTATGGCAATCAAGGTTGTCGAACTTCCAGGGTGTATTAAATTTTTTGAATTGTGAAGAGATTGGGAATCAATAGAAAACCTGTATAATCACTGAGTTGAGGCATAGATATTGCTATAACTCTGTGGCCTCATCAGAAATTGCCCTAATAGTACCTCATCTCTCCATTCAGCACAGGGAAGGAAATGAGATGCTGCCTGGAACTTACTTCCTGGATATCTGAAGTTTACTACTTTAGTTACTGCTTCTTTTTTCTTTTTAATTTTTCTTTGAAAATCTGAAAAGCTAAAACATCTGGTTAAGTGCTTTCATTTGTACCATTCCTTCAAATAACGTAATCTGGTACCTCCCCCCATTCTAAATATTTACTCGCTGCCTTGACACCTTAACTGGTGTCCTAAAAGTGCAGATCAAATGCCTTTTTCTTATGTGTGTCAGTTATTGTATTCTGACAGTGATACAAAGGCATTTAAGACCTAGGAGGTCGTTTCCCCTCAATTAAAGAACCATCTCCCAGACACTTCAATATTGTGTTGATTTTTTTTCATAATTTTTCAATCTCCTCCCTCAGTTGTCAGACTGTTGTCTAGTCGCTCAGTGGTGTCCAACTCTTTGCGACCCCATGGACAGCAGCATGCCAGACTTCCCTGTCTTTCACCATCTCCCGGAGTTTGCTCAAACTCATGTCCATTGAGTTGGTGATGCCATCCAACTATCTCATCCTCTGTTATGATAAAGGACATAGATGTAACAAAACATTGCAAATAAAACAAATGTAACATACAAAATTACAAGGGATCCAAAAGGGAGAGGGAAATCACCTGAACATCCAGCAGAAGGGCTATTCCTGCAGTGGAACTGAAGTTTCAGTCCTGGGCTTTGGCCATTCCTCTTGCTGTTGCCAGGGTGTCTTTTTCAAATGGTGGTTCCCAAGTCATTTGCGGCTGCTTTTACTCTCTGTAGAATGGGAAGCCAGATTATCAATCATGCTGGAATTGTGTATATATTAAATAAAAGAAAATAGGCTCTGAATGAGAGGATTTTCATGATGCATAAAGTATATGAGAGTGGGTTGTCTTTTGACATTTAGCTAAGAAGGGTATTTTTGCTTACCTTCTGGTTCTTCTTCTTCTTCTTTTTTTTTTTTACCTTCTGGTTCTTGAACTTCTTTTTTCTAAGTGACAGTTGGATAACCCAATACCATGACAATTGGAGTTGGTATTTTTGGTAATGAAAATGTCAATAAAAAGGTCATGGTCTTTAAACAGGACATCTTGGTGACTTTGTGCGGCATTCTTATAGCATCTAGACTACCAGATGAGAAAACTCATAAGGAATTCATTAGAATATCTTAGTCACCTTTTATATTTTCTGGGATGAGAGGTATATTTGCAAAAACATACACATACAAAAATGGGAAGGTTTTGAAGGTAGGTATTTTAAAATTTGTTGTGAAAGATAGTGCCAATTAAGTAATTGCCTACTGCTTTAAATGGCAGTGCTCACAATTAGGAATTTTAATTATCATATAATTAAAACTTTTATGATATTCTACTACAAGGTAAGGAAAAAAGTAACAAATGTTTTTCTAATATTAAAGCTTTAGTTTTCTGTAAGTGAAATTTGCATCCCGCATTATTAGATATATACTTGTGTATTTGAGGAGAGGTAATTTTTGAAACTTGTAGATTTCATTTAGCTTTTCAAGGAATGATAAAGGATTTTCTTATCCATTTTTTTTTACTTTCTGCTTTGAAAATAAAAGAGAGTTTCTAGCATATGTGACAGTTTGAAGTGTGGTATTGAGGGCATTTTAGTAGTTTCTATTCTCATCCATCCAGAATTACATTCAAAACATCCCACATATATACATATGAGATGCTGTAAATCAAGACGGCTGTTATTTGGGCTAAGAATAACTGGACAGTATCTAATCAGTGCTCCAAAGGAGAACCCTGATCAGGGTCAAATTCCATAATCTTAGTTTGGATTTCCTCAAAATAGAAATTTTAATAAATGTTGGAAAACATTTATTAACTATCAGAGCCAGATTTTTCTTGTTTAAGATCACATTCTTCTATTGATTTATGACCCAAGCTTTCAGGAACATGCTGTTCCTGAAAAAAAAAAAAAAAAGTAATGCTCAAATGGACAAAATTTCTTTAGTTTTCACAGATTTGTATTTTGACTTTGCAGTCTGTTAAAACTTGAATGGCCTCCACTTTGGTACTAATGGGTAGATTTATATTTGTATTATTTTATTTCTTGATTTCTTACAAGGATGGAGGTATATTCTACATACCTGTTTATAAGTACAAGCTTGTCTTTAAAAAGGATAGAGTGACATGACATAACCCTCTAGATAATTTCAGTATTTTAAAGTAGCTGATTTATGTTGCTATTCACTAAATTACAGTGTTTTAAATATCAAAGGTTAATAGCCATGAGAAACTGCTTCTACAAGATATTCATGTATATACTTTTAAAAGGTTTTCTGTCCAGTTGGAGAAAATTAACATAAAACAGAAGTTTGAAACTACTGTTTCATTGTTTCAAATATGAATGATCACACTGCAGTACATAAAAGTTTTAATGTTCTAATTAAAATATAAAAACAATATTTAAAAATTAGGGTTACCACAGTCTTTTCTCATGAAAGTTTGGCTTGTTTCCATTACATAAAGAAGTACCTCTGAGAATTAATATTTACTTTCCTTGAATTCTTTGGTTTGTGGTTGAAAATATCCTAGATTTTGAATCTCCTCTTGAGTGGTTATGCACTTCTTTCACTTTACACAATAGGTGAAAAGGCTCATTTCCCACCTTTTGGTTTTTAATTAGTATTATTTCTCTGGCTTTACAATTCTTTGGATTTTTTTTTAATTGGACCTCAGGTGCACAGAACTGGATTAATCATAAGCCCTGTTCATGACATGCTCTCATCATTGGTCCATGCATGGCCCATGTGGATTTATTTATTTAGTATTTAATTACTTTTTATTTTCTTCAAATGAGAATGCTGACCTTGCTCTGCAATTTGATGATTTATTTTCTTTGAAATTCTAGAAAAACGTTTCTCCATTTCAACTCAAACTTGCTGTTAAAGCTTCTAAATCTGAAAAGGAAATGGATCCAGAATATGAAGAGAAAATGGTAAATATGTTCTTGGGTAGAAGAGTGAATACAGTAGTTGATTTTTATAGAGGAGATGTGAAAAATTAAAAAATACATGTGTGTATATGATAAATACAGAATCATAGGCTTTAGAATTGAAAAGTAATTTAATATATAATCTGAGTTTTGTTGGATAAATGAGTCTCCTAATTTTCAGATGAGGAAATAGAGTATCGGAGAAATGATATGGAATAGTTGAGACCAGAAGCCACATCTCTTCATTTTTGTTTAGCCCTCTTTACCCCATAATAGGATGTTTTATGCTAGAAATATTTTATCCATAAAGTGAAAATATAAGTGGCAATATCAGTATGGCTGAGAGAAAACAGGTCACAAAACCAGCCTGATATTTCTTTTCCTCTCTCTCTTTGCTCTGGA
Organism: Oryx dammah; assembly: GCF_014754425.2. Classification (NCBI taxonomy): domain Eukaryota; kingdom Metazoa; phylum Chordata; class Mammalia; order Artiodactyla; family Bovidae; genus Oryx; species Oryx dammah. The sequence continues at coordinate 26,465,667 of NW_024070207.1, forward strand.
TATGTGAATGAATGCTTCATATTATGAAACATGTAATATATGTTTTTGAGGGAAGGCTATTTGCCCAGTGTATGAAAATATTACACATTTAAGCAATATAACCTTAGATACACCTACCTAGCGCTTTGCTGTACATTTCATTATTTAAGTTTTACTCACCAAAACCCATATTTTAGCTTTAATTTTAACTGGACTTTCATGCCTTGGGATCTTTCAAAACCAGTGAACTTGGTTAACTGAAAAGAGAAATAAATGGGTAGTTGGAACTGAATATTTTTTTTTTTTGTCAAGGGGTTGTTTTTGAAAGAAGTAGAGATGAAGTACATTTTTTGGTCATTTGTAGTGATTTTACAGAACTCAGTGCCTTAACGCTTAAGGCCACATCTAACATGGACAAGTTAATGTTTTAACAACTCTAGAAACAACATTCCAGTGAGGATAACATAAAATGGAAAGATTTTGGCCTCCTTCCAGCTACTGGTCTGAATGTATTTGTCTAATTCTTGTATTTATGGTAATGAATTCTTGGAAGATTCTTATGTTATTAATTATGTATCCTTCATTGGTAATCAAATATTGTCTACCCTGTGGTTAGAAAGTGCCTGGGAATTAAAAAATCACCTTTGTTTTTTTCTTTATCTAGAATGATAGTCTTTTGATCTTTTAAGATGTTTTTAGTGAAAAAATTTTATTGCATTTATTTTTATAAGCTATATGACCTTTTAAAATTTATTTAGATTTTATAACATATACTTCTGAATTGCTAATGTGTATTAACTGTTTCACTTATATGTGTGTGTTTGTGTGTATTTTTTCTCTAAATCCTCACTTTCAGGAGAAACTTTATATACTCTTAACATAAACCACAATTCTGCAAATCACTGTACTTGAACAGAGAAATGTATTGTACCAAAGCATTGAAAATATTTTGAGAGAAGATGACACTGTATTCTGAGTTTTAAATTATTTCTAGATGAAAATTCTTGGCTTTCCAAACCATTCAGAATTTGCTTTTTGACCCCAATACTTTAAGCAGAATAATTATTATTGAGGCATTTATTAAGCCTGTCAGATCACTTGGCTTCTATTCAAACAATCTGAAAATACCATTTCCAAATTCTCCTTATTAGCTGTGGGAGCTTGGGCAAGTTACTTATCCTCTGTGTGCCTCAGTTTTATTTTTATCATCAGTAAAATGGGGATAATACTAGTACCTACCTCATAGATTTATTAAAAGAATTAAATGAGTTAGTATGTTTAAAGTACTTAGAGTGTAGTACAAATTAAGTGCAATGTGTGTATTTGTTAAATTTTGAAAGAACAGAAAAGAAAATCATTACTTTTTCTTTTGTCTTGTAAATTAGAAAGCAGATCGAGCAAAGAGATTTGAATTTTTACTGAAGCAGACAGAGCTTTTTGCACATTTCATTCAGCCTTCAGCACAGAAATCTCCAACATCTCCTCTGAACATGAAATTGGGACGCCCTCGAATAAAGAAAGATGACAAGCAGAGCTTAATTTCTGTTGGAGAGTATGTTGGCATCTCTCTAACTTTCTTCCCTCCTTTCCTCCTGCCCTTCATACTTGCCTTCCTTCATGTATTTAGTGTGATTTTATATCTAAAAAATAAGGTTATCGCCTGTATAAATATGTTTTAGAGACAATATTTTTTTTCTCAATAGAAGTCAACCAATAAAAAATTTATCAACTTTTATGCAAGACTCTAGATAACTTTTTTTCATAAAAGATATTAACATAATATACTGACTTAATTGACACCTTAGCACTTGAATTGAATATTAGCACTTGAATTGAATATAAAGATATTTCTTTTTCTGTTTCAGCTACCGTCACAGGCGCACAGAACAAGAAGAAGATGAAGAGCTCCTCTCAGAGAGTCGGAAAACATCTAATGTATGTGTTAGATTTGAAGTGTCACCTTCTTGTAAGTACCTCACCATGTTGGTGATTTTTGTTTTCAGTTTAGTTTTAGAAAAACTTTACTTGGTTGTACTAATGAAAGTATGTGAGCCTTGATTTTTTTTTTTTTAGATGTGAAAGGAGGACCACTGAGAGATTATCAGATTCGAGGACTGAACTGGTTGATCTCTTTGTATGAAAATGGAGTCAACGGTATTTTGGCTGATGAAATGGTAAGGAGTTGGTAGCTTAAAACACATTCTCACTTATCAATAATTTTATGTAAATTTGAAATACCTGAGCTGAAATTCCCACCCGCCCCGGAGTTTGGAGGCTAGATGTTTTATTTAGCTGTAACATACAAGGTATTTGTAAAGTCTAGAATTGTTTAACCTCTGGAACATATGCTTTTACAGGCCCCTAAATTTGTTATTGAAATTTCCTCAAATGGTATTAAAAAAAAAAAACCTCCTTGTACTTTTGTTGATATTTGCACTTTGGCTTCCAAGGAGTTCAGAGCTATAGTGAATGCCGAAATGGAACATCTGTGTAACTTTAAATGGTCTGCCCATTGTGTCCTTTGTGCCTTTTCCTATTCTTTACCTTTTACTTTCCTTGGCCCTCTTTATTTCTCTTTGACCATTAATTTATGTTCCATGTTTTCATTGTAGGCTACCTGAAATCCTTTTGGGACTGAGGTGGGGCTAAAAGCCAAATGCTAAATGAATGAATGCATGCATGAGTGAATGTAAATGCTTCTGTGTGTGATCAAACAAAGTATGAATAGATGGAATAAAGAACAAGAAAGTGAAGAGCAGTATTGAGTCTTGATAGTAGAGTGCCAGCTGGGTCAGGAAATGAGCTGAGGATTGATGGGAGGTATAGTTGTCCCTCCATATACGGGGGAGATTGGTTCAGAGACTCCCCGTGGATACCAAAATCTGTGGAAGCTCAAGTCCTCATGTAGAATGGCATAGCACAGTTGGGCCCTCTGCGAAGTTTGATCTGCGGTTGGTTGAATACCTGGATGTGAAACCTGTGGATTCTGATGGCACACTGTGTAAAAAAAAAAAAAAAAAGACCAAAGAGAAAAAGTAAGGCCATTTAAGATGCTAATTCAGCAGGTCAGAGGAGTAAATGAAGACTTGGTTTGACATTTTAAGACCAAATGTATATGGTAGGGGTTAAGAAAGGGCAGTGATACTCCAAAAATGACTCCGGAGCCATGTTTGCAATCACTTGTCCATATGGGCCACATGACTAATTATGCTCCATAGCTTGTAGTGTAGTAGTTGGTTCCAAAAGTACTCATCCCTGGCTAAGCAACTGGTAGGTGTATGGCAGGTCCTTGAAAACTGCAGTCAGCTCAGGCAGGAAGGAGTTTAGCTAATTGTTTGCAACCCCATGGATTGTAGCCCCCCAGGCTCCTCTGTCCATGGGATTTCCCAAGCAAGTATACCTGAGAGGGGTACCGTTTCCTTCTCCAGGACAATGGAAAGACTAGGATTATTTGCCCCAAGCTCCTCTTGGCTGCAGCCTGTCTAAACAGGAATTAACTAAAGATATTTCATGTTGAATTTATGCTGATACCACTTATGTTTTAATTATTAAAAAGGAGAAAGTTTAATGATGCTAGAAAATTTGGGAAAAAATCAGGAAAAAAATTAAGTTTTTTTTTTATTACCTAGAAACAACAATACGTAACAGTTTGCATATTTCTTTTTAGTCTTTTTCCTCTGGTTTTATTTATTTTTCATATTTGAGGTCATATTGTATGTTTGATTTGATATTCTGATTTCTTCACATTCATACATATTTTCCACATAATTAAAACATTTTGGTAAAAATAATTGTTAATTACTGCATAATAATTAATTCTAGGGAGGTAACATAATTTTATTCATTTCGTATGGATTGGTTGATGTATAATATATATGTAGTATATATACTATATATGTATATAGTATATATTGGTTGATATAGATGTATCTATTTGATGTCTAATAATACTATTATGAGAACCCTTGTAATTCAGTTTTCTGCACCCCTCAGATTATTTCCATAGTATTTCTAGAAGTGCAATTACTTGGTTAAGGAGTATAAACATTTTAAGTTTTTTTTTTCTATTTAAGATTTTAATGCATAGCATCCATAAAACCCATCTCATAAGTGAAATGTCAGGCAGGATAAAGCCTATAAAAATAGCTTTTAGCTTAGGTTTATAAAATAAATATATACCTTGACTAGAGACAAAGTCAGAAAGTGTTTTAAAAGGTCATGTGACACAGGACATAGTTCCTTTTCCCATAGGTTAGGTAGTGGGTTCATGGGTGTTCAGTATATTATTATTATTTTTTAAAGTCACCTGGACTAGATTCCTTTCTGGCTGCAAAGTTCTTTTATGTTTTGTTCCCTTATGATTCCTTAGGTCTTCAAGGGTATGAGATGTGAGTATAGAGCTATAGACCTCTTGAGATGCAGAGTCTGAATATTTCAAACCTGGGCTGTAATAATGTTGAGGGCAATGGGAAAGAAAGAGTGGTATCTAAGCAGGCTGACTGGGCTTCCCTGGTGGCTTAGTCTGTAAAGAATTAGCCTGCAGTGCAGGAGACCTAGGAGATGCGGGTTTGATCCTTGGGTTGGGAAGATCCCCTGGAGAAGGAAATGGCAACCCATCTCAGTATTCTTGCCTGGGAAATCCCATGGACAGAGGAGCCTGGAGGGCTACGCGTGTCCAACATTTTGTGACTAAACCACCATCACTAACACCAGGAAGGCTGATAAAGGAAATGTGTCTTTGTGAAATACACATAGTTCCTAATTTTGCAAACTAGTAGAAAAAATGATAGGGGTTGCTCACTCCTTTAGGAGTAAAAGTCTCCTAAATAGAAAAATGCTTTGTTGAGCAACTTTCTAGCTGCAAGTTCTTGGCTTCTTTTTGTGTTCAGCCTAAGTATTGAATTGGAATAGTTATTCACTTAAAAAAAATTCTTTTAACTTTTCCCAATGTGAGATACTTGGCAGATATCTTTTGTAATGTTGCTACTAACAAATGTTTCATTAAATAAAAAATGATTATGGATTTTTTTCTCTGTGATGATAATGCAGGGTCTTGGTAAGACTTTACAAACGATTGCTTTGCTTGGTTACCTGAAACATTACCGAAACATTCCTGGACCTCACATGGTTTTAGTTCCAAAGTCGACTTTACACAACTGGATGAACGAGTTTAAGCGATGGGTCCCATCTCTTCGTGTTATTTGTTTCGTTGGAGACAAGGATGCGAGAGTAAGTGAGAAACAGGTTTTAAAAGGCAATCAAGAATAACAACATTTCTGGGGTTAAATTTTGTTGCTATAAAGGACATTTGAGTTGACTACTACTACTGAATAACACTTAAGTTGTGCTTACTCTGTGTTAGATTCTTTTGTAAGTGCTTTTTTAAAATACCACATTTATTTCTTGTTATTGACTTTTGTGTTTATCTCTGTCAATGTACTTATACATTTTTTAAAAATTGGAATATAGTTGCTTCACAGTGTTGTGTTTCTGCTGTACAGCAGAGTGAATCGGTTATATGTATACATATATCCCCTCTCTTTGTTTAAAATTTCCTTCCCATTTAGGTCACCACACAGCATTGAGTAGAGTTCCCTGTGCTATATAGTAGGTTCTCATCAGTTATCTATTTTGTACATAGAGATGTATATATGTCAATCCCAATATCCCAACTCATCCCACCCCCACTTCCCTCCTTGGTATCCATATGTTTGTTCTCTACATTTGTGTCTCAATTTCTGCCTTCAGATAAGCTCATCTGTACCAGGTAAGTGCTTTTAATATATTAATTGAGCTAATTCTCACAACACTCTTCTGAGGTAGATGTATTACCTATTCATAACAGAAAATCCGTTATTATGCTTATTTGCATTTACTTTTAACTAGCTCATTAAGCACTTTTGAGTTGCACTGAGTGACTTTTTGTTTTAAAAAATCTTATTTTATTGACCATTTATCTTAGTGATTCTATCATTTGTGCTATTTTGATGCCAAAAGTGTATAAATTTGCATTTCAGTTTGTTTAATTTTTTTACTTTTGACTTTGACTTGTTTACATGCACACATGCACATGCAGACACACATGAATGGAACCTTTTTCCTTGTACAGAGAACCTTGTGTTTTGTGTTTATGCATAGACACAGCTTTCAATTTTGATCTTTGAATAGAAGAATAGGTGTCTGCATACATTCTTAGATAATATTAGAAATTAAGGGTTCTTGTTTAACTATTTGTCAATCTAGTAGGCTACAGTTATTTTAGGACTGTTGAATTAATCTAAAAATAATGAATTATGCAAAAATACCAAAATGAATAATCAGCTTAGAAAGCATATTATTAAACTTGGTCTTTATTTGCCTCCAGAGAACATAGTTTGGAGTAAAGATTTATTCTATTTTACATATTTAGATAGGTTATCAAAAGATATTCTCAAAAGAGTGGTAACATAATGAATTATGTAATTTTATTCTTATCATTTTGCTTGAAGAAAAATTACTTAAATTTATTTAAATTTAACTTATAAATAATTTAAATATTGAAATACTGAGCTCATAAATTTAGAATTACAGGCTTGATTCTTCCCTATGCCTCATATTTCCCAGTAGCAAATTAGTCACTTAGAACTCTTTCTGATTGCTGCTATTATTTAAATGTAATACCATTCCTTATAAAAATTTTGTATTTCCAAATTACTGATTTGTTTTGCTGTAATTTTCTTGAAGATCATAGATATTGAGAAATATCTGGGCTGTGTTTTCATTATGTCTTCAATCAGTTCAGTTGCTCAGTTGTATCTGACTATTTGTGACCCCATGGACTGCAGCACACCAGGCTTTCCTGTCCATCACCAACATGTATGCCGGTGGTTTTTGATTTTATTATATGAAATCCATGGGCTCCATGTAGTGTCTCTGGGAGTTTTCAAGAAAGAGTGGATTTAATTGGTTACTGCCCTATCTCTTTCTTTTTTCTTTTTTTAACATGAATTTATTTATTTTAATTGGAAGCTAATTACTTTACAATATTGTAGTGGTTTTGCCATATATTGACACGAATCCGTCACGGGTGTACATGTGTTGTTCCCCATCCTGAACCCCCCTCCCACCTCCCTCCCCATCCCATCCTTCTGGGTCATCGCAGTGTACCAGCCCCAAGCACCCTCTCTCATGCATCGAACCTGGACTGGTGATTCATTTCATATATGACAATATACATGTTTCAATGCCATTTTCCCAAATCATCCCACCCTCGCCCTCTCTCACAGAGTCCAAAAGACTGTTCTATACATCTGTGTCTCTTTTGCTTTCTCGCATACAGGATTATCATTACCATCTTTCTAAATTCCATATATATGTGTTAGTATACTGTATTGGTGTTTTTCTTTCTGGCTTACTTCACTCTGTATAATAGGCTCCAGTTCCATCCACCTCATTAGAACTGATTCAAATGTATTCTTTTTAATAGCTGAGTAATATTCCATTGTGTATATGTACCACAGCTTTCTTATCCATTCGTCTGCTGATGGACATCTAGGTTGCTTCCATGTCCTGGCTATTAGAAACAGTGCTTTGATGAACATTGGGGCACACGTGTCTCTTTCAATTCTGGTTTCCTCTGTGTATGCCCAGCAGTGGGATTGATGGGTCCTATGGCGATTCTATTTCCAGTTTTTTAAGGAATCTCCACACCGTTCCCCATAGTGGCTGTACTAGTTTGCATTCCTACCAACAGTGTAAGAGGGTTCCCTTTTCTCCACACCCTCTCCAGCATTTATTGCTTGTAGACTTTTGGATCGCAGCCATTATGACTGGCATGAAATGGTACCTCATTGTGGTTTTGATTTGCATTTCTCTGATAATGAGTGATGTTGAGCATCTTTTCATGTGTTTGTTAGCCATCTGTATGTCTTCTTCGGAGAAATGTCTGTTTAGTTCTTTGGCCCATGTTTTGATTGGGTCATTTATTTTTCTGGAATTGAGCTGTAGGAGTTGCTTGTGTATTTTTGAGATTAATTCTTTGTCAGTTGCTTCATTTGCTATTATTTTCTCCCATTCTGAAGCCTGTCTTTTCACCTTGCTTATAGTTTCCTTTGTTGTGCAAAAGCTTTTAATTTTAATTAGGTCCTATTTGTTTATTTTTGCTTTTATTTCCAATACTCTGGGAGCTGGGTCATAGAGGATCCTGCTGTGATTTATGTCGGAGAGTGTGCCCTATCTCTTTACCACTCCTGGACCCAGGTGGCGCTAGTGGTAAAGAATGCAGGATGGTGCAGGAGATTAAGAGACACGAATTTGATCCCTGGGTTGGGAAGACCCCCTGGAGTAGGGCATGGGAATCTACTCCAGTATTCTTGCCTGGAGAATCCCACAGACAGAGGAGCCTAGCAGGCTACAGCCCATAGCGTTGCATAGAGTCGGACATGACTGAAGAGACTTAGCACGCCCTACTTCTAACCCATGGGAAGTTGAAATTCTTCTAGAGACTTCAAAAACTTCTTAATCATGAAAACTAACCTTCAAAGTTGGTGTTTTGCAAATTACCACTCGTTAATGTGTTGGGATTCAGCTTTGTGGGTGGTGACAATTTTTTGAAACACTGAGATAGGATAGAATAGAAAATAGGAGTGAGAATATGTAATATGTATTGTTTCTGTCTAAAAACATGTCCTCAAATACATATGTATACTGAATTACAACCTAAAACACAATTTTACTGTGGGCCATGGTTAAAGAGTTTGAGAACCAGTAATTGTTAATTACAGAAATAATTAATGTGTCATATGCGACACTTAAAGTTTGATGTCGTTATGTATAGAGAAAATCTGGAACATTGCTTATAGACAGATTGGAATGTTTGTATTGCATGGGATAGATATATTGGATCTTTTTACTTTCCTGGCCTCCTGTAAACATTTTATGAGGTCAATTTGGTAACAAAATATTTGATGTAGCCTACAGTAAGTATTTAATTGAGGTAGGAAATTATTTGAGAAAACCATGATCCTATTTGAAGCTAATGTAGTTCTGAAGTGGTATGATTCCTAAACGTGATTCTTTTCTTTAAAAACGTTTTATTTATTTGGTTGCACTGGGTCTTAGCTGTGGCAAGCAGGATCTTAGGTGCAGGCATGTGGGATCTTTAGTAGCAGGCATGTGGAATCTAGTTTCTTGACCAGGGATTGAACCTGGACCCTCTGTAGTGGGAGCTTAGAGTCTTAGCCACTGGACCTCCAGGGGAGTCCTCCAAACATAGTTTTTGATGCTTTCCTGTTCTACTCTAGAGGCATTAAAAGTCATGGACATGGAAACAGATCTGGTTTTAGTTCAAGTTTTGCTACTGACTGTGATGTTGAATGAATCTCAAAGGGCCTTAACTTTTGTCACCTATGAGAACTTTTGGATTATGTGATATTGAATGTTCTGTTGATATTTAACTCTGAAGCTATCAAATAGTTACACAAGTTTCAAAGCAGAGCTAATTTAAATTAAAATATGTGTATGTTCTGTGAAACTGTAGGAGGAACCATTAAACTGAGTATTTCACAAACTCTAATAAGGATAAAGTATTTGCAGGACCAGATGGGGTCTGGTGCTCTGGTTCTTTTTATTTTGCGTCTAACTCCCTAATGTCTTAATTAACTTTTTGACTATGACCACTTCCCAGGGTGAGGCTGAGATCTACAGAAGACTTTTGTCCTGTCCTCTCCTTCAGTCCAGGCAGTCCTTTTATACATAGTGGGCACTCGTTGAATATTTGTTAAGAGTGTCCCTGGTGTGTTTGGTGCACGACTGAATTAATGAAATAACGACTTTGAGATGAACAGTCAGTTAGGTTTGAGCACTGTCATTTCAGATTTACAGTACTAATCAGCCCCTTCTCAGTGTAGATTTTGCTGCTCCTTGTTAACCTTTTTGGTTTTGTTTTAACCCATAATAAAGATGATCTGGAATTCAGTTAATACACATTAGAAGTGCTTTCAGTCACATTGCACATTGACCACATGAAGATTTAAAAATAGTTTTAAGCAGTCTCACTTTTTTTTAAATAGATTCTTGTAGTAGATACAGCAAGCCTCCTTTATAAAATCACATTTGTAGCCTCATAACATCAGGACTTTCACAAAAACACTAATGGGCTTTCATGACCCTTTAACAGAGTTTATGACTCATCCCTGCTAGAAAGTGAAAGAAACATAGGAGAGATCTCAGAAGGTTGGAATCACTCATGTATATTGAGCTTTTTTCATTTATCAAACGGAGAAGGTGGTGGCACCCCACTCCAGTACTTTTGCCTGGAAAATCCCATGGATGGAGGAGCCTGGTAGGCTGCAGTCCATGGGGTCGCTAGAGTCGGACACGACTGAGCGACTTCCCTTTCACTTTTCACTTTCATGCACTGGAGAAGGAAATGGCAACCCACTCCAGTGTTCTTGCCTGGAGAATCCCAGGGACGGGGGAGCCTGGTGGGCTGCCGTCTATGGGGTCGCACAGAGTCGAACACGGCTGAAGTGACTTAGCAGCAGCAGCAGCAGCAGCAGCATTTATCAAAATGATATCATGTTGGTTAGTGCTTGGATCTTGGTAAGAGTATGGTATTCAGAAAGTAGTTCCTTTGCCCATGTCCTTTTGTTCCCTTGTGGTATGAAGAATAATTGTCATCTTTTGGTGATATGAACTTCTCCAGTTCATTGAATATACTGTACTTTTTTAATGGAAACCTTTGCTTCTCTTTCGTTAATGGAAGTATTAGCATGTCATCCAGATAATTGACCATAAAGTACCTCTGGGCTTTAGCATTCCTATCTCTAAAATGAATGAGACCAAATGATTCTAGAATAGTCTCTTGATGCTTTAATTCTGTGACATCTTGTCAGCATATTCTAATATAAGGAACTTTGTTTTGCATCAGGCTGCTTTTATTCGTGATGAAATGATGCCAGGAGAGTGGGATGTTTGTGTTACTTCTTATGAGATGGTAATTAAAGAAAAATCTGTATTCAAAAAGTTTCACTGGCGATACCTTGTCATTGATGAGGCTCACAGAATAAAGAATGAAAAATCTAAGGTAAGCTAGTTCTGAATATCTGTATTAAAGTTTCTTTTAACTACCACATCTATTGGTTTACTTCTCTGTATTCAGAATTTAAAAAGTGATAGATTGTGATTTTATTCACAAAATGTGAATGAAAATCGGTTTAAAAAATGATTTTGGAGTTTAAATAATTGATTACAAGATAAATGAAAATTGAACCCAGTTTTTAATGTAAAGAAAATTCATTTACTATACCTGTTGCAGTCTAAATAACTCTGTTATGCTGCAGTGTTTTAATATTTTTGCAATATTTGGTGTACAAATGTCATTTGCTTTGGTTTATTTTTTATTGAGGAGCTACCTTATGGTATTCATATGGAGTAGAAAAAAAACTCATTTTCTAGAATTACTTGACTTGTGTGAATTAGAGTGTGGTGTTAACATTGAAAAATACCAATATTTCTTGCCATTACACTCCATCAACAGTAGAAAAAGCATCAGTTATGATGATGAACCTCTCTTTGGGTCATTGGTCTGCTTTGGGAGAACCAGAGACAGAACTGAAGCAAAATCACCAGGTGGTACTTTTTGTAGTTAATACTCGATAAGAGGGTACATGTTAGAGAATAATTGTTAATTTAAGAGCAATATAAAATGAGCCTTTTATTGATAAGATTACTGTGATTTCTTGGAGAAGGAAGTGGCAACCCACTCCAGTACTCTTGCCTAGAAAATTCCATGGATGGAGGAGCCTGGTGGGCTACAGTCCATGGGGTCACAAAGAATCAGACACGACTGAGCGACTGTGATTTCTACTTTCTGTGCTTTAATTTTTGTGGTTTTATATTTAGAAAGTTAACATAAGATATTCGGGGAAGACGGGCTCAGGTGTGGTGCTTAAAAATTGTGACCAGGCCAAGTTAGAAGTTGGTGCGATGTGGTGGATGAACATGATTGCCATGGAGAAGGTGATTCTATGCTGTAAAGTGACCAGCCTGGATTCCATAGAGCTCTGACTGTTTCTGTGGACTGAAAATAGAAGAAAATAAAATTTTTAAAGTGGGGGAAGGGTCTCAGATGTGACTGTGATCTGCATTCTTGTAAGTGTAGAAACCCTATAATATTTTGTTCAGCTGTGCTTCACTGTGGCAATGTCACATGAACTAGGATTAATAGTTATTTCAACTTTTATTCAAAAGATGTTTTGCGTTGAATGAAAAACTGAATGTTGAACATTCTAATGAATAAAACAATGTTAACATAACTTAATTCTTCTAGCTCTCAGAGATTGTTCGTGACTTCAAGTCAACTAACCGCTTGCTCCTGACTGGAACACCTTTGCAGAATAACCTGCATGAACTCTGGGCACTACTCAACTTTTTATTGCCTGATGTCTTTAATTCTGCAGAAGTAAGTTTAAGTCGTGCGTTTGAAGTATACTTTTCTTATGTTCACAGACATCTGTTTTCAAAACACAAAATGTATGCCTGCGTGCTAAGTCGCTTCAGTTGTGTCCGACTCTTTGTGACCTTGTGACCGTAGCCCACCAGGCTCCTTGGTCCATGGGATTCTCTAGGCAAGAATACTGGAGTGGGTTGCCATAGATGGAAATTGATAGTTCTTTTTTATTTGTGATTCTTTGTGGTTTAGCTCTTGAATAGAAATTTTTTCAAATGGGGATATTTAGAAATAAGTTTCTTTGCTTTGAGATTATCCTATTAAAGTTTGCCTGTATCACATTGCTACCACAACTTATGACATGAGGTAGGCTGAGTTCAGAATAATGCTTTCTACATTTTCTTTTAATTAAATTGGAAGGGTTTCTGCATACTAGTTTAGCAAGTAGAGTCATTGAAATAATCTTGAATTATTGCAGGTATTAACATTTGGTGAGTACTAAAGAGCTTATAATATGTGATTTGAAAAGCAACATATTTTATAAATATGATTTATACTCTTTTTATCATTGACACAAGGTTATGCTAGTGCAGCAAACAGAATTGAATGATTTAAGGACTTTGGAGCTTGATTTTCCTCATTACTGATATTAATTGATAATAAAAAGTATCAAGTTCAGCTACCTATTTGTATACCTTACCTTGCTTTTGTTCATTTTTATTGTTTGATTAACATTTTCATTAGCATGTCTTCCATTTTATATTCTTATTCCTACTCCTCTTAACTGGTTATAATTCTGCTGTGGTATGCTGCTGCTGCTACTGCTAAGTCGCTTCAGTTGTGTCTGACTCTGTGCGACCCCATAGACGGCAGCCCACTAGGCTCCCCCATCCCTGGGATTCTCCAGGCAAGAACACTGGAGTGGGTTGCCATTTCCTTCTCCAATGCATGAAAGTGAAAAGTGAAAGTGAAGTCGCTCAGTCGTGTCTGACTCCTAGGGACCCCATGGACTGCAGCCCACCAGGCTTCTCCATCCATGGGATTTTCCAGGCAAGAGTACTGGAGTGGGCCGCCATTGCCTTCTCCACTATGGTATGGGGAAGCCTAATAAAAGCCTTTTTTTTGTTTAAAGAAAAACTGCTGATGGAGTACCTGTATAATGGTGTTCAAATTTGTTAACTGCTCCAGTATATATTTTCAGAAGTAAATAATATTGGCCATAACCGTTAACGTATTTTTGACAGTGCTTTTAAAATGAATTATTGCTATATGAGTTGTATAAGAATTTATAGAATGTTACATTTATTTAAAAAAACTATGCACTTACTGCAGAATTTCCACCCCTCCACAGGACTTTGATTCTTGGTTTGACACTAAAAATTGTCTTGGTGATCAAAAACTTGTGGAAAGACTTCACGCAGTAAGTAATAGCAGACAGGGAAATTTAGTAATTACATGTGTGTAACCGAGCTGGAAAACATACTGAATCTGTTGGAACATGTGGATGTGCCTCTGAGATCAGTCTCAGTGTTTTTCTCTCTCAACCTTTCTGACAGCCTCTTTGGGAGGCGCGCTCCCACTGTATCCTCAGCCTCTCTATGGAACAGCTCTTTTGCTTTGGCGCTGTCGCATAGACAGTGTTGACCTCTCCCGTAGAGGCTGTTCACTCTCCCCTACTCCATGGATCCTTGAGATCGCATTCTTTGAACACCAGTTTTCCCTTCTTGTATCCTTTCACTCATGTTACTCCTTTTGTACTTGTCCTGTTATCTCGCAAGGACATCCAGTGCCTGGACCTCTACTTTACCCCCATCCATCAGCCCATTTGTGTTGTTACATTTTCTGTATCCAGCAAGGAGCAGGTTCTCTTATCACTTGAACCACTTTTTGGGGGGCCAATATCTCAAACTCTCTTGCTCTCTTGATCTGCCATTTCTGCCCTAAAAGCCCTAAACCAATTATGTAACTGTGTCTCTATCCTCTGGGTTTGAATTCAGCTTCTACCACTTACTAGCAGAGTGACCTGCTCTGTACTCGGGCTGCTCAATACTGACTGATAAAGAAGATGACACTCACTGTACAGGTTGGAACCACTACATTTTCATGTTTGCTGACATGATTTGATTTCCTTTAATACCTTTCCCTTAATACCTTCCCATTCTGGGATTTGATGATGTTGGTGATCCTTCTTCGTAGCTTTCTTTAGCATTCTCTCTCACTTCCTGTAAGAGCTATTTCAGACTTTCCCCAGTCTCCCCGAGACCTCTAACGCATGTGTTCCCTGTCCTCCTTTCTCAGCAAGTAACGTCATTCCTTTCTCAAAGAGGAAATAAAAGTCATTAGGCAGGAACTCTTGAAGGATATCCATCTTCCAAGAATATCTGCATCTGTATTACCTTCTGTTTGAGTGGAAGAGGTTTTCTTTCTCTTGGTGGTGGTGGTTCAGTCACTAAGTCGTGTCTAACTCTTTGCAACCCCATGGACTGCTGCATGCTAGACTCCTCTGTCCTCCACCATCTCCCAGAATTTGCTCAAATTCATGAGCAGTGGCTAATTCTTCCAACATGAACCCTGGATCTCATCTTTTCCTGTTTCCTTAGGGACTTTTCTCCTTAATTTTTCCTTTTTATTGGCTGAATTTTCTACCTCTCTCTCCATGTTGGCTCTTCTCCCTTAACATGTAAACATGCTCAAGTATCTCCCTCATTAAACCCTAACCCACACTTAGACTCTCCTCCCTACATCCACAGAACAGTACTCCCTCAACACTCTGTCCCTCTCGAGCTGTGATTCTGGTTTATTCCCTTGATGGCTAAGCTATTTGAAAGTTTAGTTTCTCCCCTCTTCATCCACCACCAAATCATCTATTCACTCTTCTTTTTTATTGGCCGTGACGTCTGTGGCATGTGGGAATCTTAGTTCCCTGGCTGACCGGGCATAGAAACTGCACCCCCTAAATTGGAAGTGTTGAGTCTTAACAACTGGACTATCAGAGAAGTCAGTATTCACTCTTTTTAAAAATGTACAACTAAATTTTGATTGACTCAGTGGAGTTTTGTGAGATGGTATAGATGTGTTTTGCCTTTTTTTTTTTTTGGTCTGCTGTAATGAGAATCTCAGTCTTTGTTTA
The DNA here is from genome assembly GCF_014754425.2 of Oryx dammah. Lineage (NCBI taxonomy): Eukaryota > Metazoa > Chordata > Mammalia > Artiodactyla > Bovidae > Oryx > Oryx dammah. The sequence continues at coordinate 26,481,206 of NW_024070207.1, forward strand.
TAAATTAAAAAAAAACAACAACAACATGTATTGCTCATCTCTCCTTCTCTCCCCCTCCCCCAGAAAAATGTAAACTTTATGTGGCAGGGATCCTGTCTGTTTTCCACCACATTGTGCCCCGTGTGCCTGGTCCAGAGTAACTGCTCATTAAATTTATTTATTGACTCGAAGCCCCACCAGTCATCATGTGTTATGTAAATATTTATTTAGAGTTAAACAGAACAAGTCAGAAACCAGTGAGCTTATGTAATAGGGAACTTATTGTAAGAATGCAGAGGCGTAGAAGACAAATCTTGGAAGAATCCTGTCATACAAGTTGCAGTACAGCTGGGCCTCTCATAGCAGGAACCTGGTCAGCTCTGAGGAATGGCTACTCTGTCTCTGATGGGTCCTATTCATTTCTGAATCCACTGACCATTAAATACAACTGAAACTTAACCTCACAAGTATTTGTGATTTTTCGTGATACCTTTTGGTCAGTGCCCTGACTTCTCTGTACTACTTAGTACCTCTAACCATGCCTGCTTGAAGTGCTTTCCTGCTTAGTGTCTGGGGATGGGATACATTTTGTCTTATCTCTTTGGCGGCTCTTTTCTGTCTCCATCATGGGCTTTTCTTTCTTTGTCCCTGAAAGTTTAGTGTTGCAGGGCTTTGTCTTTGATTTCCTTTTTCATATGTGCTTTCCTGGAGGATCACTGCCATAGTTTCAGCTATACCTCTATACTTACAACTCCCAAATTTCTCTCTCCTTATCTCTCTTCTAAGCTCAAGACTTACATATCCCACTGCCATGTGCGTGTTCTGCCTGAATGTCCCACAGACAGTTTAAACTCTTAAAAATGCAACTTAGACAAATTTAAGAGGCCCAAACAGGAAACCAGAAGTCTTCTTTTACACTTCCCTTTTCCTTACCTCCCATGGATCTCTAGTAATAATAGCTACAGTTTACTGATGTCTGTTGTGGTTAAACTCTACTTATGTACTACGACAGATTGTCACAGCACCTTGGAAATAGGTATTTTTTTCCCCATTTAAAATGCTTAGCATAGATATATACCATAAATCTATATGTTTTGGATGAATGAATGAGGAAACAGGCTTGGAAAAGTTAAAGAACTTGCCCAGTTTACAACTGCTAATCAGGGACTGAGCTAAATGTAAATCAGCCTGATGTGGGTTTGATTACTGTTTCTACCATTTACTAGCAGAGTGACTTTGGTGATGTTACTAAAATTGAAATAAATGTCTTTCCCTCAAAGACTTATTGTAAGGATTTAATACTCTATCTAAAGTTCATGGTACATTGTCTGGCACATTCAGGTGCCCCACAGATGTTTTTTCCTTGTAATAGAATCTGCCTTGCAGGTATACATGGATAATTTCATGTTTTTTTCTTTTTGTTCTGATCTTCTTTTTCATTGAACCATTTTCTTCTCATTCATATATTTAAAGCCATTTTTAAATGGCTTGAATTTTTATTTCATTTTTAGAGACACTCTGATTCATACTCTGATTTCAGATTTCCTCTCAGGTTTACAAATATTATATGGCAACAGATTATTTTTAAAAGGTTTTTTATGTACTTTTTCAATAGTCAGTAATCTTGTTGTCTTATTTTTTATTGTCTTTTGTGCCATCAAATCATGGAAGTCTAATTTAGGCCCCCTATTCTAATTTGGTAATGGGCCATTACTTGGTTCTTTTTTACCAAGAAAATTAGCAACTGGTGTTGGTAATGTTTTTCAGATTATACAGTGGGAAGTAAATTTCACCTCAGAGTGTTGTCAATGAAATAAATGGTTTATAATATTTATAAACGTTTATAAAAACTCTCACTTTTTAGGTTTTAAAACCATTTTTGTTACGTCGAATAAAAACTGATGTGGAGAAGAGTCTGCCTCCTAAAAAGGAAATCAAGATTTACTTGGGACTGAGTAAAATGCAGCGGGAATGGTGAGTTATTTTATTTCTGCTAGAATTTATGTATAAAGATTTATTAAAAATTAGCTTTGTAGTGTTTCAATTGTGATTTTAGTTCAGAAAGTACATTTTAGGTTTAAGTGCCAAGTTAAGTAGTTCAAATATTTTAATATAAAGTTGATGAGTATTTTATTTAACCTTTAGGAAAGAGTATGGGGAGTCCATAGACCTGTGTTTGAGTCCATGGTTTGCCTCTTAATGGCTGTTTAGCTTGGACAAATTATGTAACCTCAATTTCCCTTCTGTAAAATGGCAATAATAATACTTATAAGAAGGATGTCAGAGTTAAAAGGGATAATATCATTGGCACATTTGTTAGTTATTCTTGCTTTTTCCATCAATGAAAATAGTAATAACCATAATAATGAGTGAAAATATCAGTGATTGTAGGTATTATAAAAATAGAAGCTGGATTGGTTTGATAAATACGAGCAAAACAGGAAATTGACAAAAGGAGTAACACAGAATCATAAATTTGATATAAATTAAACATGTTAATAATGTAATAATGCTATAAGAGAAGCAAAATGTTGCTTATATAAATAAAATTAGGTAACTTATACTATAAGACACTTCTCTATTATTGAAGCCAGTATAGGGTAGTGATAAAGAGCTTATTTCTCTAGACTCAGAAGTAAGATCAAACCCTTGCTTTGTCCCTTTCTGTGGCTCTGAATAAATTGTTTCACTTCTTTTAGCTGCCTGAACTTCCATCAGTAAAGTGGTGGTGACCCTAGTACATATCTCAGAGTTGTGGAGATTTAACAAGATGATTCATATACCTGGCACTTGCACTCAGTACAAGTTGGCTATTGTTAGAATTAAATATTACTACTCCCCAGGTGCATACATAGGTCTGTTTTTTTCCTGGGGGAAGGTCTGGAAAAGCAATAAAAATGTTTATAGGGTCAGAAAAAAATGACCTATAAAGACAGGTATAAGAAATTGCAACTGTTTTTAGCCCAAACAAGTAAAAGCTGGATGCCAACTTTGAGCAAATATTGTAGTTATTAAATAATTATTGTATGTAGTTGTCTGAATTGTTATCAACTGATGGCAATTTTTAGCAATGGATAAAGCAGGAGAAAATCGGTTTATAGGCAGCACACAAGTTAAAATACTCAAATCCTCGCTAGTTTTTTGTTTTTTGTTTTTCTCATCAGATTTAGTCTCCAATCAGATCTTTTTGTTTTTCTTTAAATAGGAATCTAAGCAGATTATCAAAAGGACATTTTTTTTCTAAAGGGACATTTCTTGATGGTGTTAAGCCTGTATAATAGTTGATGATTAATTAAAGCTTAAATTTTTAGGTATACAAAAATCCTGATGAAAGATATTGATGTTTTAAACTCTGCTGGCAAAATGGACAAGATGCGACTCTTAAACATTCTGATGCAGCTTCGAAAGTGTTGTAATCATCCTTACCTGTTTGATGGTGCTGAACCTGGTCCCCCCTACACCACTGATGAGCACATTGTTAGCAACAGTGGTAAAATGGTAGTCCTTGATAAACTATTGGCCAAACTCAAAGAACAGGGTAAGTTACAGATCTTCAAAGCAATGTGAAATAACTTAATATTGTATATGAATAACATTTTGCTTAGTCGTTCATCATTCATTCACTTATTCAGCATACATTGTTGAGTACTTACTCGTTGGTTAGGAATTGTCCTGTGGGCTGTGTATGTTGCTGTTTAGTCGATAAGTTGTGACTGACTCTTCTGTGCCCTTGTGGACTGTAGCCCATCAGGTTTCTCTGTCCATTTCCTCCTTCAGGGGATCTTCCCAGCCCAGGGATCGAACCCCTGTCTCCTGCGGCTCCTGCACTGGCAGGTGGATTCTTTACCACTGTGCCACCTGGGAAGCCCCTATGGGCTGGGTATACAAAGATGCATAAGACAACAGTCCTTGTCTTGTAGATGCTCACAGTGCAGTGAGGAGGCATAATTACAAGTCATTGTGATAAGTGCTCTGATATGCCAAGATATTAAGGGTTGAGGGAGTCTTCACAAAGATGACATTTGGGGTGAGCACTGCAGAATGTGTAGGAGTAAACAGTGGAAAAAAAGGAGGGCAAGGGTTTTCCATCTCTGTAATGAAGCAGAGGTGTGAAAGAAGGGAATGTGGAGCTTATGCTATCTGGGTAGAGTGGCAGTGGATGAGTCTAGGAAGATGAATTGGGGCTATTACAAAAGGCCATTTAAACTATGCTTTATGGGTTTTGGGCTATTTTGAAGGTGGTGTGGGTGATTGCACAAGATTTGGCTGTGGAGAATGACACAGTCAGACTTGTATTAGGAAAAGAAGCTTGAAAGCAATGTGGGGGTGTACCTCCTGAGCCTGAGAGACTAGAAACATCCTCAGGACAAAGTAAAGGCAGACTTTTAATCATCTCAATATGTATGGGGGATTTTGAAGACCTTAAAAATGTATAACTCAACAAATATATACTTCTGTATAGTATCCATTGAAGAGATGTGTGTAGGGGGCTTAGTATTTGTTAGTGGTATGAGTGTTCATGTGTTAAATATTTATGTTGCATATGATGCTTGCTTTTATTTTTGTAACTTTCAAGTTAGTTTTACATAAGTTTAATAACTTGCCTTTTTTTGGTGAAATGTTTTAGGTTCAAGGGTTCTCATTTTTAGCCAGATGACACGCTTGCTGGACATTTTGGAGGATTATTGTATGTGGCGTGGTTACGAGTATTGTCGACTGGATGGACAAACCCCACATGAAGAAAGAGAGGTGAGGAAGAGAAAATAAAACAAGACTTGAAAAATCAGAGTTCAGTTACGCCATGTTTTTCATCATTAGATAGTTTTGAATTTTGGCCTTTTCTTTAGCTAAGTGCATTGAATTGCTCACTACCGTCTTTTGCTCCTTGAGATCTTCAGCTGGACTTTCATTACACTGGCTCTTTACAAATCATTCTTTGCAAGGTTTTCAAAGACATCCTCACTTATCAAAAGGACACTGCACCATCACATCCTTACCTCCTCTAACCACTGCTATCCCTGGCGTTTTGACTTGCTGTTTCTCAGCTTCCTCTTTGACCCTTGATTCTATGTCATTTTCTTTGCCTGATTTGTCTCCTACATTAGACCCTCGCCATTCATGGAGTTGAACAGTTGAGACTTTTTCAGTTTATGAGCAACTGTAAGGACTCATGAGACAATAATTTGTAAAGGAAATGATCTCAATAGACATTTTATAAAACTGAAATTGGATGACATAGGTACAGGTGCTTATCATTCAGCTGGATCTTGGAAGACTAAAAGGTTGGTGTGCAGGAATGAGTCACTTAGCTAATGAGGAAGCCTGTCTAGCACCCAGTATCTTTTAACTTGGAAATTCTTAAAAATTTTAAGATTATTTCTCATGAATATCAGGGGTCTAATGTATATAAAACCCTTTAAAGCACTTTGTCTGAGGGAGAGCTTTGCTAATTTATCTTCTCTTTTCTGTGATCCTTCAGGGCTCTGTCTTTGGCCTCTGTTTTAAGTCTATACTCATGCTGTGGGCAGAGACCGTGATTTCATGGTATAGTGGAAAATGCATTGAACTTGGTTTCTGAAGACTTGAATTTAACATCAACTCCACCATTATGTGTGCAAGCTATTTAATCCTCTGAGCCTCAGTATCTTTAAGTGTATATATTATAAGGGTACTATTAATGCCTAGGCTTTTGTTTTCCTGACAGTGTTGTGAGGATCACTGGATAGAATAGGTATGAACATCGTTTTTGTACCGTGCAGTGTAGTATATAGATCACAGGTCATGAAAGTGCACACAGGCCTTTTCACTTCTCAGCTCTCGGACCCCTTCTCAGGCCACAGAGATTCTCAGCCTATGTCCTTGTCCTTCCATAGCTGCAGTGGGCACTGTGTCCCTTGTGTGCCTCCTATAGCAGAAGCACAGGCCCTTTTCACATTAAGGGTTTCCCTGCTACCCACTATGGGGAAACAGTTGTGGTAATATTTATAAATAAGGATATTTCAAAGCTTACACTGTTCCCTGCTCTATAGTCTGACTCTCTCGGAAATGGTAACTCAAAACTATTGGGCTTTTGCTGATTTATTCCTGAGAATGGATTTCTGCCAATCCACATGAAGCATAGGCCATATAGTACCATTCAAGATGGCCCTTCTTCCTGGAATGAAGATGATATTAAAGCAGAAGAGTAGGTGCTTTCTGATCTCAAATAGCCAATTTGCATTTCTGACTAATCTCTCTGCTCGTGAATAATACGGACTTTACCTAATTATGCCCCAATTATCTGGTCTCTAAAAATGCTAAATAATGTTCTCCCTTCAGAGAGTTGGAATCACATGTTTTGACTTTAGATGCAGCACAGTGAGAGCTGTTCATTTTATTTTGGAAACATCCTGCCTCCCCATCATGTCATCGTTCAGATAAGCATTTCATCTATTTTCCCAATAAGAAGTGGAAATCCACCTTGGATTCCTTACTCAAATTGTTCACAAGCTGTTCATAAGCAGTTCTTTCTCAATAGCACTCAGATTTGCCATAGGTATAGCTAAATTCAGCTAGCTTCTGTAACCTTGACTTATCTTAACTTTAACCTCACTTTTCTAGGAAAGGAGCTAACATTTATCAAGCAACAGCTATAAGCTAGGCAACTTTATAGTTCCAGTTGAATTCTCCTAGCAGCCCAGTGAAGTAATTTGCTCCACTTGAAACTGTGTCCCAGAGAGGTTAAATGCTTGCTGAGAACCACATGTGTAATAAATGGTAGAGTTATGACTCACGCCCAGGTTTTTGCTATTTCCTCTACACCAAATTGCCTCTCACTACACCATGCTGCTTTCTGTACTGCCCCTCTACATGCTGTATGGACTGCAGCAGAGTCACCTTCTCTGCCTGCAGCTTTTGACCATGCCATTCCATTCCTTAAAAATAGAACTTCCTGTATTTCATGATTATAAAAGTGATATATGATTGCCAAGGAAATTTGGAAAATAAAAGTATTTCTGGCTGATCTTTCTATGCATATATAATATATAAGTAATTAATATTATACTGTATATGCTACATATAAAGTTCAGTATCCTGATACATTTTACTCAACATTGTGTTGTATTTCCCCATATTAGTAAAAAAAAAAATCACCATAAAAATAATTTCAGTGTACTGTTTCATCCTATGGACATACAATAAATAATTTATCCCCCTGTTGTTGATCATTTAGGTTGTTTCCAATTTTTCACTATTATGAATAATGCTTAAGTAAAAGTCCTTCTACATAAATCTTTGTGCCCATCTCTGATTATTTCCTTAGGATAAATTCCTAGAAGTGGAATTACTGGGTCAAAGGGTATGAACACATTTAAGACTCTTGATGCATGTTGCCAAATTGCTTTCCAGAAAGGTTGTACCAATTTACACTCCCAGCAGCAATGTATGAGAGTGCCCGTCTCATCGCCCCCTCGTCAACATTGAGTATTATCATTCTTTTAATCTTCAAAAAATGGTATTATGTTTTTTTTTATTTGCATTTACTTGATGACTAGTGAGACTGAACATTATTCTTGTGTTTATTAGCCATTTGTATTTGTTCTTCTGTGTACTGTCCTTTTTTTTTTCCTCATTTTTCTATTCGGGTCTTAGTGTTTTTTTTTTCTAATTAATTGAGATCTTTATATAGTAAGGATATTAATGTCCTATTAATTTTTAAGACTCTTTACTAAATATCCATGGATTACCTTCCTGATCTTCCTCATTACTTCCCTGTTTGCTCCTTTTCACTGTATGGTGGTAAATCTACCTACCTCCCCTTTATCTGTTGCTCTCATTCCCATTTCTAAACTTTTTTTTCTCTCTTGGTTGGTCTTCTAAACTATATCTTTTTTATTAATCCTTCATAAATTAATGGGAATGAAGTTGAGATATCTGACATTTTGCCCCCTAAATAAATTTTAGCTCTCAATTAAAACATTTTCACTATTTTTATTTTAAAATAATTTATCACTTGCTTAGTTAAGTTTGTCTTTGTGATTGTTTGTCTTTACTGGTGTAACTGTCTAAAGATGAGTTACGTTATTTAATATACTTTTTTACTGTATACACAGTGCAGTTTATAGATAGATGCTTAAATATTTTTGAAGGTGGAAGAATATTACAAAGTGGGGGTTTTAGCATGCTGTTAAAATGTTTATTTAAGAACTCTGGTAATATATTTTTATTTTTCTCTCTTTTTCTTCCATCTCCTATCAATTAAAAAAAAGGAAGCAATAGAGGCCTTTAATATTCCTAACAGTAGCAAATTCATCTTCATGCTGAGTACCAGGGCTGGAGGTCTCGGAATTAACTTGGCAAGTGCTGATGTGGTTATACTGTATGACTCAGACTGGAATCCACAGGTGGATCTGCAAGCTATGGTTAGTTATCTTTAATGATAACAGAAATTTATCTTAGTTGAGAAAACTATTGCTATTTATACAGCATGAAGGTAATTTTTGATGAAAGGGTAATAGCAATCTTTGGGAGGTTTGGTAGATGTTAAAATAGATTTTTTTTTGGAAAAAAAAAGTTGCTATGCTAATTGCAAAAACGAAATGAAAACAGATAGATGTCAAATCCAACTGTAGCATTTCTGTGTTGATTTTGGCTTTTATCATGAAACACAAATGTAATTTTTCTCCATTCCTAAATATTGAAGAGAGTACATTCATGTTTGAATGATAAGCGATTAAAAATTAGTCTCTAAGTATTATTCTGCTCAACAACTAAATATATTAAAATCCTTAGCACTAAAATTGGGAGAGATAGGATTTTAACTTCTGTAATAAAACAACTGGAGCAAGAAGGTGAAAATGTAACAAAGGAATATATTCCAGGAAAACATTTGCTACCTAGAGACACTATCAGAAACTATTCCACTCTAAAAAATTCAAAGAGCTTTTCTTACTTTTAATCATTTATTGAACTAGAGCTACAATTTCAGTCACTGCAACTCAAATTTTAAGGTGAATTTAATTTCAGAAGTAAAAAGATACAAAATAGCTATGCATTCAAAATCCCCAGAATTTTGGGGACAATTGATTGTCTTTGGAAACAAAATCATATGCCAATGAGGCAGAGCTTAGAAGTCCTCCCTTTTCTTTTGTAATAGAGAATTGAAAATACTTACGTTAGGACATTTTAAAATCCACATGCTTTGGCATGCTGCTGCTGGTGCTAAGTTGCTTCACTTGGACTCCGACTCTGCGACCCTGGACTGTAGCCCACCAGGCTCCTCTGTCCATGGGATATACTCCAGGCAAGAATAATGGAATAGCTTGCTATGCCCTCCTCTAGGGGATCTTCCCAACCTAGGGATCTAATCTGCGTCTCTTATATCGACTGCATTGGCAGGCAGGTTCTTTACCACTGGCACCAAATTATTACTACTTCAGCGTGTTTGATCTGACTCGGTAGGAGTAAGTCCCAGTAAATTAGTGTTAGTGAACAGGAAAACCTGTTGACAACACTTCATTTCCTTAAAAGTGTTAGAGTATAGCTGATCTTTCACAATTTACTGATTTGAGTTTGAAATGTAAATGTGTGTAGGGGTATTGCATTTTCTTTCAGCGTGCTGTGTTGAAACTGTTACTGGTGCTGGTGTTTTTATATTTAGTACAGGGCTGTTTGAAACTTGTTTCTTTGCTGTTTTTGTTTTTTTTTTTCTTTTGCTCAGCTACCCTTCTCCCTTCACATATTTGCTGAGAGCTTCTGGGGTTTTTAAAAATACTCCCCCTAGCTGTTTATCTGTTATCAGAACTTGCCACCTGTCACCTTTACCAACTGTAAACCACAGGACTAAATTCTAGACTATACAGTAAGGGTATTAATCTCCCATTAATGTTTATGACCCTTTACTGCAGATCGCTGAATTGCCTCAGTAAGCAGAAAGAATTACTTGCTGATGAGAGAAAGCTGACTTTTGCCACCATAGCAACCCTTGTTAACTACTTTGCCCCTCACTTAAAAAACTCCTTGCTAGGGTGGAAGATATTATTTAATGGCTTAAAGTTACTCAGTAACTCAGTCCAGAAGCTTTCAGATCTTTTTAGACCTTATCAAGGGCTTTTGTCATTTGTCCTTCTGGAAATTTCCATTAATAATACAGCAGAATATTTGCGGATTTCTTTGTTCCCAGGGTTCTCTAGATAGTCTTAATATTTATTATCCTTCTTTCAAAAGTGGCCGGTCTAGAGAGATCAGGAACTAATTTTATTTTCAGAATTTTATAGCATAAGCTAGCTACACCATACCTTTTATCCAGAATACCCAGTGTCTTATATTAGGATTTTTTCTACTAGGATCGGGCACATCGTATTGGTCAGAAGAAGCCAGTACGTGTGTTTCGTCTCATCACCGACAACACTGTTGAAGAAAGGATTGTTGAAAGAGCTGAGATAAAACTGAGACTGGATTCAATTGTCATACAACAAGGTATTTATATGTATAAACTTACTTAGATGCTTCTTTGGAAAAACACATGCAGTTTTCTTCAAAGGAGATTACTTTTAATGATAGTTGACCAAAATCTGCAATCTTAGAGAGGAAAGTCAAATTTAAAAAAAATCCCCATTTTGAAACCTAGTGTTCAGTATATGGGGTAGGTAGTGTAATCTCACTAGCTTATAGTTGAATGTCAATGGCATGCCTTTGAAGTACTTGATATTATGTAGCAGATAAAAGTTTGGCTTAAAAATTTTAAATATGTATTAGAGGGTGCCTTTTCATTCAGAGAAATTTGATCTGAGAAATGAAGTTTGAAGATGAAAAAATGTTTTTGTCCTTCTGTGTTTTAAGTGAATTTTATAAAAGGAAATTCATATTGACATAGAAGGTATGGTAGAAGAAAAACTTGCAAGGTTATTCATTTAAAAAACTACTTCAAAGTTCACTAATTTTCTGCTGTAAAGCTTTACTTATGGTTAAATGTGTGCTTAGTCACTCAGTCGTGTCCGACTCTTGTGACCCCATAGACTGTAGCCTGCCGTCTTCCTCTGTCCTTGGGATTCTCCAGGCAAGAATACTAGAGTGGGTTGCCATTTCCTTCTCCAGGAGATCTTCCCGACCCAGGAATTGAACCAGGTCTCCTGCATTGCAGGCAGACTCATGGTTAAATGTAGTAGTGTCTGATTAGAACTATTATGCTATGCTTTCTCTGAAATATCATTGAATATATACAATTTTTATTTTTATTATTAGGAAGACTCATTGACCAACAGTCTAACAAGATGGCAAAAGAGGAAATGTTGCAAATGATACGTCATGGAGCCACCCATGTTTTTGCTTCTAAAGAAAGTGAGCTGACAGATGAAGACATTACAACTCTTCTGGAAAGAGGGGAAAAGAAGGTAGGTTAAAATGGCTTTTTGTTTTCCTGATCAATTGCTTTAAAATCAACATACTTCAGCATAATTATTGTATTGCATTGTTTCAAATAACACATGTTTTCTGTAAGAATTTGTAGATTTATATCTAGGGATAATTTAGTATTTTTTTATTTTTTCAGTTTAATTTTTGGTGAGAAAGACTAGGGGCCAGAGTTTAAAATCAAGTGACCTTATACCTCATACTTACAATATTGGTATTTACTGTACTTAAAAGCCAAGTAAATTTTTTGTTTAGTCACTTGTATCAGGACTGCATTTTACAACCTTTCTTTTTGCATGGGATTAGAAATTATCTTGGAGAAGGAAATGGCAACCCACTCCAGTATTGTTGCCTAGAGAATTCTGTGGACAGAGAAGCCTGGTGGGCTGCTGTCCATAGCGTTGCACAGAGTCGGACACAACTGAAACAGCCCACCAGGCTCCTCTGTCCACGGAATTCTCTAGGCAAGAATACTGGAGTGGGTTGCCATGTCCTTCTCCATTCTTTTCCTGACTTATTTCATTTAGCATGATAGCCTCAAGGTCCATCCATCCTGTCTCAAATGGCAGGATTTCCTTCTCTTTAATGGCTGAATAATATTCCATTGTATCCATATACACCACATTTTCTTTATCCATTCATCCATTGATGGACACTTAGGTTGTATTCCTGTCTTGGCTATTGTAAATAGTGCTGCAACAAACATGGGGGTGAAGGTATCTTTTCGAATTAATGAGTTCATTTCCTTCAAATAAATACCCTGAAGTGGAATTTAGAATTGCTGGATCATATGGTAGCTCTATTTTTAATTTTTAGAGCAACCTTCATACTGTTTTCCATGGTGGCTGTACCTTACCACTAGTGCACAAGGGTTCCTCTTTTTCCACATCCTCACCAACACTTGCTATTTCTTGTCTTTTTGATAATAGCCATTCTAACAGGTGTGAGATGATATCTCACTGTGGCCTTGACTTGCATTTCCCTGACAATTAGTGATATTGAGCACCTTTTCAGGTATCTGAGGTTATATGTTGGATTTTGAGCAATCTTGTATTACTGTGTTTCATATTAGTGTGCAGATGTGTTGTTTAGTCCAAGTTTGCCTTTGTTTTAGCATTACCATGTGTCCCATTAAAATTATGCAGCAGAAATTATAATAGGGCTACATTTTTAATGATGAAAGATTTTAGAGAAAGCCTTAGTGAGAGCACTTAAGAAGAACCATTGAAATATTTAAAATACTTGGGCTAAATTAAATTTATATTCAAGTTTGATGTTAGCATTGCATTATTACCTTATAAATGAACTGATTGTATATTTCATATCAATAATTGCCTTTAAAAGACAGAGAATTCACAGATTTTTATAAGTAATTCAGTGATAATTTTCTAATTTCAATGCATTCAACTTTAGACCGCAGAGATGAATGAACGCTTGCAGAAAATGGGAGAATCTTCTCTGAGAAATTTTAGAATGGACATTGAACAAAGTTTGTACAAGTTTGAAGGAGAAGATTATAGAGAAAAACAGAAGGTAACTTTTTACTGTCAACTGTTAGATTCTCAGATTAGCATTTCTTCCTATAGCAATTAAATATTTAACAAAACATGGGCATTTACCTCTTACAGTACTCTACTATAGAGTGAAAGTGATGTAGGTCAAAATCATCTTATCCACGGGATACCTTTAATATATTTGCTGGTTGTTTATTGTTATTATTATTACTACTGTCCTCATTATCATTTTTGCTGTTGCTGCTATTACTGTACCACTACTTTGGTTTTTGAGAAGTAGTATAGGATTGTGGTTGAGTTCCTGGATTCTGAAGCTGAAATCATAACTCTATTACTAATTATGTGACTTAAAAATCTTTTCTAGTTGAAGTATAGTTGATTTACAATGTTGTGTTAGTTTCAGGTATACAGCAAAGCAATTCAGTTATATGTACACATATATATTTTTTTCAGATTCCTTTCCCTTATAGGTCATTACAAAATATTGAGTGTAGTTCCCTGTGCTGTACAGTAGGACCTTGTTGGTTATCTATTTTATATATAGAAGTGTGTATATGTGAATCCCAAACTCCTGATTTATCCCTCCTCCCCTTTCCCCTTGGTAACCATAATCAAGTGACTTTAGATAATCATTGTTTTCACCAATCAAATGGAAGTTGTCATAATTACATTTTAGAGCAATTAGAACAAAATGTGCAGTATTTAGTAATAATTACATTAGTAATAATGTTATTGTTGACATATACGTTAAATGCTGGAAGGACTTTGTTACAAGTGGTCTCATAAAAGAATGCCTTGTAATATACTTCATGGGCCACAAAGTTCCCTTGAAAAAAATGGAAATTTTGTTTATTTTCTCTGTTTAAACTGAAATTATGGCTGTAATTTTTGAAACTTTTAATTTTGAAATAGCTTTAGACTTTATTGCAAAAAAATAGTATGGAGTTCACATATATCCTTTACTCAGCTTTCATTGTAATGTTAACAATTTACCTAATCATATTACAGTGATCAAGTATAGAAAGTTAACCTTTTCCCCCAGTACCCTAGTATCCTTTCCCTGTTCCAGGGTTTACAATCCAGGATCCCACTTTTCAGTTTCTAAAAACAGTTTTATTTTTAAGAGCAGTTTTAGGTTCATAGGAAAAAGCAGTGGAAAATACAAAGAGTTCCCATATTTTATCTGCACCCCCCCCAACAGCTTCCTACACTATCAACATCTCATATCTGTTGAACCTACGTTGACATACCATTATCATACAAAGGCCATCATTTACATTAGGGTTCACTTTTGGAATTGTACAGTCTGTGGGTTTTGATAAATTTATAAATGATTGATATCCACCATTATAATATCATCCAGGATAGTTTCGTTGCCCTAAAACTCCTCCGTGAGCTGCCTAGTAATCCCACCCTCCTCTCAGCCCCTGACAACAATTGATCTTTGTACTATTGCCATAGTTTTCCCCTTTCCAGAATATTATATTGTTGGAATCATACAGTATGTAGCCTTTCCTGCTTGGCTTCTTTCACTTAGTAATATGCATTTAAAGTTGCTTTGTATCTTTTCATGACTTGATGGCTCATTTCTTTGTGGTGCTAAAATCCATTTCTGATGTACTACAGTTTATGCATTTATCTACTGAAGGACATCTTGATTGCTTCCAAGTTTTGGTATTATGAATAAAAGCTGCCATAAACATTCATGTGCAGGTTTTTGTGGGGATATAGATTTTCAACTCTTTTGGGTAAATCCCAAGGAGCACGATTATTGGATTGTATTGTAGTGGTGGTGGTCTAGTTGCTAAGTCAAGTCTGACTCTTGTGACCCCATGGACTGTAGCCCACCAGGCTTTTCTGCCCATAGGATTTCCCAGGCAAGAATACTGGAGCGGGTTGCCATTTCCTTCTCCAGGGGATCTTCTTGACCCAGGGATAGAACCCAGGTCTCCTGCATTGCAGGTAGTTTCTTTACCAACTGAGCCACCAGGGAGGCCCCGATTGTATGGTAAGAATGTTTAATTTTGTAAGAAACTGACAACCTGTCTTCCAAAATGGCCATACTGTTTACATTCTCATGGGCAGTGAATGGGGCTTCCCTGGTGGCACAGTGGTAAAGAATCTGCCTGCCAGTGCAGGAGATGTGGGTTCAATACCTGGGACACGACTGAGCAAGCATGCAGTGTAGTAGTATGTCTTTGTTTTAATTTGTATTTCACTGATGAATGATGTGGAGCATATTTTCACTTGCTTATTTCCCATCTGTATATTTCATTAGGGAGGTGTCTATTCAGATCTTTTGCCCATTTAAAAATCCGATCAATTGTTTTCTTATTATTGAGTTTTAAGAGTTCTTTGTGTATTTTGGATAACAGTCTTTTATCAGCTGTCTTTTTTTTTTTAATAAGACAAGATTTATTTCTTCTCAGAGTTTACATGAAACATTGGTTTCTCTCAGTCTGTGGCTTGTCTTCTCATTGTCTACACATTGCATTTCGTTGCTGTGTCTCCTTGGTTTCTTCTAATCTGTGATAGTTCTCAGTCTTTCTTTGTTTTTCATGAGATTGACACTTTTGAACAGTATTTTTCTGCTGTCTTGTAGTTTGTCTTTCACTTTGGGTTTTTGTTTTTTTTTCATGATTTGATTGAGATTATGGATTTTTGGCAAGAATGCCTTGGAAGGGATGTTACGTCTTTCTCAGTACTTCATACCAGGGAACATGATGTCGCTATGTTGTGTTACTGGGGACTTTAATCTTAGTCACTTTGTTGAGGTGGTGCCTGCTGGATTTTTCCACTTGTAGAGTTACCGATTTTCTCTTTGTAATTGATAAATATCTTGGTGGAGTTTGCTTACAATAGTTATTGTGGTGTTCACCTAACGGTAATTTTGTATTTCCTTTATTCCATCTATATTTATTAATTGGGATTTTTCTGTAAGGAAAAGCTGTCCCTTCTCCCCATTTATTTATATACTCATTTATTTATATCAGCATGGACTTAAGAATAGTTATTTTTTTAGTTATAATACAATTCTGTCATTTTAATTTTGTTACTGAAATTGCTCTATAAAGCTGTTATATTTTTAAACTGACAGAATGAATTTTTTAAAATAAAAAAAGCTTATTCTTGGATATTGATTTTATTAAAAAATGAGAGGTGAGTCATTTTAATTTGCATTGCAACTAATATGGTAATAGTGCTTTGTTGCTACCATTATTCCTGGCTAGTTTTTAGTATCTTGACCAAAATCTATCTAGTTATTCCATCTCTAACCTTAATTGAGACCATTTATGGTTTACTCTGATGAGATGGAGGTGATAGCCTGCATGCACAGTGTAGAAACTGCCTTCCTAATATGCTTTTTAGATCTCATTATGTGACTTTTTAAAAATTAATTTTGCAGTTATTCCTGTGGGCTTATTGGTTTTAAGAGTGTTTTTTGAAGTAGAAAATATTAAACAGTGAAGAGTCTAACCATCACTGGTGCATCTTATCTACATTCTTAGGGGAAAATTAGGCTTAATAAAATATTTGTCATTTCTAATATAACATTTTCCTGTGCTTCTAAGAAAATAATGATGTGCAGATACAAAAAATTTTAATAACAATTATGATGACATACTTTTATAATTGAATGATTAAATCAGAATTTTTCTGAATATTCTGAGTTGAGATTATAATGTGTTTTGTTATTTTTTAGATAGGTTCTTAAAATAGGTTCATACTATCCTTTGAAAAGAATTGAAAACCTGCAAAAATGTTGTTCATACATATCATGGAAATTGCACAGTAAGGGAGATTTTCATATAAGATTTGTTGAACTAGTTGCATTAGTTCATAACCATACTTGAATTAAGTCACAGTGGCTGACTGTGATTCTGAATAAATTGACCTAAATAAGTTTGTATTAATGTACTCTTATCTAAAACTAATTTAGCATATTTGTTCTGTTTTTGAAAGTACAGGAATTGCCCTTTAATACTTGTTTCAAATTTGATTACCTAAACCTTCACACAAGTATAGGTTAAATGGCCAGATACATTACTTTTAGAAAGTCATTATTATTGATTTATTTTAACCCCAATTGAGACAAGTAAAATATTGGTTATTGAAAAATATCTTTTCCATTACTGTTATCTCACATTAGCCCATCTGAGGGGAAAAACAAAACACAGCTCATTTCACTGTTGTGAGTATTTCTCATTTTACATAAACTCACATTATACTATCCATCTCTTACGAACTTACAGAGTTAAAAGAGACATTTAGTCTAACAAAGAATTGTTTTTTTCTGTCTCACAGACGTTTCCATATGTTGATACCGCCATTTTATTTGACTTTAGCCTTTACTTCTTTAGACACTGAGAATTTGTAGATTTCTAACCACTCTAGTCATCTTAGTTTATTATCCACTCTTAAAATGTACCTTAAAATGTATTATCTTTTATTTTAAAATTATTATTTTTAAGCTAAACTAAAAAAATATATTAGCTTAAAAATACTTAAAATGTATTATCCACTCTTAAAACTCAGCCTGTAGATGTGGTCAAATAGAGTGGGACCATTAATTGTAGATTAGTGGCCAGTTTTATGTAAAGGCACTAGGCTAGTTACTGTGAAATCAAGAAAAATATCTGAGCTAGAAAACCATACCTCAGACTCCAGAACTTCATTTTGTCACATTTGTATATTAACTTTTAAATAACTTTTTCTAGCTGATATCAGGATTAAGTTTTGTAATGCTACCAAATCATTGTCTACCAAATGCTATTAAATCACCCCACTTTGGATGTTTAATAATAGCTTACATTTAGCTCTTGACAGTCTACCTAATGCTTTCACATATATGGTCACATGTAATCCTCAGGTAGGTATTATTATTATTCCCATTTTACAGATGGAAAAAATAATTTCTTCAAAGTTATACAGTTGATAAAGTGGCAGAACCTGTCTCAAATTCAAGTCTTTCTGATTCCACTGGCTTGTCCCACAACTACCTTACCAAGAGGTCTCATTTTAAAATTTCTCTTGATTTGAAGGGATATATGGCTGTAATGTTGATATTCAGTATTTTATGCTTTTCAACTGTTTTCTAATTCATACACTTAACAGAGTTACCAGAACCAATGTTAGTCTTCCTCCAGTAGTAAGTCACTATTTATTTTGACATAAAATATTAACCAGATTGTACAAATTCTTCTCAATTACTAATAAGGAAGAGCTAAGCTTAAAACATACTTAAAAAAAAATAAACCAAAACCATCTTTGCACCTAAACTTGCTATATAGAATGAGGTTTTGGAATTTGGGGTGTATAGCTGTGACTTAAAAACACTTTTTGTTTTGAATATAGTTGATTTACAATATCGTGTTAGTTTCAGGTGTACAGCATAGTAATTTAGTTATTTTTTCAGATTCTTTTGGGGTGCATGTATCTCTTCCAGTGAGAGTTTTACAAAGCAAGTTTTGATTCTTCCTAATGCTTTGGTTTTCTCACACTTATACAGCCTTGATGTACTGGATATTTATAAAACAATTTGGAGTAATTAAACTCTGCATTCTTGTTTTTGTGTACAGCTTGGAATGGTGGAATGGATTGAACCTCCCAAACGAGAACGCAAAGCAAACTATGCTGTGGATGCCTACTTCAGAGAGGCTTTACGTGTTAGTGAGCCGAAGGTTCCAAAGGTAAAGCAGTATAAGGCCAGGTTTCATGTCTTATAGCAGAATTCTCTTGTAGCATGGTCTCTGATTCAGATTTAATTATATTAGTGCTAAATCTTAGTCTCTAAAATATAACAATACAGAAAAGTACTTGATATGCCCTAGCCTTATGAATGGATTCCATTGTATTTATTTTTCTATATATAAAAGAAATAGTAAAAGATAAGTTCACTTCATGAACTGAAAACAAATATGTGTGTAATGCATTTTTTCCCCCACAGGCTCCACGACCTCCAAAACAGCCAAATGTTCAGGATTTTCAATTTTTCCCACCACGTTTATTTGAGCTCCTTGAAAAGGAAATTCTTTATTATAGGAAGACAATAGGCTATAAGGTAATTTTTCAGTTTTTTAGATTAGCATAATATAATCTTTTAAGCTAATGTAATGTATTAAGCTAGACTAGAAAGTGTTCCATTTTAATGTGAGAACCTAAGAGTAAATAAAAATAGTGGTGTTTTTAAAACCAAAGAGAAGGTTTTTACTAGAAGTAAAGTATCAAACTACCCAGTCACCAGTGATATCATCACTAAATGAGATTAATGGAGAATTATCTAATATTTTAAAAATATTTAAAAACATTAAAAATTCATTTTATTTTAATAATGCTAGTGTTCAAGTGCTCAAAGAATATGTAGAGTAAGTAAGAGGTATATATTTAGATAGAAGTGAATGTATGGTAGATGATAAGAAATTTTTGATTATTTTCCTCAAAATGACCAAGAAATAGTATTTTCATGTTGATTGCTCATAGACTGATAGAAGCCCTGTTGGTGGTTAGTAGATTATGTTCACTTAGGTGTTAAAATAATGATAAATATGATAGTGAATTGTGGAATTTTAAAATGATCTTTTGGAATTCAAATTTCTTATTTATATAGGTAGATAGGAACCTATTTACAGTGAGTGAAATTTAAAGTTTGTGATACTAAAGCTATCACACTGAGAGATTAAGCATTCCAGGCTATTTCTGTATGTTGAAATTGGCTTCCTAGTGAATGGAAAGAGATGACCAAAGGTATAATAACCAATAGTATGAACAAAATGATACAGATATTAACACTAATATAATTTTTTGAAGATTTTTGTTTTATGAATTGGAAGCTGTGTTTTAAAATGTATTGTGAATCTTTATCATAAATGGAACTATGACCAATCATTTTGATTAGTAGCTGTCATGTGCCTAGAAGAGCTCCATATATATATATAAGATATTTATAAGTTAGTTCATATTTTGGAACTAAATGACTCTCTGGAATGTTTCTACTATTTGTCCAGAGTTAGAGCACTATCTTTTGAAATAGAACAAAAAAGTTTTGCTTGCTGTTTGTGTATCAAAGTTTAGATATATTTAAATAGGGATAAGAAACTTAAGGTGAATCTAAGTGGAAATGTATATATAAATAGGAACAAGAAAGTTAGGGTGAATATAAATGTAAACATTTATAAATAAAGTGGTTAGTTATAATCTGGTTAGGGAAATGTGATTAAATTTGAATGTATTTAACCAACAGGACTGGATAAAATCCTTCTTAGGAAGTTGTAGAAGAGTAGTAAAGTACTCTGGTTGAACATCAGATCAGGTATAAAACCAGCTTCAAAGAAAGGAAAACAGCGATACATTTGAAGAAACAGGCAAATTATAGGTTCAAAATGTAAAATAAAAATAGTAAAATTAATAAAGTAGTGAATAATATTTCATGAGGTAAGCATAATATACATGACCCCACTAGGGATTATTAAACATTTTAGATCATTATTTTCTGTTACTTTTATTGACTGTTATTAGTAAGACTTGAGAGGAGAATCAAATTGAAATGTTAGACCTCAGTTAGTAATCAACCAAATATCTGTGTAGAACATCTTATAATTGAATAATACTTTACCACTTCATTTGATTTCTAAGAAATGCTATGAGATAAGTGTTGTTATCACCTCTATATAATAGGTGAGGAAACAAGTTCGGAGAGGTTAAATGAATACTTCAAGGTCAGGTAGCTAACAGAGTTGCCAAACGTGCTGGTCTCAAACACAGGTTCTAAGCATTCAAATGCTATGCTCTTACCGCTCAGACATCCGGGGCTATTTCTGCATGTGACATAACTCTGCTTCTTTCTGCAGCCCTAAATAAGGACTGTGTTTACAGTGGTTTGACATGTTGTTTGGGAGGTGAGCCAAGTGGTAGTCAAGTAGCAGCAATAAAAAAATCACCTCTGTTAATATAGTTGTTTATACTCCTTCTTTGGAGATACTGAAATTCTGTTCCCTGTGATAATATAGTGCCCACCACATTCTCACCACAGCTCTGGTTTTAATGTAAACAGTGCCTGTCATTACAAGCAATTCTGGTTAGGGGTTGGGGGTCTTACATGAACAGTTGGGCAGTGGCCAGCTAGAAGGAGATGGAGGAGACAGGAAACTTTAGAAGAGAGAGGAATGAAAGTACAACTTTTAAAGGGTGATAGGGAGGAAGATGCGAGAAGAGAGGAAAAGGATGAGTGATGAGAGGGAAGATGGCATGGAATCCATGCTATGGCACCTTCCTGTGTTTTGTTCCTCACCTCCTGGAGAGAAGTGACAAGACAGGGAGTGTGAGTGAAAGGAGGGCTGTTTTTCATTTAAGACATATTCATTGAGTACTCCCCTGTGCCAGATTCTATGCCAGGCTCTGAGGATAAACTGGTGAATAAGACAAGGGGGTTCCTCACACGTGGTACTTATATTTTAATGGGAGACAGACATTACGCTGAAAGCACAGAGTAGTGACTTTATTTGGTTTCAGTGCTTATAAAGGGTGCTACGAAGGAGCATAACGTGGGTATCTAATGTGGACTGGGAGGTCAGGGAGGTGGTCTCTAAGGATCAGCATTTAAGCTGAGATCAGAGAGATGCATAGGAATTAGCCAAGTGAAGTGTGGAAGAGAAGCGCTAGGTTGGGGAGCCACAGGTACAGAGGTGTTGTAGGAAGGAAGAGTGCCCCTTTAGAAACTGAAAGAAGGCCAGTGTTGCTGGGGAGTGATGAGAAGGAGAATGACTGATGAGTGGGTTGAGTTGGATCATGTGGAGCATTGAACATTAATTATAGGTCATATTAATTTGGTGGAACTTTAGAGCAAAAGAAAGCCTTTTTAAGGCAGAGGGGTAGGTGGGTGATGGAATAATAACAGCAGATGCTTATTAGTCCTTACTTGTGTTGCTTACTCTCCTCAGTTGTTTAAAATGATTAGCTCATCCTTCTTGGAAGAGCCCTGGAAGTACATACCTATTTTACAGATGGGGAAACTGAGGCATAGAGAGGTTGAGTAATTTGCCCTGAGTAATTTGCTCAAGGTCAAACCACTTATAAGAGGTAGAGTATGATCAGCTTTACACTTTTAAAAACCACTCTGGCTGCAACACAGAGAATGGTGAGTTTCTCCAGGGAAAGCAGCCAGGAAGCTGCCACAGTGTGAAGATGAAAAGATGGAGGTGGCTGGGAGGTGGTGGTGGGTGGAGGTGGAAGGAGAATGATCCCCTGGCATTCCACTCCTAGTCCCAAGTTCTCCTCAGCCCCATCCCGGATTACCTTTGTATTGTCTTAAGACTTCCCTTGGTCCTCCATATGCATACTTAGTTGAGGATTTACAAGACAAAAAAGAAAATATTCTGGATGTTGGTTCTTTCTGAACCTTGTCTCTTCCATTCTTTACCAGGGGCTACAGACCTGAGCTAAGGTGGGTGCTTTAATTGGGTGGATCTTGTGTTTGAGTACAGTTGTCCCTCAGTATCTGCGGGGCATCGGTTCCAGAAGCCCCCACAGGTACCACAATCCGTGGATGCTCGGGTCTCTTATATAAAATGGTGTAGGATTTGCATATAAGCTATGCAAATGTGACCATATATTTTATATCATGTCTGTATTACTTACAATAGCTAATCCAATGTAATTGCTATGTAAATAGGTATAAATACAATGTGAATGCTATGTAAATGGTTACCTGCATGCAGCCAAAGCCAATTCACATTTTGCTCTTTGGAACTTTCTGGACTTTTTTTTCCCAAATATTTTTTGATCTGAGGTTGCTTGAATCCACGGATGTAGAACCCACAGATACAGAGGGCCGACTGTATGGACAGATGAGCATGGCATGTTAATCATCTGCAAAAGCTTCCTGTTAAGGACGATGTGGTATTGATAAGTGTTGGGCATATCTTCTCAAGGACATATAGCATTGAATTTTTTTTTCCCCTACTAAACCTCCAGAAAACTCAACCCGAGCCACAAAAGTGAATGGAGCAATAGTTTGTTCTTAGATAAACGGGACCATTGTAGTGGAGTTTCCTGATATTCTGTACATCGTTAAGCTCTCAAAAAGGGACTCCTCTCTCCTAAATGATTGTTAGCCCAGGGATTAGAGGTTCTGTGTGAAGCTGGGGGCACTGTGGTGCATGGTTCCATTTTGCCCATTTTGAGTCCCCACAGTCATGTTCTGTAGTGACTTGGGGTGGAGCTAGTGAGGGACTCAGTAGATTTGAAGCAGTTGGTAAATTGCATTTTTCTCCAGGGCCTGCTTATTTGCATTTTTATTTCCTATTGTGTTTTATCCGCTCCATACTCAGCATGACAAAGTCATAGCAGTATTGTTGATAATAAGATTTGGAATTGAAGAGTTTTGTTTTATTTGAAGCTGAGAGAAGTAGTTGTTTTACCCTCACCACTTGGCGGAGAGCTGTGTAGTATGTGCCCGTTCTCCCTGCTGTCTAAGTTTTGACCTTGTTGCAAGTTAGACATATTCAGAAGCTTCATTGCTTTTGTGACTTAAAGGAGTTACCCTAATACTTTTAATTACTTATTCACTAAAATCTTTCTGTCGGAAGAAGGTGACTGAATTGAAATTTCAATTGCAGAATTTTAAAAATCCAGAGTATCCAGAAGTCCCATGGAGTCTAAAGACCTGCAGAAAGAGTTTTGCCATAATAGAAGCTGAAGAAGGCTGTAGAACATTCTAGCATATATCTTAAGTAAAAAAATTCTTTAGAAGTGGATATAAACATTTGACAAATGCAGGAAGTTCTGTGATCTTTGTGAGTTTTGGTAATGTGTCATTGTGGGCCACCTGCTTTGCTGTGGTAGAACTAAAATATGTGAGTTGATTTCAGGTTACTAGTTTGATTTTGTGTGTTGTCACATTTAATTCTGTACTCCATATTTCTATGAAGTGCTTGCTGAAACTCCTAAGAAACATGACCCCCCCAAAAGTTCTTCACTTTTCCGTGGAACATAGCTCTTAATCACAAATTCCTTATAATCTGACTAGAAATCTAAATAATAATTGAGCTGTTTTCTTGAAAGATAACTTCTTGTATGTTAAGAACTTCTTGTATGCTGGAGACCATCAGTGAGATATATACAATGTGAGTACTTGAGATACTATCTAGGTATCTGTTTAGTCTTTTGGCCTATAATTTGTCTATTTAATTCTTTTATAGCACTTTGAGATGAGGGAAGCTTAATGCTCATAAAACCTCATGAGGTGAAAAATGAATACCTTTTAAAAATAATAAATATTAAGAAGTAGATTATTTGTAGGAGATACAGGAACCTCGGAATTTTGAGTCA
Organism: Oryx dammah; assembly: GCF_014754425.2. Lineage (NCBI taxonomy): Eukaryota > Metazoa > Chordata > Mammalia > Artiodactyla > Bovidae > Oryx > Oryx dammah. Next base: position 26,505,415 of record NW_024070207.1, read on the forward strand.
TTTCTAATTAAAAAATTCTAGCAGCTATTTTTGAGTAATTTTTAGAATTAAAATAGTAAATGTAAAATTAAATGTCATTCTCAAGTTTTTCTATATTAAAAATATGAGCAGTGGATTCTAAAATCTAATGGGTATAATGTAATATTCTGATTTTGCCTTTATTAAAATTCAAGGGATGAATTTTTAGTATTGGGGAATATCTACATAGGAATAAGCAGGTTATTTTGTATGGGTATATTATCCATTTTCTATCATAAAAATGAGGTATTTGTGAAATTTTTTGTTAAAGTAAGGGTTTTTGGGTATGCCAAGTTTGAAGCTATTTGGTAGAGCAATATCTTAAGATTAAATAGGTTTTCTGCAATTAAAATTAAAATTTGAGGCCAAAGTAACTTCACCAGCAATTTAAGGGGTCTGTTAAACTTTTAAAGCTGTGTCTGTAATTTTTTCAACATTATGAAAAAATTTCAAATATAGAAAAATGTTGAAATGATTATACAGTGAACACCACATATATTCTCCAATTTATGTCTTACTGTATTTGCTTTATCACCTATTTAACCATTTCTCCAGCTATCAAATGAATATCCTTATTTTTTATGCATTCTAAGTTGCAGATATAAAGTACTTCAATATGCATATCATTAGCCAGAATTCAATATTTATTTGATTTTTAAGGTAAAATTTATATACATTGAAATATATAAATCTTGTGTATCATTTGATGAATTTTGACAAATGGTATGCCCACATAACTGAAGTCCCTACAAAAATATAGAACCTTACTGTCCCCTAGAAAGTGCATCTTTCCAGTCAACTCCCAAACCCACTCCCCAGACAAACTCGCTGTTCTGATATTATTTTCCTCTGTAGATCAGGTTTTTTGTTCTAGAGTTTCACAGAAATGGAATCGTATAATATTTGTAAGGCTTCTTTCACTTAGCATAATGTTTTTGAGATTCATACATGTTGTCTCATTATCAATGGTTCATTCCTTTTTATTGCTGAGTACTATTCCATTGTAAGGAAATAGCAGTTTGCTTATCTAGTCTTTTGTTGTCGGACATCTGGACTGTTTTCTGGATTTTGGCTCTTGTAAGTAAAGCTGTTGTAAGCATTCTCCTAAAAGTCTTTGTAATAGTTCAAAGTGAAATTGCTGGTGTGCTGGTAATCTAACAGTGGAATTTAGCTATTTAAAAAAGTTTTGTTAAACCATGCATATCACTGAACTACACTTCATTTTTAATTTACAGCTTCCTTTTCATTTCCACTTGCTATCATCCTAGGCCAGGTGATCATACCTCATTTCTAGATTAGTTTAGCTGGTTCTCTTGCCTCTAGTTGCTTCCCTACTTAAGTCCATCCAGCACAAGGTTTACAGGTGATATAACACTACTCCCTTGTAATCTCCAGTGGCTTGCTGTTGCCTACTGTGTGGTTTGAGAAGGCCTTCTAATTCTGTCTCCACCTGGCCTTGTTTCTTATCCCTTCTCAACATAAACTCCGTTTATGCTCCTTCTGGTTTTTACCTTCACTGTTTTTGCTTTACTGCTCCAGCCTAGAATATCCTTTCTCTCTTTTCCATCTCCCCAGATCTTTAGAATTCTTAGAGTACAGCTCAGAGTTCCACAACTAGGTTGTGAGCTCCTTGTAGGCAAGGACCATGTTGGCTACTTTTTATATTCCAGTGAACACCTGTCATAGTGCTATGGATAAAATAGACATTTAGTCAGTACTTACTAATTTGATTGTCTCATACTGATGATTACAAATGAATCTGTTTTTTCAGTATTTCTTTAAAAAATTTTCTTTTGGCCACACCATGCATGTGGGATCTTGGTTCCCTGACCAGGGATCAAACTTGTGCCCTCTGCATTGGAAGCACAGAGTCTTAACCACTGGACCATCAGGGAAGTCCTTCAGTATTTCTTTTTAATGCCCAGTTAGTAGGTTTCATATTTAAACAATTACTGGATACAATAGTTTTTTAAAACATTTAAGTTACAACCCTGTGGTTGAAATGCTATGAAATATGTATAATGATTAGAGAGATATACCCTAATATGCATTTAAAATTATATCACAGTAAAACCGTGAGTATCTGATACCCCTGAAGGATGAGTCATTTTTGTTAGGTGTGCATTCCAAACAGTGGAAGGCTTACCATCAATCCTTTTCTTGCCATATTTAATGAAATGCTATAAATAATGTACTATATATGTTATATACCTGCCCTCCTAAATCAATGTGCTGCATTGTCACTGCAGATGCACTTAAAAATGATGCGAGGCTTTGCGCTGAGTAACTTAGTTTATCACTCCATACAGTGAATGCTGCTCCATACTGCTGAACTATATGGGTTGTCTGTGTTCATGGGGCCACACTGAGGCCCCTGGGGCTACAGTTTTGACATACAGATGACTGGCTGACTGCTTGCTTCCTTGTAGAGCTGAGCTTCTGTCCTCAGTCTTTTGAACTTGAGCTCTCTTCTTCTCAGTTGTCAGTGTATTGCAATTCTCTATACTATGCAGAGATGTATAGTATACACTACACTTTCTGTTGGTCACGGCTGCTGTAGTCTTTTTCCCTTGACTGCAGGTCCCATCGCAGCTGTTTGTGTGCTTTGCTTATCCCTTCCCTCTTATATATATATGGTCTCTTTATTTCTCTCTCTCTCTCTTTTTTTTTTGCTTCTTCTTTATTCTGTCAGTTCTTTCAGTCTTTGCATTTTATGTGAAGATGGTCTCTCTTTCCATGCCCTGGCAGGCAGTAAAAGCACTCTTTTCTTTTTGCACGCTGAACTGATCAGAGCATTGGATGCAATCTTCAGGTGCCTTGCCACTTCTATACCCTGGTCTATATTGCCAGGTGAATATGGACTCTTTCCGTACTACCAAACTTTTTGTTTCTGGGCTTGAGGTTTTATTGTATAATGTTGGTGTTGGGGATAATGATATTATTACCATGTATTAACGATATCATAGGCATTTTTTTCATTCCACAGTATGATTAAATCTAGAATATAATGTGGCATTTAGCAATGGGTTTTTAACTATACAATACCACATGGCACATTTAAGAACAATTTTACTTTGGTAATATCATGGTAGTAGAAATGTGGAGAGGATCATGTGTCATGGTATGATAATTTACTGTTGAAACAACTCTACATATTGATACACGTTTGTATACCCTTAATTAATTTTTCTCAACAGTTTACTCATAACACATCTCTCAATCTTTAGGTCCCAAGGAATCCTGATATCCCAAATCCAGCTGTTGCTCAAAGAGAGGAACAAAAAAAGATTGATGGAGCTGAACCTCTTACACCAGAAGAGACTGAAGAAAAAGAAAAACTTCTCACACAAGTAAAATATTTTAAGTGATTGAAATACTTCTAGTCAACCAGTAGAAGAAAAGAAAATATAGATCACACTTATTTTTTATTGTATGGGCCTGATACCCTGATCAGACACACCAGCAAAGCGCAGGGCCATAGTGTAGACATACATTTAGATCAATGATCCCTATTTTTTAATCCCTTATATAAAACAGTATTGGAAATACTAAAAGATACATAAATGAAAAATGTGTCAATTATTAGAAATAAGACATGCATTTTATCAATTACACTAAAGTCACTTAACCCACATATGAATCCTGATAGACAATAATTACTAGCATATTCTTAAAAGATTTATTTTATTGATTATGAGCTCTCCTCTGAAATTATACTCTACTAATCTTTTATTTATGGAATGACTTCATAATTCTCAAAATGCCTCATATCCTTTCTTGAAAAGAATTTTAATACAGTGGTGAGAAATTTCTGAAGCTTTTTACTCATTGTATAGTTAAAAGTTAATAGTTATTAAATATTTAAATAATATTTATATTTACTAATAATTAAATATAAACATTTTCATTTGAACAATATATTAATGCTTTCTGGTCATTGTTGCTTTAATGAGTTTTATGAGTGACATACTTCTAAAATAATCTGTAGAAGATAAAAAGAATTACAGTGCAAAAGGTACTTGCAAAATAATAAATAAAAATGTGTTCTACCTTAGTATAGAAAATAGCCAGCAAGATTTATTATTCAACAAATTTTTTGAGCAATATGCAAAGCACAGTGCTAGGAAATTTTCCATATTAATTATTGAAAGTTCATTTTTATATTTATATCTTATTTATTATATAGGTCTTTTCTTTGTTATAGCATGTAATTTTATTGAATGAATTTTTACAAATTACATTCATAAGTTTCTGAGCCAAATGCCTAGAAGTCATAAAGTTCAGTTGGAAAATGTAATTGCAACTGGCTAAATATTAGGACTTCAGTTCAGTTCAGTTGCTCAGTCATGTCCGATTCTTTGTGACCCCATGAACCGCAGCATGCCAGGCCTCCCTGTCCATCACCAACTCCCAGAGTTTACTCAAACTCATGTCCATCAAGTCAGTGGTGCCATCCTGGCATCTCATCCTCTGTCGTCCCCCTCTTCTCCTGCCCCCAATCCCTCCCAGCATCAGAGTCTTTTCCAATGAGTCAACTCTTCGCATGTGATGGCGAAAGTATTGGAGTTTCAGGTTTAGCATCAGTCCTTCCAATGAACACCCAGGACTGATCTCCTTCAGAATGGACTGGTTGGATCTCCTTGCAGTCCAAGGGACTCTCAAGAGTCTTCTCCAACACCACAGTTCAAAAGCATCAATTCTTCAGTGCTCAGCTTTCTTCACAGTCCAACTTTCACATCCATACATGACTACTGGAAAAACCATAGGCTTGACTAGACGGACCTTTGTTGGCAAAGTAATCCTGCTTTTTAATATGCTATCTAGATTGGTCATAACTTTTCTTCCAAGGAGTAAGCGTCTTTTAATTTCATGGCTGCAGTCACCATCTGCAGTGATTTTGGAGCCCAAAAGAATAAAGTCTGACACTGTTTCCACTGTTTCCCCATCATATTAGGACTTACCATAGAATAAAATAAAATATTTAAATATTCATGTTTTATTTTCAAAATTTATTTCCTGAACACAAAAATAAAGTTATGATCTTAGAATGTTCCTTCGCTTGCAGTATATTGTAAATGTACAACATATTGTGAATATACAGTCTCAGTTGAGAAATTGCTTTTGTTTGTAATTAGAAACAAAATCAAGTTTTTGCCCCTCTTAGTACTTGAAGTCATCTTTAGTAATTTTTCTCTACTGCTCTAAATAATCTTTCAAAAAGTCACAGGAGTACAAAGGAACAAAATGTGGCAGAAAACTTTATCAACTAGAGGTTAGGGATAGAGTTTTGCTATGCTGAGGGTATCACATTTATGTGGGTTGGGACGTGAGGAATGGAAGACAGAAATTTAGTCTTGTAACTTCAGAGACATGCTAATAAATACCAAAGAGACTGAAAACACTGATTGGTCAAACTGTTCTCTTTTAGGAAAGAAATTGAGTGGGCCCAATAACACCGTTTATAGAAATCTTATTTATGAATATAATTTTGAACAGAAATTATTTATTCACAGTAATTTGGAATGATGTAACGAGTTATAAAAATTTTCTTCAGTCTTTTTTTCTTTATGTATTTTTTTTATTAAAAGCATCCACATTTTTTTTCTTAATTTACATGGGAACACGTCTGTGAAAAAAATGAAGTACTGGAATATCCAGGACTTCAGCATTTATATTAGCATTTTTATTTTATGTACTTGTATTTTAATGTTTTAGGCATCTATAAAATATGGAGTTAAAAACTATATAATATCTTGGAACTATAAATCAGTTTTTAGTACTTAGAGGGAAATATATTCTCTTTATGATAGAAAAGCAGTTATTTTTGCAGTAACATTAACTCAACTTTTGATTCCAACATAAAAAAACCTAGGATTTTATAAGAAGAAAAATTTTAAGTCTTTTGAACTATTTTTAATGTATTGTTGTATAGAACTAAATAGAACAATATTTGGATTTGTTAATTTAACCTCTATTGATGATGCTTGCTTTTTTGTTCACAGGGATTCACAAACTGGACTAAGCGAGATTTCAATCAGTTCATTAAGGCTAATGAGAAATATGGAAGAGATGACATTGATAATATAGCTCGAGAGGTGGAGGGCAAATCCCCTGAGGAGGTCATGGAATATTCAGGTTTGTATATATAACTTCAAAAATGGTGTTTTACTTGTAACCTTATACATTTCTTTGTGTCAGTTTAATTATACCTTTGTTCAGAGACCTTTAGACTTTTATGAATAAACTGTAGGTGAAAGTATAAAATATAATTGCATTTCTATGAAAAGATTATAAGACTTACAAAAACAAATTGCTGTTGTCCCTGCTAGTTAGCTAATAGAGCCAAGTATAGCACTGATAAAACAAGGGTAGCCAGTGGATGATCATCTTCTGGGCAAGTCAAGTCTAAGACTTCAGTTTCAGTGGATGGAATTAGTGTTTTTCTAGGTTGTCCTTGAAGTAGAGAATTCCTATCAGGTTCTTTTAGATCCTTAGACACTCTCAGGGTTTCCGTTTGCTCCAGGGAGGTTATATGAATTCCATTAACTCCAGGCAAGCTGGAGTAGATCTGAAAAGACTGCTTGAATAAATCTGTTGACAGGTCCTGGAATCAACTCCCTCTCTTACTCAGCTGTGTCTTTGGTCTTGACCAGAACTAAATTATGTGCCAAAGCATATGGAGTAAATACTGATTTCCATGTCACAGTGCAGCCAACCTAATGCTTCTGAAAAGAAATCTTATTAAAATAGACAAGTATGTGTAGTAAGTTTTCTTTATGTAGAACATAGGAAGTTTCTAAAGTCCAAATAGGTTGAGCTCTCAAATTTAGCCACTTCACTTCCACTTTTCACTTTCATGCATTGGAGAAGGAAATGGCAACCCACTCTAGTGTTCTTGCCTGGAGAATCCCAGGGACGGAGGAGCCTGGTAGGCTGCCATCTATGGGGTCGCACAGAGTTGAACACGACTGAAGTGACTTAGCAGCAGCAGCAGTAGCTGTATAGAACCTAGAACATTTCTCCTCATAGAAATGTTACAAAGTAGGTTTAGGTTTCTGTGCTAGCCCCTCAAAGCCTACTTAGCCTAACAAGTGAAATTCTATATTTTTGCTGTGAAAAATAGTAGGGAGGAAACATTGAAATAAAATTAAATATGCCAAAGATTAATACAGACTAGGAACAACTTTTAATTTATTTATAGTGCTAGTGCTTGAATAAGTCTATGTTTAATTAGGGAGCAGATACTTTATTTTTCTTTTGGAGATGTGAAAGAGCCTTCTGGTGATTGTCAGGGACTTTAGAGATGGATTATATTGAGTTGTTATTTCGTGTAGTATAACATCAAGTCTATGAATGTTCTTTATTTTGATACCAGCATAACATTACTGCTGCTGTTACCATTTGCCGCATAAGTTTAAGGCATTTGGAGACTTAAAAAGGGGTAAAATAGAGGAGAGAGTTAAATTTTAGCAGCAGGAGTTGAATGAAAATAGTGTAAAAAGATATGTGCTGAGAAAGTTTCTGAAGTAGAATTTTCTTCAAAAGATAAGAAGGGGAATAAGCATCAATGTGTATGAAGTTGCAAGAAAAAAAACACCTGTGGTGGATTCATGTCAATCTATGCCAAAACCAATACAGAATTGTAAAGTAAAAATTAAAAATAAATAAATAAATTAAAAAAAAAAAAAGAAGATACTATGTCAGATATTCCTTCAAATTGACACCAGGCCAGGTAGGATGATTAACTCAGGACAGCTTAATTGGGGCTGTGCCAGAGGATATAATGTTCAAATAAAAGCATAGCTTAAATCAATATCTGTAGTGTCTTTTGAAATTCTAGTCATCTGAGATGGATAATTAAAAACTTTATAATAGGGACTTCCCTGGTGGTCCAGTGGCTAGGACTCCATTTTCCCAGTGCAGGGGGCCTGGGTTCAATCCCTGGTCAGGGAACTGGATCCCACATGCTGTAACTAAGAGAGAATGTCCCACTTACTGCAACTAAGACCTAGTGCAGCCAAATATATAAATAGAAAAAAAGCTTCATAATGTTTCATGAAAGGAAAATTGCTAACCTAAAACTTTCTTGTTGAGGTCTTACTTTTAAATGAAAAGAGGTATTTAATACCCCTCATTTATTATACCCTAAGAGTATTTAATAATTGAACATATATATATATATATGTGTGCATGTGAAAGTGAAGTCACTCAGTCATGTCCAACTCTTTGCGACCCCATGGACTGTAGCCTATCAGGTTCCTCCGTCCATGGGATTTTCCAGGCAAGAGTACTGGAGTAGGGTGCCATCGCCTTCTCCAGGGGTTCTTACCAACCCAGGGATCGAACCTGGGTCTCCTGCATTGCAGACAGACACTTTACTGTCTGGGCCACCAGGGAAGCCCTATATATATGCATATATATGTATATATCGGAGAAGGCGATGGCACCCCACTCCAGTACTCTTGCCTGGAAAATCTCATGGACGGAAAAGCCTGGTAGGCTACAGTCTATGGGGTCGTGAAGAGTCGGACACGACTGAGCGACCTCACTTTCACTTTTCATTTTCATGCCTTGGAGAAGGAAATGGCAACCCACTCCAGTGTTCTTGCCTGGAGAATCCCAGGCAGGGACGGTGGAGCCTTGTGGGCTGTCGTCTATGGGGTCGCACAGAGTCGGACACGACTGAAGCGACTTAGCAGCAGCATATGTATATATATATATATATGTCTATATCTACTTATGACTCTGAATCTTAAGTATAAACAGTATAAGTTCACTGTATCCTTTCCTGCTAATTCTTCATTCTGTAGTTCCTTGGATTCATTTATGTAAGATGACAGAAGTGTGAAATAATAACTCTTGTTTTTTTCAGCTGTATTTTGGGAGCGTTGCAATGAATTACAGGACATTGAGAAAATTATGGCTCAAATTGAACGTGGAGAAGCAAGAATTCAACGAAGGATCAGTATCAAGAAAGCCCTGGATGCTAAAGTACTATATTTCCTAATTGTCAAATTACCAATAGATTGTTTCAATTGATGATTAAATGGTGATTAGCTTTGACTTATTATTACTGCACATTTAGTTAGAAGCACTATTTTGTTTAAATCTATAGATTGCAAGATACAAGGCTCCATTTCATCAGTTACGTATTCAGTATGGAACTAGCAAAGGAAAGAACTATACTGAGGAAGAAGATAGATTCCTGATATGTATGTTACACAAAATGGGCTTTGATAGAGAAAACGTGTATGAAGAATTGAGACAGTGTGTTCGGAATGCTCCTCAGTTTAGATTTGACTGGTTTATCAAGTCTAGAACTGCCATGGTATGTATTCTTTTCTTGCTTATGGATTCCTCCTACTTTTTTTTTCCTTCCTACTTTTTATGTTAAAACATTTCAAACGTCACATATCCTTCACTTAGATTCTCTAATTGTCAACATTTGCCACATTGGCTTTCTCCTCTTACTAGTATATGCATATGTGCATATATATGTGTGTGTGTGTGTATACTTCCATACATAGAATCTATCTATACATATAGAATCTATATATTATAGTCAGAAATTCAGAAACACAGCTATATTCATAAATCTAGATCTGTATTTTCTATTTATTAATATACAGATCTGTGTTTCTAAACCATTTGAAAGTAGGTCACAGACATCATGTGAGATTTTATTTTAGCTTGATGTAATTTCCTGTTACTTTCTGACATGAATTGTGTTCCTGTTAAATCCTAATGCCGCTTAGCAGTGTTCTTGCTCGTATGGAAATAAATGCTGATATGGAAAGAGTCGTGTTTGACTCTTTGCGACCCGACCCCATGGACTATATAGTCCATGGAATTCTCCAGGCCAGAATACTGGAGTGGGTAGCCTATCCCTTCTCCAGCAGATCTTCCCGACCCAGGAATCGAACCAGGGTCTCCTGCATTGCAGGTGGATTCTTTACCAACTGAGCTATCAGGGAAGCCAGAAATAAATGCAACATGTTTTTAATGTTGGCACTGTCAGTCTTTTGTTAGTTGAGTTAATTAATACAAAAATAGATTCATATAGCCTAAAAGAGTTGGACACGACTGAGTGACTGAACAACAACAACAAAACATTAAAAGTATCCAGAAACCAACAATCCAAACATTGGACATTTTTCTTTAGTTTCTATCATAAATGTTTTTTGGCCAAAAGTTCATAGAGATGTGAAACTATGCTTGATATTTTGTCTGACCCATTTTATATTCTCAGTTCAAATTGAATAAAAAGAAAAGAAAAGTTTGACTTGCTATATTGAAGGTGCTAATTTTGGTGGATGCTTTATAAATCAGATATTTTGTGTTAAAACTTAATACAAATTTAGAGTGTTCCTGGATTGTTATTAGACTGTGTCTGTCAAGTTTATGGAATACGTAATACTGAGAGAGGTAGCAAATACTTTGGATCAAGCTTGGATCAAGCCAGAATACAAAAGGAACTAGAGAAATTGTAATGATGAATCAATTGAATCTCCCTTGCTACATGACAGTAATAGGGATGAATGTAAAGTGCTGTACTTGTATAAAAGAATAGGAAGAGGTATAAATGTTAATAATACACAGTAGAAAGAACTGAGGAAAGAATAAAAAAGATGAGGATTAATCTGTAGCATGAAGGACTGATGTTGGAGGAAGAGTTGTTTGACAGGTTCTTTGGATCATTGAAATAGACTATTGAAGAACAGTGTAGAATAGCTTTTCTATTAGCTTTGAAAATTAGATTCTATTTTGACAGTCTGAAGACTTTGTCAGTGAGCTTGTTGGCCTTTTAAGGTGCCTTCCAGCTTGATGCAGCTATGACCATGTTTAGAAGAGAACTCCTTTCAGAAGCCAGGCATTTAAAATTTTTAGCCATTTGGGGTTTTATGCATATAGTTACCTAATTTACAGCAGCATTAACAGCTTGTAAAAGACAAATACCTACCTGCATTTGTTGATGAATTGTGTTTTAAATCATACATGCCCTTTTATGTGATGGAACATTTGCAGAGTTTTGTATATTATTTCAGTGATATTTTACTACTTTTTAAAGGTTGAGTTTAATGCTGTTTTCAGTTTCTAGAAACATTAAGCTAAAGCAGTAGGGTGAAACAGATTCAGAAGTGCAGGGGAAATTTTATATTACTTGTAATATGAACATGACTGTAGAACTATGTAACCTTATTTCATTTTCTAGGAAAAAACCAAGTGTATTGTTAATGACCACTAGATGTCTCTGAACTCCCTTGTAAAGAATCTTTTCCTCCATCTTTCTACAAAACATTTACGTCTTTCTTTACCAAGAGGTTTAAATCTTTAATGTATGTTTTTCAAAGAGTAGATATTAACTACATAGGTGACTGAAAAATGAAACTCTTATTTTGCCAGTTAAAAACGAAGACAATTCTGTCCTTAATTATGTTCTGGAAGGTGGAATTTATGATTTCTAAAGAATCTTTAAAAACATATAGTAGCTTATTTCATAGTAAATATTTTAATCCAGAGTTTTTGTTAAATTTTCCATTATATCATTTCCTTCCTAGTTAATGGGTAATTTTTATGTTTCTGGATTTTGACTATTTAGACCATCTTTTTAGAATATTTCATGATAATATAAATCATTAGGGAATTAAAAAATGGATTCCTGTTATTTCTAGATGATCTTTTTTCCCCTCATTTTAAACGATTGGTTTTGTATAGTGGATCATTCACAATCTAGGAAGTGAAACTTCCCCCTTGAAGGAGGCAGTTGTGATTTCCATAATTAAAATAATTTGCTTCATTGAAAAACCCCAAAATACAGAGGATATAACTTGATTCATTATGTGCATATGTCACTGTGTTCAAATTAACATTTTATTAATGATTAAACCTTAAACTTAGCTTACTAAAGAGGCTGTCTTTAAAAACAATCTTGCTTAAAGATGACTTTCCCAGAGACACCAATAAATAGTGTGAAATACTTAGGAAAAAAAATAGAAACTTTGGTAGTTATATTTTATTCAGAGATCTCAAACTACTGAATTCACGGCTTCTGACTTAACAGTCTTAAAATGCTTAAAGGCATGAACCTTCACTTCTGAATATGCCACATTTTGAAAGCCTTCAGCTAAAGGTTGAAAATTTCTTTGAGGCTCTTTTCCATTTAAAAATGCTGGCTATACAAAAGAGAAAATGAGTTTTAGTTCCATTTCTGTATGCTAAAAAGATTATGATTTCTTTCTCTGAAAAATTGTGTGGTCTTTAAGTAAGTAATCAGTCTCTATTGAACTACATAAACAAGTAGGAAGGATATGATCAATTTAGATTTTTAAGCTCAGAGCATATGAATTGCCCTACCATTTTGCTTCTAAGAAAAGAAATGTATTATAGTGAGGTCTTAGTCTTAGGACATTTAAAACTATCAGAATTAAAAGTATCTTTGCCAGATGACTATAAGAAGAAAAGATAATACTTTGTATAGTACCTTTTATACTATAAGGTTGCCAATCCCTTTATCAACAGTAGCTCATTAATTCCTTTTACTGAATGAATTTCAGGGCACTATCTTCATTCATTTAGTGACAGACTGACATGACTGGGATATTTGAAAAGAATCTGAGAAGTCTAAAAGATCTAGCACATTAGTCAGTTTACTGGAGAGGACATACTGAAAGTATCCAGAGTTTAATCAGTAAGTCCTTGCTCCTGCTTAAGTTCTTTGAGGTACTCAAAGAATAAAAAGCAGAATTTGGCTCTCTGAAATAAAGAACATTTCTTGATATAGCGACTGTACTTTCTTGGCAAGGTTGCTCTGACTCTTCATTTTAGCCAAAAAATATTCTTAATTTTTAGACTCTAGGGAGTTTTTTCTTTCCTCTCTTAGACTCTCAAGAAGCTCTGTGTGCATATCCTGTGGCCATGGACCTTAGAGTTGAATGAAAGTATTAATAAGTCATGATTACAATTGCCTTGCCTTTTGTGATAGTTCAAATGAATTTTTTAGGTAGTATTTCAGAGAATTACACACTGTTGTACAATGTAATAAAAATTTCATGTTATTGCTGTTTGTTTTCAAATCACAGCTTTATTATTAATGAAAGTGTTCCTTATTTAAAATTAAGAACATGACATTCCTCATTAGAGTTGTAGGAGAAAAAAGACTTTTTAGAAAATATTGCTATAGCTTTTTATGAGCTTCCTTCCCTTTTTGTAGGTTTATCTGTGATAGTAAACATTAACTAAGTTATTAGTTAAGCACAGGATATTTGATAAATTATTTGTCCAGTCAGAGAAGAATTTTCTTTATAGATACTTTAGAAAAACAGAAGTCAAGGTAAAAAATTCCCAAGCTCTCCTGTAGTCACAATGACACTTTTGTTTGTTGCTTATGCAGTGTAGCCTAGGACATTTTATAAGGAAGGCCACTCAGGATTTTTCATTTTATGTACTAGTACTTAATTGTGTGATAACAGCTAATATTGGTATCTTAGAGCATTACTTTCTTAATGAAATGTGAGGATATGAATTAATACATTATTCAAAAAATTGGTAAAATATAAAATTATTGATGAGTTCTTGACTATAGAATTGTTAAAATATATTTATGCTTATGAGTTCAGTTCAGTTCAGTCGCTCAGTTGTGTCTGACTCTTTGCGACCCCATGAATCGCAGAACGCCAGGCCTCCCTGTCCATCACCAACTCCCAGGGTTCACGCAAACTTACATCCATCGAGTCAGTGATTCCATCCAGCCATCTCACCCTCTGTCGTCCCCTTCTCCTCCTGCCCCCAATCCCTCCCAGCATCAGAGTCTTTTCCAATGAGTCAACTCTTCGCATGAGGTGGCCAAAGTACTGGAGTTTCAGCTTTAGCATCATTCCTTCCAAAGAACACCCAGGGCTGATCTCCTTTAGAATGGACTGGTTGGATCTCCTTGCTGTCCAAGGGACTCTCAAGAGTCTTCTCCAACACCACAGTTCAGAAGCATCAATTCTTCAGCACTCAGCTTTCTTCACAGTCCAACTCTTTTATACTTATAGCTATATATTATTTCCCCATGTACTTGAAAGACTAAAATGTCCTCTTCAGCCTTAATTTTCCAATAGATCCTATATAGAGGTGTATACAGAAGGAGTTGTGCTTAACTTTGCCTTAAGGGTTAGGTCAGAGGAATGGCTTCACAGAAGAGGTCCTTCTTGGAAATGAGCCTTGAAAGACCAGGAAGGAATTGGCCCTGGAACTATGGAAATGGCATGTGCAAAGGTAGAAACAAGCCCAGCATATTCACAAACTGCAAGTAGGTTGGTGTGCTGGGGTGTGAGTAGGAGAGTCCCAAAAGATGAGGAAAGAGCTGGCAGCCAAATGACCAGGGGCCCTGTTGAACTTTGATCATTATTCCATAGGAAATGGGGAGTCATTGAAAGATTTTAAGAGGGCGGTGACATGGTCAGATTCACTGTATAGAAATACTGCTCTGTGAAAATGGGCAAACGTCTACCTCAACTCCCATATAGGCTGATAATTCCCAAATTTCTATCTGTCTCTTCTCTGTTCCTCCTGTTTTCACCCCCACCTTGGCTAATATATCACCATCTGCCCCAGAGTCATTTTTCATTACTGCTGTCTTAACCTTCAAGAGCAAATGGTTACATCTAAAGGTACCAGCATAACACCTTGCACAAAGTGGGCATTCAGTGAATAAATGAGCATGGAACTTTGGTTCTTCAGTTGGCTTCTGTCTCATAGAGCCTATCATTGGATCACATTTGGATAGAATGTGAAGAAATGTAGCAATGGATTTGAGTTCTTTTTTCCTCTTCCTTTCTTTTCTTTTCGTCTACCTTTCTCTAATGATGGACTTTAGTTGGCTATAACCCCTGAAGCTTTGGTTTGAATAGCCAGTTGTAAACATCATGTGTTTTATTAGTAACTGTAGTGTTTGATTTAAGACTGAATTGTTCTAACAATCTGAAATATGATACATGCACTAACAGGAGTTTGTTTTACATATTTATGCTTATGTGCTATCCTGGCAACCCACTTCAGTATTCTTGCCTGGGAAATCCCATGGGCAGAAGAGTCTGCTGGGCTACAGTCCATAGGGTTGCAAAGAGTCAGGCATGACTTAGCGACTAAATAGCAGCATCAGCTATCCTGTGAGAAAGTGACGCGACATTGTACAAATAACGATGTTTAAGTAGGAGCAATTAGGTAAAACTGTCATAACATTTGATACTTGCTTAAGAAATATAAGATATTTTTATATTATTATTATTAGAATATATAACTCCCATCTAATGGCCAGTGTGCTTGGGCCCTGAGATTTTAGCGTAGAATGCCATTGCTTTTTGTTAGTATGAGAGGGGTTCTAAGGTGACAAAGAACCTGGGAAATATACCACAGAATATATAGTTGAAGGTGTTGATTCTGAAGGTGAAGTACAGGGACTTTACAAAACAGCAAAGGAGAAAAAACCTCCCAGTTTTGTTTTACTAAGAACTATAGAAGAAAATTCTGACTTTGTAGAACTACCTACAAATTTTGAGGCACCAATGTGGAGTGCAATTTATTTATTTATTTTGCTCCTGCTCATTCACCTGCTTTTGACTTTGAACCGATAGTGGGCACCGACCTTCTGTCATTCAGACTTAGGCAGGCTTAGTGTCTAGGATTTTAGTACATAAGAAATGTAATGTGGAGTCTCTTTAATCTCTTTCAATAAGTCACTTCAAGTCTTCTGATGCTTTCTGTGCCTTTTGAATTGATGCTTTGAAGCTGAGTATTGGGGCAAAGGATGTTTGAACTTGGTGCCTGGTGTGATTGATATTCACCACACAGTACAGGGCAGCGCCACTTACTGCAAACATCCCATCATTTATTAAATAAAGGTAGAGATCCATGTCCTAGTACTCAAAAGTTGGGACTTGGGTGATTTTGCATTGAACAGAATCATAAACCATTAAGAAGATATGGAAAACCAAGGCAGACAGTTTGCTTAAAGTCAATCTAAAGTCTAGTTTAAACCAGGGGTTGGCAAACTACAGCTCTTTACCTGTTTTTGTACAGCCTGCAAGCCAAGAATGATACATTTTCAAATGGTTGAAAGAAAATCAAAAGAAGGCTATTTTGTGACATGTGAAAATTATGCGAAGTTCAGATTTTAGTGTCTGTACAGTTTTGTTGGAACCCAGCCACACGCCTTCATGCTGCAGTGGCAAAGCCGAGTAGTTGTGAGAGAGACCGTGTGGTCTGCGGAGCCGACAGTATTTACTGTTTGGCTCTTTGCAGAAAAGATGTGCTGACCCCTGATTTAAAGAATGTGTAAGAAAACTGGAAGGAAATAAATAATATAACCAAGGTAGACATAAGCATTATACAGTCCTTCAGGAAACATGTTAAATGAAGGATGGGTAAAGGGGGAGCCTATTGAGCCTAAAGGAGAGATGTTTGGCAGGTCTGCTGGTTATTGAGATGGAGGCATGAGAGCTGCCTTCTGATATTTGAAAGATTGTCGTACAGAAGAGGGAATCAGCTTGTTCAATCTGACTGCAAAGGTTAGACCTAGAACCAATTGTTGGAAACAATAAGGTAGCACATTGTAGCTTTGCACAAGGGAATATTTTAAACTTATTCAGAGGTGGGCTAGGCAATCTTGTGAGGTAATGAGTACCCCATCATTGGAAGAATTCAGACAGGCTGGACAGCTAATTAGCAAGGACCTAGTAGAAGAGATTCAGCATCAACTTGAGTGATTTTTAAAGGTCTTTTTCAATCTTGAGAGTCTGTAATTTTATGAGCTCCCCCTATTGAGACTCTGTATCAGGGGAAGATTTCAGAGTACACAATATATCTTTGATTACATGACTCCTCCTGCTTAAAAATAATCAGTGAGATCCTTTTGTCAACTGAATTAAGTAAAATTGCTTAGTTCTTTGGTTTTAGCTTCTAGGTTCTTTGTATTTTGATTCAAACTTAGTCTTCTCCATCACTCTTACCCTGCACAGCATTTTCCAAGTTGGTTTCTACCAAACATTGTTCCAGGATTTGCAAATATACAATATGCAAAACAAGGTTTTGAATCCTGCCCTTGACCCTTGCAATCTACATTAGACTGCTAAGAGCTCTGTGAAGTCCTGCCATGACAAAATTTGTTTAACCTTTTAAAAACCTAGCATTTCCTGAGCATGTGTGAACACAAAGTACTTTTTTTTTTCCCTTTGGCCACAGCTATTAACACTGCACAACATTTTTCCATTTGTCATTTTCCTACTTTCTTCTGTTGTCTTTCTTGTTTTTGTGTCTCCTGTCTTCCTCTTGTGTGCTGTTTCTCTCCCTTCAATTTCATTCCTAAATCCAGCATAGGGAAATCGTGAAAGAAGGAGATAATTAGACCACAGAACTGTGGAAACAGTTTGAGACCATGTGAACCACTCCCTGTAACCCCAAGGAAAATAGGAAGATAAAAAAGTACAAGAATCTAGGGGGAACATGTATATGAAAGAAGAAATTATGTAAGATAAAATTGCTTTAGACATCATAAAATTTCTCAGAATCATTTCATTGTCATTTAGTTATTCAAAAAATGAATCACTGTTTTATTGGTAATCTGGCCTCTTTCTTTATAGAAATTTCTGGTGTTAGCTTGTGTTCTGTTTTTGATACCATCTGCTTAGTTAGTCAGTCTTTAAGCGTGTGAATAAAAGATGGGCTTGGTATCTTTAGAGGAAGTGGCATTACCTACGCTAGGAAGGTAACATCCAGACTCACTCATTTCTTGATGCCTTTCTCCAGAGAGATTATTTTTCTGTCTGTAGTTAGTGACAGGTTAAAAGGAATGAAGGTAAGAACTTATTATAGAGTCTATTTATAATCATCTTGAGATATTCTACTTCCCTGCATATGAAACTGTCTCAAAAGTATTAGTTTTTTCCTGAATCACCCATATGAACCATGAATATGTATCTAAAGATATCTGCAGTCACAGGCAACTATTACTTATTGAGAATAATAATAGCCAGAGGGTATAGCTTAATGATTCAAGAATCAGCTTCACATAAAGACTCTATCTAGTCTCCCTAGAAACCAACAATCAAATCTCATCAGGGTCAACTTAGCCCTTTCTATAATAGATAAATTGAATAACATGCTGTTTAATTTGTATGTGTGGTATTGAATGAAGCTATGAAGAGTGTTTGGTCTGCATATTAAAGATACTGCCATTGTTTTGGTAAGTAAGGAAAATTCCAATGTTATTTTTCCTAAATTATTTAACCTTGAGTAATTGAGGATGGTTATTTTTAATAGTTAAACAATAATTTGTTAATGAAGAATTTTTTCCTGTCTAGACTGTCTTTGGTTTTCTGCCTTCTTTTGGGCTTGAATTTTACAGAATAGAAGATGCTTGGATAGTTGATAATATTTCTGTGTGCCATTTTTTCTAGCTTTTATTTGGAAAGATAAAACTGTATTTAAAAAATTTGCCACTTCTTAAAAATGTTACAGATTGCAATATTCATTACAAAAAAATTTAGAAAATGCATGCTAGTATAAAGAAGAAAATAAAAGTTCCCATTGATTCTATATTCAGAAATAGCTGCTGTTAACCACCAGTAACTCTGCACATAGTTCTCTCTCAGCTATTTCTATTGTGTATGTGTATATATACTAAGATGTATTTATATGTATATCATAATTTCCAAATGAGCAAAAATTTAGTTCCCAATATTTCTCTGCTAAAAAGCACACTGCTCTAAATATTGTTTTGTAAATCTTCGTGTACATCTATTTCCTTATGTTAAGCATCTAGAAGTGGAATTGCTCATTCAAAGAATATGAAATTTTTAGGATACATCATTGATGTTCCTAATTTTCTTTCTAGAAAGATAGTATTTTAGTCTGCTTGGGCTGCCATAACATAGTACCCACATGAGGTGACAATTTCTCATGGCTTTGGCTCCAGGTGGGTTGGTTTCTGGTGAGGCGTTTCTCCCTGGCTTGTAGACAGTGTCTTCTTCCTGTGTCCTTACACGGAAGGACTCAATCGTTATGACTTTGGTTAACCTTAATTACCTCCTTTTAAAGGCCCTCTCTCCAAACACAATCACGTTGTGGGTGTGTTAAGGCTTCAACTTACAGATTTGGGGAGGACACAGTTTTTTCACAGTGGCATCCCATCATCAGTGAATGAGAGCTTCCATTTCACCATCTTACTGCCAACACTGGATGCACATATCACACACATGTGAACATGTCTTTGCTAATTTGATAAATATATCATTGTTTTACTTTGCATGTCTTTGATTGAAAAAAGTTTTTAATATTTGGACACTTAAAATTATTTTGTTTTCTATTCTTGTACTTTGACCACTTTTTGGTTGGAGTTCTCAATTGTTAATAAATCCACATTTTAATTTGAGCATTTAGCTATTTTATATCTTATCAAATATTTTTGCTTATGCAAAAAGAAACCATTTTAATGTTATTTATCCTTTGATATTAAGCCATTATTTACCTTTCAAATACAGCAAAATATACCAAGCTAATATATGAGTGTCCATATTAATGAATCATATATTTAACGTTCACCATACATTCATAAAAGCTGTTTATAGTTTGGATGCATTGATTTGCTGGCAGTGAAATATAGGTAGTGGCAAGGTTAATGTGGAATCTTTACAGCTATTGTTTGCTTTGAATTAACAACTGTAGCAGTGTTTCCTCAGAACTCTGATCCCACGAGGTATCCTTTGAGAAGAGACTTCTGCTGATTGAATGGCTTTGGGAATTGCTTGCTTTTTCCATCTCCTACCCTAGTGGTTGACAGTGCTTATTAGAACTTTAAAGGCTCTGAGCATCCCTATAGAAAAGAAATCTGACTTTTGTAAGCTGAGTATTTCCAAATTGTACTTTGACAAGAGGACATCCCCTTATTTTTTTAATGTGACTTTTGTTAACTTTCTGTTTTGAAATATTTATAGATTCACAGGAAGCTGTGAAGAAATGTCCAGGGAGGGCCCATGTACCCTTCACCAAGTTTTCCCAGATGGCCACATCTTCCATAAACACAGGACAGTGTCACCATCAGAAAATGGACATTAATACAATCCAAAGAGCTTATTCAGATTTCGTTGGTTATAGATGAACTCTTGTGTGTGGGTGTGTGTGCACATGGGTGTGTGTGTGGATGAGTGTGTATGTGTGTGCTAAGTTGCTTCAGTCATGTCTGACTCTTTGTGACCCCATGGACTGTAGCCTGCCAGGCTCCTCTGTTCATGAGATTCTCCAGGCAAGAATACTGAAGTGGGTTGCTGTTCCCTCCTCATGAGTGTGTAGTTCAGTACAATTTGATCACACATAGGTACATGTAACTAACACCACCAGAAGACTTACTCGTACTGGCTCTATAAATTCACACCCCTCACCCCCTTTTTCTAGTCCCTGGCAATTTCTAAACTTCTGTCATTTAATAATGTTAATATAAATGGAACACTGTGCTGTGTAACCTTTTGAGATTGGCTTTTTTTTTTCACTCATAGGGTTCATTTAGGTTTCTGCATATACCAATAGTTCTTTCCTTTTTTACTGCTGAGCAGTATTTCATGATATGGATGTACCACAGTTTACCCACTCTCCTACTGAATGATATTTATCCACTTATCATATATTTAGTGGAATATAGCCTGTTTGAATATTGTTCTGAAGAATACCAATTTAGAAAATTCTCTATCACAGAAGTGATAGAATAGAACAATTACCACTTTTTGAAGGTTGTACCTGGGTTGCAGAAATTAAAAGTCTTCTTTATTTGGTTCAGGAATTCCAGAGACGCTGTAATACTCTGATTTCATTGATTGAGAAAGAAAATATGGAAATTGAGGAAA
The DNA here is from genome assembly GCF_014754425.2 of Oryx dammah. NCBI lineage: Eukaryota > Metazoa > Chordata > Mammalia > Artiodactyla > Bovidae > Oryx > Oryx dammah. The sequence continues at coordinate 26,526,309 of NW_024070207.1, forward strand.
GAGAGAGAGCAGAAAAGAAGAAACGGGCAACTAAAACTCCAATGGTAAAATTTTCAGCATTTTCCTAACTTTTAGGTAGATCCCATTTTTTTTACATAATTAAAATGCCTATATTATGTTTAATGCTATAGTGATACCTATTATAAAGACTGGTTTTTATGAAATGCTGATTTGTTTTTGACAGAAAAAGAATTACACTACAACCATGTGTTTCCTATTTGTTTGTAGCGTATATGGTTAGGAACTCCCTAGTAACAGGGCTCAGTATTTTTAAAAATTTCTCATGACTTTTAAGCAGAAGTGTAATGCAAGTAAAATCCTCTGAACTGAGACTGGAGTTGTCATGGGGAGTAGAAGAGGGGTGGGGTGGGGTGGGGCTGAGGTTGAAACAGAGTTCTGATTTGATCAAAGAAGTTTTCTGATCTTTGTGGAACTATGAATACAAAGAACTTTGAGGAGACAGCAAAGCTTTACTTGATTTACTTGGTAATAAGTTAACTGTTAATAGTAAGATGATTTTAACTCAGTCAGGTTGCCTTGTATAGTTACAATTTCAAGTAGTCTTTAACATATTATTTGAGTGTGGTTAAGTAAACTACCATATTTCATCAAGTCTAAGATGCCTTCCATTGTAAGACAAAGCATTATTTTATGTGCTACTAAGAAAAACTGCTGCCAAGTAACTCTGATTTGTCATCAATTCTAGAATGCATCCTGATTTCAGAGATGCTAAAGTGGGAAACAAGTGTGCATCATAGAATATATGAAATATGGTATTTTAGCATCTGTCATAACATTTCAAAAGTAATACACTCATAATTAACATTTTTCCCAGAAAATTTTAAGTATTAAGTAGTTCTTTAAGCATACAGTTTTAGTACCATGTGTAAGTAGAAACTTGATGACTATTTTTGATGGGTATTTTATGTCTTTTCTTAACAAGAAAACATGTTTGGAGGTTATTTTACATTGGGTTATATAGTTTGTTGGGCTATATAGAACATTAACTGTGAGTATAACATTTAAGTGAATATTCATGTTAAAATTTTTTTTTGATGCATTTACATCCTAGATTTAACATTGTTGGGCCATTTAAAAATGTGCATATTGGAGCAGAACATTAAATCTGTTTCCATTTTAGTCACAGAAAAGAAAAGCAGAGTCAGCTACTGAGAGCTCTGGAAAGAAGGATGTCAAGAAGGTGAAATCCTAAAGCCTAGAAATAAAGTTTTAAATGGGAAACTGCTATTTTCTTGTTCCCATCTTCAAATGCTAATTGCCAGTTCCAGTGTATTCATGGTACTCTAAGAAAAATCAGTTTGGTTTTGATTTCTTGCATATTTTATATATTTTACAATGCTTTCTACCTGAAATGTGTAGCTTTAGATTTTATGCATTCTAGTATTTTTGTGTACTGTATTTTGTGTATTTCATGTCTTCATCTAAATCCTCTCAGTCCTTGTTCTTTTGAAGCTTGTGCTGAGGTTTTAGCTTTTCTATGTTTTATATGCCGCTGCTTTGAAAGAGAACCTAGATTCTATAGCTGTATTATTGTTGTTTCATACTTTAAATTTATATGGCTGTGGAAAAATGAATTAAAATGATTTGAGGAGAAAGACTTTTTCACTTCTTTGTTGCTTTCTTTTCTATTGAGTATGGGCTTGTACGTGTTACTGCATACTGTGATTAGCATAATAATTGTTTCTTTGAGGTCATCTAAATATTTTTTTCCTAAAGGAATAAAGGGTGAGAACAGAAAATTATTAAAAAAACTAATATTTGATACTGTGCTTGCTGTCAGTATGCATTACATTTAAATTATTCTCTAAATATTCAAGTGGGAAAGTATAATAAAGAAATGTCTATAAGAAATTTAATTATTTCCTGTGTTTTGTGCAGTAGAAGATAGTTGTGTTTACTGAACTGTATTGTTCACAACTATGTATTTGGTTGAAAGTTAAAGCTTTGCTTGCTGACTTGTGCCTGATCTTTTATCACATAGAGCCAGTTCAGGGGAGTCTGGGTATAACACGTAGATTTATTAACAACTCAGTGACGAGTATGAAATAAGCAGCATGCATGCAGAAGAAAGGGGGAGGTCTTCCATAGGAATGCAAGTATGCTCAGTTCACAAGACAGAGTATCCGAGGTTTTATATACCAAGAGCTTCTATCTTTCCCACACCACAGACCCCACACAGGCCAGTGGGATGTGAGATGGGAGGAGATCTGCTCCACACAGTCACTCCAGGCTCCAGTCCGACTGAGGCTCCCATGTTTCCTTTCTGCACCATCTAGAACGTGTGGGTTATTCAGCTGCCACCGTAGGAGAACAG
>NW_024070207.1:26528653-26574312 GCF_014754425.2 Oryx dammah
TGCCACAGGGGCTGTCACACGAAACTGTTAGGGTGTGATTAATCAGAGTCAAGGTCACGTTATGAGGGAACAGGGAAAACGGATCAGAGCCTAGTGTGAAATGCATAGCAGTTAAGTAAAGCTGGGCATGTGGGATGGTGGTGTTTGTTATTAACACAAAATTTGGACGACTGAAGAGTTGCTCTCTCCCTGACCCAAGATCTTTTTGCATTTCCTCTCCGACTCGGTTTAGTGTACCACTGGCAAAGCTTGGTGCAAGTCAGCATCTTTCACATCCTCATTGTCATTGGGGTTCTGCAACATAGGAATAGGTCTTCTAGAATGACAACCCATCGTCTGCTGGACTCTTCCAAGTCTTTGTTCATTGTCCAGATTTCATATTTCTTACTGCCGTGCTCCTGATTGGATTCTTTTTACTGTTTCCACTATTAGGAGACTTGTACTCTTTTGGAGGTTTGGATGAAACTGGGTTGCTATTAAGAGATGAGTTTACAATGATGTTAGGTCAAGGAACCCAGAGATATCCAAATCTGTCCTTGGCTTAACCACCCTTGCTGTAGGGTTCACAAAAGACGCAAAGGTAAGCAAACTCATACTTCACTAGCTGGTGCTTTGCTCCAAACTACAATCAATCCAGAGCTCTTAAATCCAAAATAAAATCTCAGAATTTTCCACTCCAATGAAATTAAAAGTTCCAGTCATCTGAGATGGAGAAAATTATACATTACAGGGTCTTATTAATACCCATAAGTTCTGTGCACTGAAAAATATCCCAATTAGGATCTTGGACTCTGATCAATCAGTTCAGCATTTCTTGGGGAGAAATGAAGGTTCAGGGTGGGAGCAGGTACAATTAGGATGTTTGAACTTCTTTCATGGACATGTAACAATCTCTACTTCTTGTTCTTTTTCTGTTAACCCAAAGGGGGTAATGACTAAGCTGTAATGACTTAGCCATTAACCCTAAGCGGGTAATGGCTATCTACTTTAGGAGAGAAAATCTGCAGGTAAGTTCTTCCACGCTTATTCATGGGACCATTTTCCTGGCCATATGGCTCTTTCTTGGACCCAAGAGATGGGAAATTCAGCTCTCCTAGATTATGTGCAGCATCACTGGTGAATGTAGCCTGCCAAGGAGGTCCACACAGTGAACAAGCAGATGATAGTACAGTCCAAAGCATACGATGTTGGGAATGCAGAATGCCCCAAGTCTCCATAGGAAACCCCTCTGATTGTCAATTTTCCACAGAGAAATTAAACTGTCATAGAAAAGTTAAGTCCCAACAAATAAATCCTGTTTCACACCAGAGGCCTGGGCTGATGGGGTAGTAACCCTGGATCTGACTGCCGTGTTGGATTGGAAGAACAGGATAGTCAGTTACCGTGTCAGCTGCTCAGAGGCCAGAAGCAGTGGAAGAGTGCTGTATCCATGAATGCAATTTGACAGAGGCACAGTGCTCCAGGCCACCAGTAAAAGTGGTCTAATAGATGGTACTGGAATCAGACCTAACCTGATTGCTTGTTTAGAGAATGTGCAAGGAGGAAACCAGGGACTCTGGTTTCCCAGTAACCCCCAGGCTTCCGCAGAGGCCTTTGTAAAGCATCTATCTTGATCTGTTGGATACTCTAAAATCACAAGAAGATAGAGAGCTCAGCAGTCTCTCATTTGCATCATAGTCGCTTGTCTCTCAGTCATTATCACACAATTCCTTCTGGCTCCCCAGCCTACACGTGCTTATGCTGTCTGGAAAACCTGGGTTCTTGTCAGATTACACATTCTCCCATGAAGTATGCCCCCAAATTAGGTCCGTTATATGAGACCTAGTTAAGAGAAGTTACTGAACTAGAATCTTTGCAGCTTAGTTGCTGGGTGTTTGGCTTGTCACCCAAATAAAGTGCTATTTCCCAATTATTGGCAAAGCTCTCCACTGTGGTCCATTATGGTGCTGTAGCCAGCGCATCTTGTTCAGATTCCTGGGCCAGTGTCAGTGATGAGACTAGGGTCCTCATGCTTTTTCTCCAGGTGTGTTTTTGAAATCCTCCAGTTGCCATCAATTCTCAAACAAAGTTGTTCCCCAGAGTTTACCCATGGCACGAAGCTCCAGTCGGCCACAGTTGTGGCTGTGTTGATAACAAGCTCCGTACTGACTGCTTTCATTTCCCTCTCTCGCTTCCTCACTCCTGTCTGACTGTTTCCTGGGGCCAACTCATAAAGAAACTGCTTGCGTTAGAATCTTTGTCTCAGGGTCTGCTTCTGAGGAAATCCAAATTAAAACCCCTTGTATGCGTAGCTCTTCTTCGGTTCAGTCACTCAGTTGTGTCTGACTCTTTGCGACCCCATGGACTTCAGCACGCCAGGCTTCCCTGTCCATCACCAACTCCCAAAGCCTACTCAAACTCATGTCCATGAAGTCGGTGATGCCATCCAACCATCTCATCCTCTGTTGTCCCCTTCTCCTCCCACCTTCGATCTTTCCCAGCATCAAGGTCTTTTCAAATGAGTCAATTCTTCACATCAGGTGGCTAAAGTATTGGAGTTTCAGCTTCAGCATCAGTGCTTCCAATTCAGGACTGATTTCCTTTAGGATGGACAGGTTTGATCTCCTTGCAGGCCAAGGGACTCTCAAGAGTCTTCTCTAACACCACAGTTCAAAAGCATCAATTCTTCATTGCTCAGATTTCTTTATGGTTCAACTCACATCCATACATGACTACTGGAAAAACCATAGCTTTGACTAGATGGACCTTTGTTGGTAAAGTAATGTTTCTGCTTTTTAATATGCTGTCTAGGTTGGTCATAGCTTTCCTTCCAAGGAGTAAGCATCTTTTAATTTCATGGCTGCAGTCACCATCTGCAGTGATTTTGGAGCTCCCCAAAATAAAGTTTCCATTGTTTCCCCATCTATTTGCCATGAAGTGATGGGACCGGATGCCATGATCTTAGTTTTCTGAATGTTGAGGTTTAAGCCAACTTTTTCACTCTCCTCTTTCACTTTCATCAAGAGGCTCTTTAGTTCTTCACTTTCTGCTGTAAGGGTGGCGTCATCTGTGTATCTGAGGTTATTGATATTTCTCCCTGTTCTTCTTAGCCCTTAGTTATTTCACAAGAAGGTGTTGGGTGTTTAAGAAGAGTAATGATCGATATCATATCATTGATTCCTAGAAGATCTAACCCTCTGTGGACAGTTAGTGTGTGACTTGACTGGCCCAGGATATTTTGCACTGGTACAAAGTATTGGATTCTCATTTGTCTCCATTAATGAATGAGACTTTTTCATCTCACCAATAGCTATGGTCCTGGGAATTACCAGGAAGAGGTTAAAAGCTTCCCAAATTTTTGGTAAGGCCAGAGCTGGTATCCAGGCTGTTGTCTCTCTCAAGCATTCTCCATGCTGGTTGGTGCCCCTTCCCTGTAGCAGTGGTTCATTGAGGTAACTGGACTAAGTGTTGGCCTGTCTCACTGTACTGTTCCATATAGCCATTACAGAAACTTGGTCATAACAGGCTTTTTTCCCCATCTGTTGGTCTGTCTAGTGACCTGATTATTTTGTCCCTTCCCCAATACATTGCTTTCCCACTGGGAGAACTTTGATTTAGGCCACTCTAAGTCAGACTCAAGCTATATCTTTCTCTTGACTTTCAACCTTGCCTTCCATATTGCCCCCAAGACATGCTTAGTTAATTTCTGATCTTTCTGTGATCTGATACTAGATGTGTCCATGTGTTGGACTATCAAATTATGTGGCCTACTTTTAGGGTCTCCATATACCTATGGGAGGGTGATGGTGAGTACTGTTCCTGTCAACTGTCTACCTTCCATCATTAATACAGTTTTGAACTAACATCTCCTTCAGTGGTAGACACTAAAGCCTATTTGCTATATCTGAGACAGAAAATATCTTTGAATAAGGTCTCATCTTGGCTAAAGTATTTGATGTGTGACAGTCATCATCAGTTAGGAATGATACCTTATTTGTCTCTGTTGTAGAATCAACTGTAAGTCTCTAAACACCATTTAGTTTTTGTACTGGCCATATAAGAGCATTACCAAAATATAATTTACCCATTTTCTTTTAATATTGGCATGGTATTCCATTTACTATTTCCCAGTATATATTGGATAGGTGGCTTTTTACATTCATGATAGCTGATTACAATTAAGTCTGGGTGTATCCTTGTAGGTGTGTCCTTTTTTCCTTTCATATATATCCATCCTGGTTTCTGAGATCTCAAGATTTCTTCTTTCTCTTAATTTCCTCTTTCCTAGTTTGCCTCCCATCACTCCTACAGCTCAAATTATCTCCTGGACAAGAGATTTTAGTTCATTTAAAATATCCTATAATCATGCTACCTGATAAAGGGCTTTCCACTATGTCCAGGCCACCTCAATTCTCAAAGTCAGGGCAAGAGGCTACCTTCCCCAGGCAATAAAGACCTGGATTCTTTTGTACTAGTGATCTCTACCTCCCTGCAATGATTGCATCCCACAGTGGAAATCTCTGAAATCTACAGCCATGACTGGAGCTTGGCCAATGCTCACTGAAGATACCTGATCGGAAAAACCATTGCAAGGCATATACTGTCTCCTGATTAAACCTTGCAAACCACTAACAGTTATTTTTTGTTACTCTATCCTTTTATCTTTCTATAAATTCATAGATTATAATTTAGAGGATGCCCAAATCAGAGTCAACATGAGAACATAGCGTGGAGAAGGGACTCAGAAAACTTCAGAGAAGGCACATGATACCACCAGAATTTCATTTCTTCATCATTTTCTCTTTACCCCCAGACCTTCCATCTAGTTGGCCATATGATTATTTGGATCTAACCATCTAATAGGCCCAAAATGTCACACACTTCTTGTAGGGAGACCTAGGTTGTGTTAGAGACATTCCTGCTCCCGAACTTTGCCGTCCGGGACAAGGCTAGCTCCTAAAATGATTATTTGCACCAATACCAACACCTGCCTATTACATATGGGAGATTATACCTTGACTGCTTCTGTAGTTTGAGGACAACTTCAATCTCTTTTGTGGGACCTTGCCCTATGAATGTCAGTTTCTAGGACATATTTCTGCTGTCTGCTGAGACCATGTTAGCATTAGGGATGGAGGTAAGGTCCAGGTGTTACTAACAGATGGAATTACGGTAGTAGTAGGCTAGGGAACTCAGGAATACTTATCTTGCCTTGGCCCTACTACTCTTGCTGTTCTACAAAGGATACATATGCTTAAAAAGAGTGTCAAAAGAATGCAAAGCAACATTTTGTTAACTGTGACATTGGCTCCAAACCCTAGTTCAGCACTCTATTGAGCTGGTCTTGATCACAAGGCAGCTTAGGGTAGAGGCAGCCTGCAACTCAGAAGTAAAGCAGGGTGAATGGCTTAGCATTTCCTGTAAGCCAAAATCAAACTTCAGAATTTGCCACTCCAATGAGAAAAAAGCTCACAGCTACCAGCTCCAGATGGAATGAATCCAGAAACAGTCTTTCCATCCATATGGGATTGTTTATATTCCTAATGCTCCACCCACTAGAAACTGGTTCAACAGGTGTTCAGGAATCTCACCCATCAGTTGTACATGAACCGTGAACTTCAGATGTTCAAACTGGTTTGAGAAAAGGCAGAGGAACCAGAGATCAAATCACCAACATTCGCTGGATCATCGAAAAAGCAAGAGAGTTCCAGAAAAACATCTATTTCTGCTTTATTGACTATGCCAAAGCCTTTGACTGTGTGGATCACAACAAACTTTGGAAAATTCTTCAAGAGATGGGAATACCAGACCACCTGACCTGCCTCTTGAGAAACCTGCATGCAGGTCAGGAAGCAATAGTTAGAACTGGACATGGAACAACAGACTGGTTCCAAATAGGAAAAGGAGTACATCAAGGCTGTATATTGTCACCCTGCTTATTTAACTTCTATGCAGAGTACATCACGAGAAATGCTGGGCTGGATGAAGCACAAGCTGGAATCAAGATTGCTGGGAGAAATATCAATAATCTCAGATATGCAGATGACACCACCCTGATGGCAGAAAGTGAAGAAAAATTAAAGAGCCTCTTGATGAAAGTGAAAGAGGAGAGGGAAAAAGTTGGCTCAAAGCTCAACATTCAGAAAACTAAGATCATGGCCTCTGGTCCCATTACTTCATGGGAAATAGACGGGGAAACAGTGTAAACAGTGTCCGACTTTATTTCTTTGGGCTCCAGAATCACTGCAGATGGTGATTGCAGCCATGAAATTAAAAGGCACTTACTCCTTGGAAGGAAAGTTATGACCAACCTAGACAGCATATTAAAAAGCAGAGACATTACTTTGTCAATAAAGGTCCGTCTAGTTAAGGCTATGGTTTTTCCAGTAGTCATGTATGGATGTGAGAGTTGAACTATAAAGAAAGCTGAGTGCCGAAGAATTGATGCTTTTGAACTGTGGTGTTGGAGAAGACTCTTGAGAGTCCCTTGGACTACAAGGAGATCCAACCAGTCCATCCCAAAGGAAATCGGTCCTGGGTGTTCATTGGAAGGATTGATGTTGAAGCTGAAACTCCAATATTTTGGCCACCTAATACAGAGAGCTGACTCATTTGAAAAGACCCTGATGTTGGGAAAGATTGAGGACAGGAGGAGAAGGGGACGACAGAGGATGAGATGGTTAGATGGCATCACCGACTCAATGGACATGAGTTTGGGTAAACTCTGGAAGTTGGTGATGGACAGGGAGGCCTGGCGTGCTGTGGTTCATGGGGTCACAAAGAGTCGGACATGACTGAGTGACTGAAATGAACTGAACTGAACTGAACCCATAAGTTGAGCACTCTGCCATGACTTGTGTAAGAGGATAGGAAGAGGATCAGAGAGGAGCCTTGAACCCCTTCCCCTGGAGGCCAATATGGACACTGCTTGCACTGCTTAGGTATCCAGTTTCTGTAGCCAGGTCTGTTTCTATAGCCTGTGATTGATTTAATGTTGATATATGGCTGGAACACTGACGACCACAAAATGTCACGAGAAGTACCATTACAGAATGCCAACCTGACAACTTCTCATGAGAATCATATCACCTAAGTGGGATTTCTTATTTACCATATTTTGTGATTATTGGTGAGACAGTTTGTCAGTGAACTTAAGCCCTTGAGAACAATGGCCCATTATGTGAGAGTGTCACAGTATTTTGAGTCTTCTCTTCTGGGAGATGGCAACTGTTGCCAGTCATGATAGTAGGAGAAAAAGTGTTGCTTTCATATGCTATTATAAATGCACATTTACTGGTAAAATTTAAATATGGACACACTGTGTTTTTAAAAGATTCACTTTTATGGTTAAAAAAGCAAGATAAACTGTGTGAATAACTTGCGTGCTGTAATTTTATTCATGTGGAGATCTTCCACAATGCTAGGTGCTGGAGCATGGGAAGATACACTACTCCTACATGGCAAGATACATGGCAAGATACCTGAGCCTCTTGGACCTGGTAACTAGTGGCTGTACCTCCCAGGGTGCAGGGGTTTAATACATTAAGGAGAATATTCAGAATTAGCTTCAGGCTTTGAAGGTAACTGAGCTTGGTTTAGCTTTACTTTAGTTAGGCTCTGCATCAGTTAGCTTTTCCTACCAGCCACTCTTAAAACGTAGTGGCTTAAAATAACCATTCCTTGAACTCACAATTATGTCGGTTGGCAGTTTGGGTTGGGCTCAGATGGGTGGTTCTTTTGGTCTTGGCTCTGTTCACTCACATATCTATGGTCAGCTACTGGCTAAATAGCTCGAGTTGTGGGAATTGACTGATTGTAAGCTTGGGCAATCGGGCTATCTTCGTCATCCAGTAGGTTAGCTGGGGCTTGTTCACATGGCAGCTTGGCAGGGATCCAAAAGAAGAGGAGACGTTTAGAAGGCTTTCTTGAGGCCCAGTCTTGGATTCCACACTAGATTCTACTGGTCAAAGCATATCACAAGGCCAGACCAAACTTACAGGATAGTGAAATTGACTCCACTTCTTGATGAGAGGTGCTGCAAAGTTACATGGCCAAAGGTCTAAATACAAGATGTGGGTGGACAAGAATCTACCACGAGCTTCTGTTGAGGTGTCCTGATTTATAGTTAGTGTGTGAATAACAGTCCTCTAGGAGTATCCCAAATTATAACATGGAATCCCCTTGTACACAGCTCAATGGAAAGTCCAGTCTATCACTTAGAACCTTCCTTCCTGATGTGTCCGTGAAGGGCATCAAGATATTTTGCACCTGCCTTTTTACTCTGCCGCTTGAACTAGTAGTCTTTTTGAGCCCCTAGTTTGGATCCCTTATCTATTTGCCTACAAGGACATTTGGACTCCCCATTTCTGAGTACAAGGATGTATATATGTCACCATTATGCTAAAAGAGAAAGAGACTGATAATTGTTCCCTATATATGTCTTAAGGGGCTTCCACCATGGCTCAGTGGGTAAAGAATCTGCCTGCAATGCAGGAGACACAGGAGATGTTGGTTCAGTCCATGGGTTGGGTGGATCCCCTGGAGGAGGAAATGACAAGCCACTCTTGTCTGAAGTATCCCCTGGACAGAGAAGACTGGTGGGCTACAGTCCAAAGGGTCACAAAGAGTCAGACACGACTTAGCGACAGAGGACACATAGCACATACATCTCTTACTTCTTGCTTAGTAATAAGACTATATTTTCAGCTGTTCACATCACCAGTTGGCTTCATTAGCCCGTTTCCTTTGTGGCTGGGTATAGCTCCATACTAAAGTTTGGCCATTGAAATGTAAACAGAAGTGACATCGCAACTCCTGGAAAGTGTCCTTAAAAGAAGAGGTTTTCTTCTTCTTTTCCTCTTTCCTGCTGGTTAGAATGTGCTTATTATGGCTGAAGTTTGAGTAACCACCTTGAGTAATGTGGAGGCATGTCAAGGATAGTGTAGCATCTGGATACAAGGAGCCTGGGTCCCCGGTGACCATGGAACTACCTGACTACCCATTGGGTGCTCCCACTTCCAGACTGTGTCTTGAGCAAGAAATAGTTTTCCATCTGTTTAAGCCACTCTTTTTGATTTTTGTTGTCATTGGTATCTGGACTGTCATAGGTATCTATATCCTAACTAATACACCAACATAGATTTTTCTTAATTGGGCAAATTGTTATTGAAACAAATTCCCTTAAGCCAACTAAAGTCCTTGATCAATTTTCTAAACTGTACCGATTTTTTTTTCCATTTGTATTTTTATTCTACTGAAAGTATCAATATTTTCCTTGGGATTCATTAGTTTCATTTTAAGTTCACAGTAAGGATTTGCTTTATCAATAAACTATTTTTCATAGTAAAATTTGCTTTGTAAATTATAGTCTGTGGATGTTATTTTTTATCAAAGTCTGTTTCCTTGGGTCAAAGTTTACGTGTCTAAAAATTTTGAGACCTGTGATTTTTATTTGTAAAATTATAGTAAATAACAAATTTTATCTTGTGCAGTTTTACAAGTTGCTATGTTTTTCTATGGTGGTTATTTCCACCAAGTCTAAACTTTCTCAGGTCAGTTTTCAGTTTCCAGTGTTACAAATGACATGTATTTTTTTTTTCAGTTTTTTGTTTCTAATACATCTTAGCATGTGCTGTCTTAGACACTGACCATTTTATTTTGTGTTGATTAGTTCTACCAGTTATATTTATTATTAAGACTTGGAAATTGATAATTTCTTGGTGATCTCACAAGGAAATTGTGTGCAACTCCCCTCAGATGTCCCAGAATTTCCCCATTCTTAAGGATGGATCTCTGCTATTGCACATCCAAGGCTTGTGAATACAATCTTGCCACTTGTGATTTGTTCCTGGCACTCTCCTTTGGTGCAAATCCTCCTAAATCAAAGTTGCAATTACTGTTACTTAAAGTGGGAAAAAATGTTATGCATCCCTGAGCCCCCACCTTGACAGCCATTTTGTTAAAATATCACCAAAATTTCATTAAAACGGACTCACGTGGTTTATAAGTAACATTACTTATAGTACAACACGTAAACAGGCAGTTTCTCCTAATATGACTAGTTATTTGTTCTTAAACTTTTTGTAGATAGTTTACACTCAATATGAAACTCTGTTACCTCTACAAAATCATAATACTGAAACTTTCTGTCTTTCCACCTTCCATGCAAAATGCACACGCAGACACACATACACATAAGCAATAAAGACAAATCAATTAAAAGAATGCATGTTAGGGGCAAGGCAATGCCCTTCAGCTAAAGCCCACCAGAAACACATCTGTAGTTGATCAGGTTGGGTTTACTACTTGCTACAGAGAGGCTGAATGCACACCCTGGGAAGCCATGGGGTCTTTCAGTGAGAGGATAGTAGAAAGAACCTACTTATTAAAGGATTTGGGCTTTGGTTAAGTAGGGGAAGGGTCTGAGGAAGCAGAGGTTCTTTCTAGATTGATGCTGTCAGGAATCAGAGACGATTCTATGACTGGGTATCTCATTGACATCTTTCTTATAGGGAGGGCAGGCTAGAGAAAGGATACAGCTCTAATCAGGGGTCCCCAACTGCTGGGATCTAATGCTTGATGATCTGAGGTGGAATTGATGTAATAATAGTAGAAATAAAGTGCACAGTAAATGTAATGTGCTTGAATCATCCTGAAACCACCCCACAACCCTGGTCCATGGAAAAATCATCTTGCATGAAACGAGTCCCTGGTGCCAAAAAGATTGGGGACCACTACGTCTAACTGGTAAAGAAATAGCAGTTCCTCATTTAGCCAAGAGGGAGCGATGTTTGGTAGTGTGTTTGGAGCACAGTGACTTTGACCTTGTGCTTAAGACAAAATTATGAAGTGTCCTTTCTTTGTCTCACATTCAAACAATACTTGTTTGAAGTTTTATGTGAACTTATTAAAATGTCCAGTGGAAGAAGAACATGGCCTAACTGTGAGCACCAGGCCATCAGCTTTTGGATTTCAGAGGCTGCCTTTTTTTTTCTTCCCTCCTTTCTCAGTCACTGCGCTTGAGGTTATCATGGCTATAAACTGGTAAAGCAGGAGTACTCTGAGAAGAAACCCTAACGCAGCATGTGCCACCTCTATTCGTGGGAAGATTAGCACACCTCTCCCGGGCTCAGCTGATTTCAAGGCATCAAATCCCTATTTATACATTCTAAGAAGAAAAAAAGTTGAAATAGAGGTATTAAACTCCTAGTAAAATTGAATTCCTCTCACCTGAATGGTCCATATTCTGGGTGGATGAAAGAACAAAATTCAGAACAAAAGTGCTCTGGGGGTCAAAAATGGCAGGGTCAGAATAGAGGCCTTCAGAGCAAATGTCCTGCACTATCTGGGAATGCCCCAAGGCCCCACAGGGTTTCCCAAGGTCTCTGTCTGGGCCTGTGCCTGTCCCTTGGCACTAGACCAAGATTTGCATAAGCCCTTTTGAGGTTGGAAACCTCCGCCTTTGTTACCCTAAGTTGTTTGTTTCAGAACAGGCTTTCCATGCCACTTTTGCTGCCACTGAATTTGGCAAGGTTTGTGATTCCTTCATTTCCCCAGAGGCCATGGCTGGTGCTGGACTGTGCGTTGCCACGTGTGATAACTGAACTGACATGTCCGGGGCAGAATGTCCCCACTCCATCACTTCCAGGGGCCCCGAGTGAGATCCCCACCCAGGCCACTCCTGAGGAAAGGTCAAAAATGGTGTGAAATCTGAACATAAGCTCTTTAAAATGTTAACTAACTCTTCTTCAGGATGCCAGAAGAGCTGGGCTGAGATTGGTTCCTGGATTTGCCACCCCACAGACTCAGTCTTTCGGTTCCTCTTTGATTCTATTGGACAAGGTCTGGCCCACAGTGCTCTTTGTACTCTCATTGTGATTTGATCTTAGAAGCTTTGTTGCTCTGTCACTGGACCTTGGCCAGAGTCCCCTCTGTCTATCCTGACAAATGTCATTACCTACACATTCATTTAAAATGTGTTTATTAATTATTTATTCATTGGTACATTCATTTATTCATTCTTCATTTAATTGGGCTTTGGGTTAACCTCCTGGGAGAAGGGGTTGTGGCCATGACCCTATCTCAACAGAAAGCCTTTCAAGGTTTGCAGCTGTAGGCACCTTGTCTCTGATGGTCTACATGTATTTCTTTCTTTTATTTTCTTTGTCTTTCTAATGGACTCTGGGTCTCGTGCATCCTGTTAATTGCCTTCACCTGCTCTTACATTCAAATTCATTTAAACAGCCCTCCCCCTCCTCAGGCATTCCAGTAACTCTGACCACCTCACCACGAAAAGGTTGCTATTATAAGGACACAAGCCATCAGGAATCCAGGTAGTTCTGGTTTCCATCTTTCTCCAGGACTCCATGATGTCTGACAGTGATGTCCCTATCACTGTCATTCTCCGTCTATGCTTTTTTCTGTGATTATGGCCTTAATGGATGGCCGACTGATTTTAGGTCTTAGAAGCCCGTGCTGTGCGGAGCGTTCTGTGTTTGTTGTTGGTTTGCCTTGCTATGACTCTTCTTCAGGGCCTTTTTGGGAAGCTTCAGCTGTCATTTCTAACTGTTTCAGCCTTCACATTTCTGCGTGGGAGACTAGTAGGTATACAGATCCTCTTCTACATCAGGTCACATTGTACGTAAGTGTTTTGATTGACCTGATTGCACCCAGGTCGGGGGTACACCCTGTGGCTAGAGGACAAGGTCATGTGATATTAAAAACTCGGCAGCATGAGCAGCAGACAGTAAAGGCAGGTTGTGGCTAACAGGCATGTCCCTCTGGTTGGTTTCTGCCTGGCTGGTCCACCAACCTTTCTCCTACATGTGGGACCCAAGTTTCTCTGTGTAGAAGGGTCTCCCTATCACACCTCAGCCACAAACACCTGCTCACCCCACTTCCAGGAGAAAGACAACCCAATTTCATCTAGAAGTAAAGGCTTCCCCGGTGGCTCAGTGGTAAAGACTGCCTGCAATGCAAGAGACAACGCAAGAGATGCGAGTTTGATTCCTGGGTCAGGAAGATCCCCTAGAGGAGGGCATGGCAACCCACTCGAGTATTCTTGCCTGAAAAATCCCATTGACAGAGGAGCCTGGCAGGCTACAGTCCATGGTGTCGCAAAGAGTCAGACACTACTGAAGTGACTCAGCACACACACACACAATATGAAAAGAACACATTAAAAGCTGCTCGTCACACTCAGTGTTTAGAACTCTTAGGTGACATCTTCAAATCTTCAATTCCTGGGCCTGTCTGTGGCTCCTGGTTCAGAGTATATACTGCATCCAGCAGCTGCTTGGGAGTGGTGGGTTTTACACTGGAACGGTAGGCATACATGTACTGCAAAGAAGTGACTTCCTTGATGAGCAAATCTGACCCACTGGAGGTCTGCCTCTGGGAGGCTTACCCCTGAGATGCCCTGAGGGCAGCAGTAGTGCGTTTGCAGGTAGCGCTGGCACTCTTGGCCAAGCCAGTTTGAGGGGCTTGGATTGGAATCACCTGCAGGGCTTATAAACCATAGACAGCTGAGCTTCACCCTCAGAGTTCCTGCTTTCATGGGAATGTGCATTCTAATAAGTTCCCAGGTGATGTTGATGCTGCTGGTCTGGGAATCACACTTTGAAACCCACTGTTTTAGGGTGCTTGAATCAGGCCTCTGGTGGTCAAGTAGAAGTGGGTTTTGTTTTTCCAAATAGTAAAAATTAAAAAAAAAAAAAGAGTGGGGTTTTGGTGGTAGTCTCAATCCAGGAGAATTTCTCTAGGTCTTGTTACTTGTGTGCCTGGGAACCTCTATATTTGTCATTCCCAAACAGAGGTCTCCCTGTGTCCCATCCCTCCTGGCACCTGGTTGTTGTGATGTCCACGTGTAGTTCTGTGATGAACTGCTGACACTTGTGTATTTCATGATCCTTCTCTTATCACCTTTCCCATTCTCCATTCCTTCCAGGAAAGGACCAACAGCTACTTGTGTTTCCTAACTCCAGTTGTTAATACTAGGAATTGGATTGGCTGGCCAGGTTATCTTTTTGTGTCAGGCCAAAAAGGGTTGCTGGCTGGCCTAGGGATTTTCAGCCTTTGGATTGTGAGTCCATTCTGAGTCCTGTTGACTGTGGCCAGTTCAGAGCAGAGTAATATCGTGTAGAACATGGCTGCGTGGGCAGCAGGGGCTAATGATAGAGCAGTTGCACAATAGGCCTGGGGCCTGGGAGGCACTGATGAACATTTTGAATACAGAGTATTGACTGGCAAAGTTGATTTTCAGATGGTACACACCATCCTGGTTATTTTGATCAATATGCTAATATTTGATATAATCAGTTCGGTCAGTTCAGTTGCTCAGTCGTGTTTGACTCTGAGACCCCATGGACTGCAGCACGCTAGGCCTCCCTGTTGTCCATCACTAATTCCCAGAGTATACTCAAACTCATGTCCATCGAGTTGGTGATGCCATCCAAAAATCTCATCCTCTGTTGTCCCCTGCCTTCGATCTTTTCTAGCAACACGGTCATTTCCAATGAGTCATTTCTTCACATCAGGTGGCCAAAGTATTGGAGTTTCTGCTTCAACATCGGTCCTTCCAATGAATATTCAGGACTGATTTCCTTTAGGATGGACTGGTTTGATGTTCTTGCAGTCCAAGGGTCTTTCAAGAGTCTTCTCCAACACTATGGTTCAAAAGCATCAATTCTTCGATGCTCAGCTTTCTTTATAGTCCAACTCTCACATCCATACATAACTACCGGAAAAACCATAGCCTTGACTAGACGGACCTTTGTTGACAAAGTAATATCTCTGCTTTTTAATATTTTGTCTAGGTTGGTCATAACTTTTCTTCCAAGGAGCAAGAATCTTTTAATTTCTTGGCTGTAATCACCATCGGCAGTGATTTTGGAGCCCCCAAAAATAAAGTCTGACACTGTTTCCACTGTTTCCCCATCTATTTCCCATGAAGTAATGGGACCAGATGCCATGATCTTAGTTTTCTGAATGTTGAGCTTTGAGCCAACTTTTTCCCTCTCCTCTTTCACTTTCATCAAGAGGCTATTTAGTTTTTCTTCACTTTCAGCCATAAGGGTGGTGTCATCTGCATATTGGAGGTTATTGATATTTCTCCCAACAATCTTGATTCCAGCTTGTGTTTCTTCCAGTCCAGCGTTTCTCATGATGTACTCTGCATATAAGTTAAATAAGCAGGGTGACAATATACAGCCTTGACGTACTCCTTTTCCTATTTGGAACCAGTCTGTTGTTCCATGTCCATTTCTAACTGTTCCTTCCTGACCTGCATATAGGTTTCTCAAGAGGCGGGTCAGCTGGTCTGGTATTCCCATCTCTTTCAGAATTTTCCACAATTTGTTGTGATCTCATAGTCAAAGGCTTTGGCATAGTCAATAAAGCAGAAATAGATGTTTTTCCAGAACTCTCTTGCTTTTTCCATGATCCAGCGGATGTTGGCAATTTGATTTCTGGTTCCTCTGCCTTTTCTCAAACCAGCTTGAACATCTGGAAGTTCACGGTTCATGTATTGCTGAAGCTTGGCTTGGAGAATTTTGAGCATTACTTTACTAGTCTGTGAGATGAGTGCAATTGTGTGGTAGTTTGAGCATTCATTGGCATTGACTTTTTTAGGGATTGGAATGAAAACTGACCTTTTTGAGTCCTGTGGCCACTGCTGAGTTTTCCAAATTTGCTGGCATATTGAGTGCAGCACTTTCACAGCATCATCTTTCAGGATTTGAAATAGCTCAACTGGTATGCCATCACCTCCACTAGCTTTGTTTGTAGTGATGCTTTCTAAGGCCCACCTGACTTCACATTCCAGGATGTCTGGCTCTAGGTGAGTGATCACACCATCGTGATTATCTGGGTCATGAAGATTTTTTTTTGTATAGTTCTTCTGTGTATTCTTGCCACCTCTTCTTAATATCTTCTGCTTCTGTTAGGTCCATACCATTTCTGTCCTTTATTGAGCCCATCTTTGCATGAAATGTTCCCTTGGTATCTCTAATTTTCTTGAAGAGATCTCTAGTCTGTCCCATTGTATTATTTTCTTCTATTTCTTTGCACTGATCACTGAGGAAGGCTTTCTTATCTCTCCTTGTTTTTCTTTGGAACTCTGCATTCACATGGGTATGTCTTTCCTTTTCTCCTTTGCTTTTCGCTTCCCTTCTTTTCACAGCTATTTGTAAGGCCTCCGCAGACAGCCATTTTGTGCTTTTGCATTTCTTTTTATTTGGGATGATCTTGATTCCTGTCTCCTGTATAGTGTCACGAACCTCCGTCCATAGCCCTTCAGGCATTCTGTCCATCAGATCTAATCCCATGAATCTATTTCTCACTTCTACTGTATAATCGTAAGGGATTTGATTTAGGTCATACCTGAATGCTCTAGTGGTTTTCCTTACTTTCTTCAATATAAGTCTGAATTTGGCAATTAGGAGGTTGTGATCTGAGCCACAGTCAGCTCCTCGTCTTGTTTTTGCTGACTGTATAGAGCTTCTCCATCTTTGGCTGCAAAGAATATAATCAATATGATTTTGGTGTTGGCCATCTGGTAATGTCCATGTGTAGACGACTTCTCTTGTGTTATTGGAGGAGAGTGTTTGCTATGACCAGTGTGTTCTCTTGGCAAAACTCTATTAGCTTTTGCCCTGCTTCATTCTGTACTCCAAGGCCAAATTTACCTGTTACTCCAGGAGTTTCTTGACTTCCTACTTTTGCATTCCAGTCTGCTATAATGAAAAGGACATCTTTTTTGGGTGTTAGTTCTAGAAGGTCTTGTAGGTCTTCATAGAACTGTTCAACTTAAGCTTCTTCAGCATTGCTGGTCAGGGCATAGACTTGGATTACCATGATATTGAATGGTTTGCCCTGGAAATGAACAGAGATCATTCTGTTGTTTTTGAGATTGCATCCAAGTACTGCATTTCAGACTCTTGTTTACTACGATGGCTAGTTTGTTTCTTCTAAGGGACTCTTGCCCACAATAGTAGATATTATTTAATATAATATTGAAATATAAATAAAATTATTTCATAACCAGCTGTGCTGGTCATTAAAATACTGAATACCTCTTGTTGTTGTTCAGTTACTGAGTCATGTCCTGCTCTTTGTGACTCCTTGAACTGCAGCATGCTGTGCTTCCCTGTCCTCCACTATCTCCCAGAGTTTGCTCAAGTTCATGTTCATTGAGTCACTGATTGGTACCTATAACTCTTAGTGGTTGGTAAATTATTCCTTCCCTGAGTCCTTCAAGTGTCCCCCATAACCCCAGATGACCTAACCCATCCCAAGGAACCCCAAGATCTTCTTACTACCCAGAAATTGAATAGTTTATTTGTAATCTAGCAGAGGAGTTTGGGCTTCTATTTCAGAGCTATGTTGGCCTTAATTTTGATTAGCTGATATCTGTATTCCCCTGGTTGTTAAATATTTTGAACATCATTCCCATGACTTGCATAGAAAGAAGATCCAGAACCTGTATTACAAAAGGCATATGTGCAATATTTTCTATGTGTACTTGCATTAGTGTAGTCCTAAATTATGTATTTCATAGTTTGGTTGACTGTCATTTCAACAAGTCTTTCTACAAATTTTGCATTTTTAAAACATTCACCATATATTTCTGTTAAAGAAAAGAGGAGAAATCATGTCTTTCAAAAAGCATTTTTAAAGTGATAATATTTCCTTAGGTTCACTTTTTTATTGCCAGAAAAATAACTTTGGGTCACAAATCAGAATCAGTTGATTACATGGAGGTTAGTATTGAAGTGAAGTTGCTCAGTTGTGTCCGACTCTTTGCGACCCCATGGACTGTAGCCTACCACGCTCCTCCGTCCATGGGATTTTCCAGGCAAGAGTACTGGAGTAGGTTGCCATTTCCTTCTCCAGAGTAAAACTGACCTAAGGAAAAAAAAATCCCCTTTTCTTTACAGAGAAGAACTCACTTTATAGTAGAAAGAAATTTGTTAGCGTCTCCTACAGGGTTGTAATGGAAAACAACCTTGAAACAAACCAAACATTGTTGAGTGTTTTCATTCACAGAAGGGATGTAGCATGATGCGTAGTGTCTGGCCATAGTGCTGCTCAAGAGCTAATCCAAGGATTGGGTAAATAATAGGATCCCAAAATGAACAAATGTTCAAAGAACATATGATGTCCTGAAAAAAAAATTAGTATTTTTCAACTGAGAGTAAAATATGTAAGATGAAAAGTATTGCCCTGAACTTTCACAGAACAAAATTACATTTGGTATATTCTTCAACTGTTGAAGTGTATTTGCTGAAAGGAACTGCATTATGTAGTTCAAAGTTAAAGAATATAGACTTTTAACAACTGCAAAGGGAACTGGGAACATTATTCAAGAATTGTCTCCTTTTGCTAACCTCTTCAATATACCAAGTAATAAAAACATCCCTTTCAGATTTACTAAGATAAGAAGTGTGACTCTAAAGCAATGTGACTATTTGTTGTGTGTGACTTATGAAATAAGGGTTATTATTTTAGAGTCATTAACAATGGTTATCCCTCTTTGGGGAAGTGATGTAGTCTAGTGAATAGACATTGGACTAGACAGGAAACTTAAGCCCAACTTCTCACACTCCCGCTGGGTTTTGGAGACCAGGGAGAGAAATCATGGAATGAAGGAAACAGGCTTGGGGACTCTCTGAGCATTCATTTGCCCATCTGTAATGTGGGAATGATACACTCAAGGCTGACTTTCAGCCAATCCTTACCAGCACAGGTGGACCAGTTGTTTACAGCTGATCTCTGTTCTGATGGGACCAGTGTCCACTCTAAATAGTGGGTGTCCATGTTGTTCTGGTTGTTAAATGTTTTGATTATCACTCCTAGTAAGACTTAGTGGGTAGGGTTATTTGGAACATTAAAATGAGAGAATATATGTGAAGTTCCTGACCCTGAGTTGGTACTCATGACATTAGGTTTATTTTCTTCCTTTTTTTTCTGTACAACTTTATAAAAAATGTTTTTCAACCTAAGTAAAAGAAAAAAAATGTCTATCACTTGTTTTCTCTGTGATTTTAAGAATTATGGGTGTTTATATCTTACCTTTATTCAGAATCAATTAAACAAACATTCAGTTCCTACTCTATGCCAGATCCTTGATGAGTGCTTACTCTAAGAGGGACAATAGATGCTAAACTGAGATTTCAATCCAAACAACTGCAAGAGTCAGTGTGAATCTATAAGGTGCCTTCATGCAGATTTACAAAAGAGACTTTGTCTAGGCAGGTACAACCTGGCTTTGCAGGGGAGCTCAGGAGGGATTTGCATACCTACTTACTCTCCCATCTGGGTGCCTTTGTCCAGTGCACAACCTGCACAGTTACATACAGTGGCCCTGAGAACTGTTATAATGGAGGTAGGTGCCAAGTGCGATGGGCCTGTAGTGGTAGGAAGGACTGAGTTTTGCTGGGTGAATGGCATTTGTCCAAATTAAATGAAGGAGAAAGCATTAGGTTGTGTCCAAAGACATAGAAGTCTGAAAGAACTGGGAAGTTAGAGGGATACTGGATGTTCCAGCTGGATGATTTATTTGGATCCTTTGTTTTGAAGAAAAGGATGCCAATGTAAGATACATTTACAACTTTAGATAGGAAACAGTGGAAACAGTGTCAGACTTTATTTTGGGGGGCCCCAGAATCACTGCAGATGGTGATTGCAGCCATGAAATTAAAACATGCTTACTCCTTGGAAGGAAAGTTATGACCAATCTAGATAGCATATTCAAAAGCAGAGACATTACTTTGCCAACAAAGGTCCGTCTAGTCAAGGCTATGGTTTTTCCAGTAGTCATGTATGGATGTGAGAGTTGGACTGTGAAGAAAGCTGAGCACCGAAGAATTGATGCTTTTGACCTGTAGTGTTGGAGAAGACTCTTGAGAGTCCCTTGGACTGCAAGGAGATCCAACCAATCCATTCTGAAGGAGATCAACCCTGGGATTTCTTTGGAAGGGATGATGCTAAAGCTGAATTCCAGTACTTTGGCCACCTCATGCAAAGAGTTGACTCATTGGAAAAGACTTTGATGCTGGGAGGGATTGGGGGCAGGAGGAGAAGGGGACGACAGAGGATGAGATGGCTGGATGGCATCACCGACTCGATGGACATGAGTTTGGGTGAACTCTGGGAGTTGGTGATGGACAGAGAGGCCTGGTGTGCTGCAATTCATGGGGTCGCAGAGAGTCGGACATGACTGAGCAACTGAACTGAACTGAGATAGTTTAGTCATTACAATTAAATATTAAAACTATGTGTAAGTTGATGTTCCTTTATTGCTCTTAGATTAGATAGCATGCTTCCTGCTTTACATCTTTTGTTTTTATTGAAAAATTGCTGTTTTTTTTAGACCACACTGTCCTCTAAGGTTAATTATTTGAGGTCATTTAGTGTTTTTCCAGTAGGCCTTTAGCCTGGACAAAGATCACTGATCAAAGTGGTTAGAAATTTCAGTAAAATGCTATTTAAAGAAAAAGAATGTGGAGACATTACAGAATTATGAATCTGTTTACTTTGTAGAATATTAAATCATAGACTTTTAGAGCTTAGAGCTTTTTTGGAGACCTTTGAGTCTAATCCTCTCATTTCAATGTTACTTTATTGTTCTAAAAATGATTCAAGCTCATTATAAATAGTTCCAACAATTCAAAGTAAAAATTTGAGAACTAAATCACCCAGTTCCCATCACCCTAATACAATCACCTTTAAATTGAGATTAACAACATTCTAGAATATCTGATTGCACATATATAGACAGATAGGTGATAGATATACAGAACCAATTTTATTTATTTATTTGTTTTTATTGAAGTATAGTTGATTTACAATATTGTGTTGATTTAAAAGTGATTTGGTTATGCATATATATGTTTATATCTATATCCTTTTCTTATTCTTTTCCATATAGTCTATTACAACATATTGAATATAGTTCCCTGTGCTATACAGTAAATCTTTGTTGTTTATCTAACTTCTACTTTTCACAAAGTCTCTCTTCAGCTATGTTTAGTCTTCAGTTCTTCTCTATTCAATTTTTAATTTCAATGGCTATTTGTGTTATTTTGAGTTTTTTGTTTCTCCTTCAAACTCTTTTTCTTCAAAGTCCTGTGCTCTTTTATCTTTTTAATTAATTAATTATTTTTGACTGCAGTGGGTCTTGGTTGCTGCTCATGGGCTTTTCTCTAGTTGTGGTGGGCGGGAGCTACTCTTTGTTGTGGTGCGTGGGCTTCTCTTTCCTCTGGCTTCTCTTGTTGTGGAGCACGGGTGCTAGGCTCATGGGCTTCAGTAGTTGTAGTTCATGGGCTCAGTAGTGTCAGGGAATGTTTAACAGTAGGATTCCTGTGTGCTGTTTTCTGTCTCTCTTGAGCCCTCTGTTCCTTATCAGTTCCTGACAGGAATGAGCAGAGCTGCAGGCCACTCCCAGGACTGAGATCAAAGAGATGGGATGCTTGCAAAGGATTTCCTTCATTAGCTTTTTCATGTGGTGAAAGAGATTATTTACGACCCTCTTTTGATATGGATTACCTTTTGGCTTTATGGCCTCTATTGCTCCTTGTTTCCTTGATAACTTATAAAGTCTGGTCTTTTGATCTTTATCTGAAGAAGCTACCTTGTAATACAGTATATATAATCACACAGAGTTCAATAAAGTACCCTTGTTCCACTAGAGACTCGGGTCCCCATGTCCTTTCTCTCTCTCTATCTTTCTTTCTGGCTGATTCCCTGGAGCGTGGAGGCTTGCCAAGCTCATTTTCCTGCCCAGGCTTTCAAGACCTCTCAAGACTTCTTGAGAGGGTGCCCTGCGCCTACATGAGTTTGGTACAAGCTCTGTCCAAGGGCTTTGTTTGTTTTCTGCGTAACCCAGGGAATATTAGCCTTTTTCCTTCTTTCACTTTCTTATGTTGACTCTGGACCACCAGGTTCCAGTCCATTAAAGGATCCCAACAAGTAGTTGCAGCATACCAGCTCAGTAGTTGTAGTTCCCGGGCTTTAGGGTGCAGTTTCAATGGTTGTGGTGCATGGACTTAGTTGCTCCATGGCATGTGGGATCTTCCTGACCCAGGGATTGAACCCATGTCCCCTGCATTGGCAAGTGGATTCTTAACCATCGGACCACCAGGGAAGTCCCCTTTAATTATTTTAAATATACCTATTTTATAATTCCTTTAACTGTTTATTTTGTGTGCTTCTTGGATGGTAATCCTGCTATTTATGTGACAGCTGACTCCCTCACAGTGGTTAATTTCCTCTTATGGTTTCTACCTTTGAATTATAAACTCAAGGTTGCCTTTTCTATGGGTGTTTCATGCACTTTACGATATGGAGGTGTCTCTAAATAATTGATTTTGATTCTTCAGGAACCATGGGAATTTTACCAATTTTGGACCAAGTTGTATGTTCATTTATTGTCCTATTCCATGTGAATAATAGGTAAATGGTACCCCCACCCAAAAATGTCACAGACTTAGAATATGGCTTCTCATACTGTGGGGTATTATGTTGATTGATCTGCAGGTATTGAACCATCCTTGAATCCCTAGAATAAATCCCACTTGAGCATGATGTATGATCCTTTTAATGTACTGTTGAATTTGATTTCCTGAATCCCAGGAACAGAGGAACCTGGTGGGCTGCCGTCTATGGGATCACACAGAGTCAGACACGACTGAAGCGACTTAGCAGCAGCAGCAGCAGCAGCAGTATTTTGTTGAGGATTTTTTGCATCTATGTTCATCAGGGATATTGGCCTACAGGTTTCTTTTTTATATAGTATCTTTGTCTGGTTTTGGTATCACAGTAAAGCTAGCCTTGTAGAGCGAATTTGGGAGTGGTCCTTCCTCTTTAATTTTTTGATATAGCTTGAAGAGAATAGGTATTAACTCTTCTTAAATGTTTGGTAGAATTCACACATTAGAGTAGAGGTATCTCTTTGCTGTGCTGTGCTGTGCTGTGCTAAGTTGCTTCAGTTGTGTCTGACTCTTTGTGACCCTGTGGACTGTAGTCTACCAGGCTTCTCTGTCCACGGGGATTCTACAGGTGAAAATACTGGAGTAAGTTGCCACGCCCTCCTCCAGGGGCTCTTCCCAGCTCAGGGATCGAACCCATGTCTCTTATGTCTCCTGCATTGGCAGGTGGGTTCTTTATCACTAGCACCACCTGGGAAGCGCAGAGGTATCTCTTTCAGTTCAGTTCAGTTCAGTCACTCAGTCATGTCTGACTCTTTGCGACCCCATGAATCGCAGCACGCCAGGCCTCCCTGTCCATCACCAACTCCCGGAGTTCACTCAGACTCACGTCCATCGAGTCGGTGATGCCACCCAGCCATCTCATCCTCTGTCGTCCCCTTCTCCTCCTGCCCCCAATCCCTCCCAGCATCAGGGTCTTTTCCAATGAGTCAACTCTTCGCCTGAGGTGGCCAAAGTACTGGAGCTTCAGCTTTAGCATCATTCCTTCCAAAGAAATCCCAGGGTTGATCTTCAGAATGGACTGGTTGGATCTCCTTGCAGTCCAAGGGACTCTCAAGAGTCTTCTCCAACACCACAGTTCAAAAGCATCAATTCTTTGGCACTTAGCTTTCTTCTCAGTCCAACTCTCACATCCATACATGACCACTAGAAAAACCATAACCTTGACTAGGTGGACCTCTGTTGGCAAGGTAATATCTCTGCTTTTGAATATGCTATCTAAGTTGGTCATAACTTTCCTTCCAAGGAGGTAAGCGTCTTTTAATTTCATGGCTGTAGTCACCATCTGCAGTAATTCTGGAGCCCAAAGAAATAAAGTCAGACACTGTTTCCACTGTTTCCCCATCTATTTGCCATGAAGTGATGGGACCAGATGCCATGATCTTTGTTTTCTGAATGTTGAGCTTTGAGCCAACTTTTTCCCTCTCCTCTTTCACTTTCATCAAGAGGCTCTTTAGTTCCTCTTCACTTTCTGCCATAAGGGTGGTGTCATCTGCATATCGGAGGTTATTGATATTTCTCCCAGCAATCTTGGTTCCAGCCTGTGCTTCTTCCAGCCCAGTATTTCTCATGATGTACTCTGCATATAAGTTAAATGAGCAGGGTGACAATATACAGCCTTGACGTACTCCTTTTCCTATTTGAAACCAGTCTGTTGTTCCATGTCCATTTCTAACTGTTGCTTCCTGACCTGCATATAGGTTTGTCAAGAGGCAGGTCAGGTGGTTTGGTATTCCCATCTCTTTCAGAATTTTCCACAGTTTATTGTGATCCACACACTCAAAGGCTTTGGCATAGTCAATAAAGCAGAAATAGATGTTTTTCTGGAACTCTCTTGCTCTTTCGATGATCCAGTGGATGTTGGCAATTTGATCTCTGGTTCTTCTGCCTTTTCTCAAACCAGCTTGAACATCTGGAAGTTCACGGTTCACGTACTGCAGAAGCCTGGCTTGGAGAATTTTGAGCATTACTTTACTAGGATGTGAGATAAGTGCAATTGTGTGGTAGTTGGAGCATTCTTTGGCATTGACTTTCTTTGAGATTGGAATGAAAACCGACCTTTTCCAGTCCTATGGCCACTGCTGAGTCCAAATTTGCTGGCATATTGAGTGCAGCACTTTCACAGCATCATCTTTCAGGATTTGAAATAGCTCAACTGGAATTCCGTCACCTACACTAGCTTTGTTTGTAGTGATGCTTTCTAAAGCCCACTAGACCTCACATTTACCAAATGATTATTTACAGAAAGATCCACTCTGGATTTCTTCTAAGTAGCCATTCATGTATTGTATTGAAATGAGTTTTAATTTGTAAAAGGTCAATCTGTGTGACACTTCACATCATAACCAACAAATACTTACTGAATGATTGAATGACTGAATGAATGAATGCAAAACTACTGTAGCATGAAATTGAAAATGCCATTTTGTAAATACTTACAGGATAAAAGATTTTGATACAAATTTAACAACAGTAAGTTGTAATCATAAGTGCAACAGGCAAAATATTAAATAGAAACCATCATGACTTGTCAAAATACCAATGATTGGCACTTAGAGTTCATTATTTTGAAGCTAAATATAAAACTGCTTCCTGAATATTCAGTCTGAAAAAAACATTCTGCTGGTTTGTGGTGATCTTGGAAGTTAGTTTAAACTTCACATGCAGCTATGTATTAAAGAAAATACATTTTTATGGCATGTGTACAATTCAGCAACTGATGCATTCTCCATTTCTTGAGCTACAGTGGAATTTGCCAGTGTCAAGAGTATCAAGAGACACTTTTTGCAAAGAGAAAGGACCACAGGAGAGATAAAAGGAAGTTGTAAGGAAACGTAAAGGAAGGAGTATTATGTTCCAAGCCTTTAAAATATAGAAAGGGGAAGGAGAAGTCATTTTGAACACCTGCTATGCTGTGCAACAGTACTCTGTACATTTTTAATAATGAAAGGAAGATCAGCTCAAGATTTATTTAATGTATATCAAAACCAATGGTTTAGAAAATACATAAAGCACCTTTGAATACAAGGCGAACAAGAATTAGGACAATGCTGCTTTTCTTTCTTTGGTTAAATGAGGCTTAGTTATGGGTATCACATAGGTTTTATATAAACACAGTGCTGGAAGGGAAATTCTAACTTTCCAAGGACAAATGGAGTTTAATTCACAACTAAATTGTGTCTCAGAAACTATTAATATATTATGTCTCACAAGGGTTGGGGAATGATTTCATTGTCCTGTAGGAGCTATGAAAAAATGGGGGTGATTTTAGTTCTGGTGAGATCTCAAGATGAGCAAAAGAGCTTCAAGATGGAAGGAGTTAATTTGATTATAAAATATTTCACTACTTTTTATTGGTTTCAAATGAATTTGGAGCCCCATGCTAACATTTTTGGAATTGTAAAATGAATGAGTTCTATTAATAGTGGGGAATGTCATCCTTAAGGGGACCTTAATGATGATGCAGCCCAATCCCTGAACTTTATAAATGGGAAAACTTATGCTCAGAGAGTTAGTGATTTGCCTAATGTCACAGAGTGAGTCAGGAGAGAACTGGGACAAAAATTGAGGTCAACTCTTAGTCCAGTGTTATTTCTCCCTTCCTCCCTCCCTGCCTCCTTCCTTCTCTTCCTTCCTTCCCTTCTTTCTTTCACACCTCACCAACCAGGGTTTGAACCCAGGTCACAGCAGTTAAAGCACTGAATCCTAACCACTGGACCACCAGGGAACTCCTCCAATATTATTTCTGATCCCATACTAGTTGAAACTCTGTGTTTTTTATTTATTTATGCTCTAAATAGCTGTATTACTTTGCTAGGACTATTATAAAAAGTACCACAAACTAGATAGCTTAAAATGACAGAAATTGATTGTCTCACATTTATGGAGGCTAGAAACCTGAAGTCAAGGTGTTAGCAAGACCATGCTTCCTTTGAGATTGTAGGTAGAATCACCCCTTGTCTCTTCCTAGCTTCTGGTAGTGGCCATCAACCCTTGGTGTTCCTTGGCTGGCTGCTATGTCACTCCAATCTGTGCCTTTGGCATAGATGGCATTTTCCCTATGTATCTATCTTTGTCCAGGTTTCATTCTCCTTATAAGGATACCAGTCATGTTGAATTAGGGACCAACCTAATGATATCATCTTTTTTTAAAAAAAAAGATTTAATTATTTACTTTAGTTTTGTCTGTGCTGGGTCTTTGTTGCTGCATGGGCTTTTCTCTAGTTGTGGCAAGCTGGGGCTACTCTTCATTGTGGTGCATGGGTTTCTCCTTGCAGTGGTTTCTCTTGTTGCAAAGCATGCACTCTAGGACACTTGGGCTTCAGCAGTTGCAGCTCCCAGCCTCTAGAGCACAGACTCAGTAGTTGTGGCAAATGGGCTTTGTTGCTCTGCATCATATGGGATCTTCCCAGATTAGGCATTGAACCCATGTCTCCTGCACTGGCAGGCAGATTCCTTACCACTAAGCCACCAGAGAAGCCCCATGACTTCATCTTAACTTGATCAAATCTGCGAAGACCCTATGTATAAATAAGGTCATATTCACAAGTGCCAGTGCTTAGGATTTTGTCATGTCTTTTTCAAGATACAATTCAACTCATAATATCAGTTTTGTTGATATATCACTCACATGTCTTATAATTCACCAATTGAAGTGTACAATCTATGGTTGTTAGTATATTTGGAGTTGTGTAATTATCACCACAATCTAATTTTAGAATTTCCATTCCCCCTAAAAGAAACTCCATACCCATTAGTAACCACTCCCTACTTTCCCTCTCCCTGCCCTATCCCTAAGCATTCATTAATCTGCTTTTGTCTCTCTAAATATGCCTCCTCTGAACATTTAATGATGGAATCATAAAATATGTAGTCTGATGTTACTGTTATTTCACTTAGAAAAATGTTTTCAAGGTTGATCCATGTATCACTACTCCATTATTTTTATAGCTGCATAATATTCCTTTGTATGATGATTTATATATATATATATAAAATCTATCCATTCATCAGCTGATGGACACTTGAATTTTCACTTCACTTCGGGGCTATATGGATAATGCTTCTGTGAACATTTGTCTTCAAACTTTCGTGTGGAGATATGTTTTGGTTCCTCTTAGGTATATATAATTAAGATTGGAATTGCTGGGTCATATGACAACTATATTTAGCTATTTGAGGAATTGGCAGATGGTTTTTCATAGTGGCTGTACCATTTTACATTTCCACCAGAAAGTATGAGGGTTCCAATTTCTCCATATTTTCCCCAGCATTTGTTAGTGTTTATATCTTTTTTATTATATC
Source organism: Oryx dammah (assembly GCF_014754425.2). Lineage (NCBI taxonomy): Eukaryota > Metazoa > Chordata > Mammalia > Artiodactyla > Bovidae > Oryx > Oryx dammah. The sequence continues at coordinate 26,556,421 of NW_024070207.1, forward strand.
CTAGGGGGTATGAAATGGTATCATATTGTGGTTTTAATTTGCATTTCCCTAATGGCTAATGATGTTGAGTGTTTTTTCATGTGTTAATTGGCCATTTTATATCTTCTTTGGAGAAAAGTCTATTCAGATCATTTAACCATATTTTAAATTGAGTTATTTTGACTTTTTATTGTTGAGGTATAAGGGTTTTTAAATAGTCTGGATACAAATTCCTTATCAGATAGTGGAAAAAGTAGAATCGTTTAGTCGTGTCTGACTCTTTGCTACCCCATGAACTGTAGCCTACCAGGCTCCTCTGACAATGGGATTTTCCAGGCAGTAGTACTGGAGTGGGCTGCCATTTCCTTCTCCAGGGAATCTTCCCGACCCAGGGATTGAACCCAGGTCTCCCACATTGTAGACAGATAATTTACCGTCTGAGCCACCAGGGAAGTATCAGATATATGACTTGCAAATATTTTCTCCCAATCTGTTGATTCTCTGTTCACTTTTTTCATGACATCTTTAGAAGCACAAATGCTTTAAATTTTGATGAAGTCCAAATTATCTATTTTATTGTGGTTGTTGCCCAATATGTCTATCTTGTACCAGACTGTCCTGATTACCATTTTTTTTCAGTAAGTTTTGAAATCAGAAACTTTGACTCCTCCTCCTTTGTCCTTGCTTTTCAAGGTTGTTTTGGCTGTTCTGGGAAGTTTGCAATTCCCTACTATAATTCTAATACATTAATATTGTAATCATTTTTTACATTTCTATAAAGAAATCATCTGGGATTCTGATAGGAATTTTGTTGAATATGTAGATTACTTTGGGGAATATTGACATCTTAACAGTCTGAAATCTTCCAATCCATGAACATGGAATATTTTTCCATTTATTTAGATCTCTAATATCCTTCAACAACAATGCTTTGTAGTTTTTGGAGTATACTTCTTTCAAAATTTATTCCCAAATATTTTATTGTTTTTTATGCTATTGTAAATATAACTATTTTCTTACTTTCATTCTTTGTTCATCAAGATACAGTTGAGTTTTGTATATTCATCTTGTATCCTGCAGCCTTGCTGAACTTGTTTATTAGTTATAATAGATTTTTTAGTGGATTCTTTAGTGTTTTCTATGTACAAGATCATGTCATCTTAAATTAGAGATAGTTTTACTTCTTTCCAATCTGGATGCCCTTTATTTCTTGCTTGATCAACTGGGTTAGAGCCACCAGGACAATGTTGAATAGAATTGGTGCTGGTTAGCATCACTGTCTCATTCCTGACCTGAGCGCAAAAGCTTTCAGTCTTTCACTATTATAATGTTAACCATGAGTTTTGATGCTCTCCTTCCATTAGTCTCAACTGATCAATCCAACATTTTCCCCCACTATCAACCTTTGCCTGCCTATTTGCCCAACTCCCCAATTCCAGCCTTGCTCACAAAGACCCACTGGTCTAAATAGCCTGATTTAAAAAATCCTTTTCTTTACATGCCCTATTTTATTTTTGCTTTTGTGCCCACTGCTCATATAGTTACAGCGAATGCTCCATTTCCTCCACATTCTGGTTCACACACTTCCTCAAGATGAAGCTCCATTTCCCAGACAGTGGCACAAGAGGGAACACACTGGACACACACACATAATGTAATTCCTCGAGACCCCATTTCCTAGGTTCCTGAAGCTAATTTATATTTTGATTCCATTAGTAACACTTTGTAAATTTTCTTTTGTTATTTGAGTTATCTTTGTCTTGGCTCCACCAACTATACTATAGCATTCTACAGAGGAAGGAACAAGAATGCTGTATTTTAATATTATCCCCAAAAGGACTAGACACAAAGACCCCCAAAGATGCTTAGTAAAAGCTGACTTCAGTCCACTTTTGTTCTCTAAGAAGGAACCCCTCTTTTTTGTGAGCCATTCGAAAAATCAGAGCTGCCTGATGCCACTCATCGCTCTATCTGTGTCCCATTTCCATTTTCAAGGCATTTCTCTTCTCCTCCTTATATTGGCGGAGTTTTAGAGGGAGATAATTGGCTCCATCAATTTTTATAGCTTAATGAAAGTCTCAACCATATTTACCTGCTTCTCTTCCAGAATAAATGCATCATAAACCAAGGCAAAGTTATTTCTACAGCCCTTGTTTAAAAAATGTATGATTTTTATATTGGCCCCATTAAAGCAATATGAGGCCAAAGTCGAGTAGCTATGACCTCAAAGATGACCTCCTTTAAAAATCAGTGTCTCTCAATGAGAAATGTTCACTCTCAAGGCCAGGCCCATGCTGGGGTTTGAGTGTGTCTGATAAGGGTCCCAGATTCCTGAGCACAGTATCTGCTGTTGTTTTTTCCCTATGGCATTTGTCTGTTTTTTGTGCTTTACTGCAACTAAAGTATTGACATCTTCCTGTCTCACCCCATTAGCTATGGGAAATGCCATGGAATGAGGATCCTTTGCAATAAGCATACCACCAGTAACAGAGAGTGGAGCTTAGTCTTATGGCCTTAACAGCTAAAAAGGAAGGCTGAATACCAGTTTCAGGAGAAAATAGTTTTTATTAGGTACTTGGTGAGCACATAGCCTGTGTCTGGCATGTGGGAGTGGATAGGCAAGTAAATACATAGTTGCTGCTCTAAAAGAATTTATAGTCTCACTAGGGTGATAAGACTGACATATCTCAAACAGAGAATTGTTAAGGTAGAAGTAGTATGTGATAATTGCTAAAGTGAGGGCAGAGGAACATACCTTCAGTGTCACTTGAAGTCAAGGAAGGCCTTTCAGAGAAGGTGAACTTTTTCACCTTTGAAAGAGTTTGACTTGGAAGAATTTTGGTTGTCAGAGAAGAGAAAAAAGACGTTGACAATAAAAGGAGACTGACTAATAGGGTCGAAGGCCCAGGAACTCTTTGAAGATAGTGTTAGTGAAATGGGATAAGTCTAGACTGAAATGTATCTTGAGAGGATAGAATCACAGAATATTAGAGCTGGAAAGGCATTGCTAATATTTCTGCTGAACCTGGAACTCCTAGTCCAGTGTCTATTTCCTGTTGTTTCCATTAGATTGTTTTTTAATCCATGAATTTTTTTCTTCAAATGGAATCTTATGTAAAGAAGCCCAAATATGTAAAGCAAACAAGAGGGAAAATACTTCGGTTGAATTTAGGCAAGATCAAAATGAACCCACCTGAGATATGGGGACAGGTAATTATCTCCTTGTCATTAAATCTAATGAGCACTTCTTAGTCCCCATCTTGCTTGGCTTCTCAGCAGCTTACTACATTGTTCACTACTCCCTTTTTGCTAAACACACTCCTTTCCTATGTCTTCTATGATACAGCTCTTCTAATTTTCCTCTTCCTGGCCTCTCTCTCTCAGTTTCATTTGGGTGCTCATTCTCCTACACCTAGATTTTTAAATGTTGGATATCTCAGGACTTGAGCCTCAACCCTTTTTCCTTGATGCTCTACATTCCCTGCCCAGGCAATGATGGTGACTCTCAAGTTTTATTTCCAGCCCAAGCCTCTCCTCTATTACTGATTAGGCATCTCCATCTGGATATGCCACTGGTGCTGCAAAACTCAGAATTCCCAGTAGTAAACTCATCTCCTTCACCTCCCCATAGCCCTTCAAGTTCACACCTTGTCCTGTGTTCTGTATCTCAGTGAATGACATCATCAACCACCCAGAGTTCTGTGCCCTAAATCAAGGACTCATCCTTGACACCTTTTTTCCCCCTCTCCCATATTCATTCAATCACCAAGTCCTGTTCATCTTATCTTCCAAATATCTCTTGAATCTCTCCACTATTCTCCATTTCCATCACTGCACCATGGACTGCCATTCCCCTCTGTCTTTTCTCTGTTGGACTATTGCAATTCCCTCATTGGTCTCCTGCCTCTACTCTTCCCCCCTCCTCCAGTCAGTTCTCTACATTGAAGCTGGAGTGTGCTTTTTAAAGCATAAATCTGATCATGTCACTTCCCTGCTCAAAAGCCTTCAGTAGCTCTCCCATTGCCTAAAGAAAATGTCTAAATTTCTTAACACATTTTAGAAAATCTTTCATGACCAGGTCTCTGTCCGCTTACTTAACATCATTTGCTTAAACCAGACCACTCTCTCTTTTATACTAATAACCCAACCATAACAAATTTAATTCAGTTCCCGGTACATACCCTACTCAGAGCCTCACAGCTTTAGCCTGTTGTATCGGTTCTTACAGACTGGAACTCCCATCTGTCCATATACTGCCAGACTAACTCATCCTTCTAGTCTCAGCTGAAATTTCCCCACTACCAGAAAGTCTTCCTAACTCCATTCCTACTCCCAAGTCCAGGAGAAATGTCCCTCTATCATAGTCTCACAGCTCCTTGAGGGGTTAACATTTTACAGAATACATCACATATTATTGCAATTGCTGCTTTAGTTGTATTAATATATCTTCATAATTAACCCATAAGCTCAGTGCAGACAGAGCCCATTTTGCCTACCACAGTGTGTAACCTGCTGCCTGAAATTTAGTAAGTTCTTTAAAAATATCTGCTGAATGAATACATAAGTGAATGAATCATACCATACATCAGAGCTTATAATGTTTCAAAAGGCTTAACAAAATATAATGACAATACAAAACTTTGCCATAATTCCTTCATTTTATATTTTTGTTTAAATGTATATCTTTATTTAAATGTATACCTTTTATGTAAAGGTATATCTCTTTAGATCTTGGAAAATCTTTACAAATGCCAAGGGTATGATTATGTATGATGATTAGATGTTTGGTCAAGATGATTATGGTTGAAAAGCTTGCCAATTATTCTTTAGGGAAGACCTTCCCTTTGATTTATAATTATGGTTACCTAAATTCTGTAAAATCCACTAGGGAAATTAAAAGAGAAAAGATAATTAAAAATAAAAGATGACACATTTTAAACTTACATAGTCACCTAAGATACAGGTTCTCTCCCATTTCAGCTATTTGTCATTCATGAACCTCAAGATATTTTGCTGAGAAGGGGCTATTATTTTTGCATTATGGGCATTCTGGCAGGAGGCTGGAACACAGGATGACACAGATGAGAAGTGAGAGAACATTAAAAGCCAGTTTCAGCAAGTGAACATTCCAACCTCATGAACTTCGAAATTCTGTGAATTTCATTTTTAATGAGAAGGGGGAGCCAGTTTCAAGGTCTGGAGAAAGAGTCCTGCCTTTTTAACCACTAGGCAGGTCAGCAGGGTTACAAGGTAGCTTTCTAGTCAGGCCTCTGTGGCCTTAGTTCCAGCTCTTTGACAACAGCTGCTGGCTGAAAGAAGGTCTTCCTGGATTCCTGAGCCTGAGGTCTATAGTAAGGAAATCACACCACAGTTGACAGAGAAGTGGGCCCCACTGCCAGCCTTCTGGGAAAGGCAGAGTGAATATCCCAACTCATTCCAAATGCCATGTTTTCAAAGCTTCTACCTAATACCCAGGGTAGCCTACTGCCCTTTAAAAGACAAAAGTCAGCCTCCTATTAAACAACATGTGAGCTGAACACTAGGTAGTGCTTCATGATGCCAAACTGGACTGCTTACAAATGAGAGCACCTGCCTTCCTTTTCCTTAGGCACCTATCCACTCCCAAGAGATCTCTTTAGATGAGCAAAAAAATAGCACAAAAAAGGAAGTTATATATCACGTGGCACCAAGGAGTCATCATATAGACCCAGAAAAAAATATTGTTGGAAGCATAAGGAAAATGGCAGTAAGCAGGCCTGCTTTTTCATTGGAAAAGTCCCTGATGCTGGGAAAAATTGAGGGCAGGAGAAGAAGGCATCAGAGGATGAGATGGCTGGATGGCATCATCAATGTAATGGACATGAACTTGGGCAAACTTTGGGAAATGGTGAGGGACAGACAGGCCTGGTGTGCTGCACTCTATGGAGTCGTAAAGAGTCAGACATGACCGGGCAACTGAACAACAATAATGAGGCCTGCTTTTTAGTAGACATTCTGAGTCTTCCAGGAACCCAAGAGCCTTATTATGCCCTCTACTGTCCATAGCCCCATTTACATTTGGTAACTCACTCCAGTATTCTTGCCTGGATAATGCCATGGATAGAGAAGCCTGGTGGGCTACAGTCCATGGGGCTGCAAAGAGTCAGACACGATTGAGCGATTGAGTACAAATACATTACAGTTTACTCGATTCTATTATTCATGATATTTGGATTTTTTCCATCCAGTTTTTAGCAATAACAAAGCTGGTCTGAACCATCTCATATATATGTTTAGGTAAACATATGCATGCATTTCGGAGAAGGCGATGGCACCCCACTCCAATACTCTTGCCTGGAAAATCCCATGGATGCAGGAGCCTGGTAGGCTGCAGTCCATGGGGTCGCCAAGAGTCAGACACGACTGAGCAACTTCACTTTCACTTTTCACTTTCATGCACTGGAGAAGGAAATGGCAACCCACTCCAGTGTTCTTGCCTGGAGAATCCCAGGGACAGCAGAGCCTGGTGGGCTGCTGTCTATTGGGTCGTACAGAGTCAGACACGACTGAAGTGACTTAGCAGCAGCAGCAGCATGCATGCATGCATTTCCATTGGGTATATACAATAGAAGTGGAATTGCTGGATCCTAGGGTATGTATGTATTCAGGTGTTTATTTCCAATTTTACTAAATATTTACACTCCTTTTAGCAGTATGTGAGATTTTCATTTGCTCTGCATAACTCACTTGGTATTTTTCTTTTTTTCACTTTAGCCATTCTGGTAAATATTTATATGGTTACATAATGGTTATTGTTATGATTTGTGTTTCTATGATGAGTAATGAAGTTGAGCACCCATTCCTAATGTTTTGAGATTAGTTCTACTCTAAATATAATTGCCATTTTACTTATATTTTAGTCTAAGAGTTATTTCGAATTGTGCTCTTTAAAAATTTCCAGGTAGAAAGGTTTTAAGGAACTATCCTTTTGTAGTTGATGTCCAATTTTATTGCATTGAGAACAATCAACATGGCCTACAGGGCATTATGTTTTTGTACAGGCTTCAGTGGTAAAGAATCCACCTGCCAATGCAGGAAACATGAAAGATGTGGGTTTGATCCCTGGGTCAGGAAGATTTACTGGAGGAAAGCATGGAAACCCACTCCTGTATTCTTGCCTGGGAAATCCCATGGACAGAGGAGACTGGCAGGCTATAGTCCATGGGGTCTCAAAAAGTTAGACACGACTGAGTGACTGAGCATGCATGCATGCATATATTGCATGCTAAAATCTTAGAATTTTTTATTTTAAATCTGAATTTCAGACAAACACTGAATCTTTTTTAGTATAAATATGTCCCATGCAATTTATGGGGCATAGTTATGAGGGGGAAAGTTCATTGCATATCTGAAATTCAAATTGAACTGGGTGTCCTGTAATTCATCTGACAATCTTGTACCTAAAGCATTGATGTCTCTTGGATTCTAGCTCCCATACTCACGGATCCCACCTGGACACAGACACTACTGTTCCTATTACCTGGCCTGTGGAAGGAGAAGGTGGGAGGGCCCTTCCTGACTCCACCACCTGAGTGCATGAAGCATTTTTTGTACTGCTCTTATCTGCCAGGGCAGAGTTTTACTGCCTGTGTCATGAGCTGTGGTTTCACTAATACCATCCCACCTGCTTCATGTCTTTCAAGGATTCCTCTATATTTCAATGGTATTGGTGCTGGATTGAGAGATTGCTGCCAATATTAGGTCTTACATCTTGAAATCACGGATCCTGTACCTTTATTACCAGATGATCCAATTTTAATTTCCCACCATGATCATTTGTTTCTGGTTGTTTGGGGTCTTCTGGATGGAAGAAACTAGGTATTTGTGTCAACCTAATGGCCGGGCTTGAGGAGTTAGCAGAACTCCATGAAAGAGAATGGAAGGTGACATTTGGGGAGGATAGGAGCATGCATATAAGATATGTGGCAAAGAAAATAAAGAGATCTTGCTTCTATAGGCACTGGAATCAGTGATCTGGATTTGAACCCTGGTCATCACTTTCTAGCTTTGTGACCTTGGACTGGTTACGTATCGCCTCTGGACTTCAGTTTCCTCATCTGTAAATGGAGATAGTTCATGGAGTTGCAAAGAGTCTTGAGAGCATAGGAAACTGACCTGGGACTTAGAATGGATCTTGGGGCTTAAGAAGGAAAAGACCTCTGTGTGCTCTGACAATGACAAACAATAAGCTCATAGGCTAATCTTTTTGATTGGGGGTAGGGGCTGCAGTTGTCGTTTTTGTTCAGTCGTGGTCCTCCAAGAATAATAAAATCAGGTTAGCTTTGCCTGAGGGCTCTACATCAATATATTCTGCTTAATATATACTTCCTGGCAGCCATATCATTACTAAGCATGAGGAACTATATTAGTCACTTTCGGGACAAGCGACCAGTCAGGAACAACTGCCTCACTCTGGTATATGGATTCTTTTTAATTAAAAATCCAGAGGAGTTTGCATAGGAAGGGAGGCCAAGAGTGAACATGTTTGCATTCTTTTTAAGAGTTGACTTGTAATGTTGCACGGCGGTTGGTGGGGGGGGGCACTTAGCTTCAAGCTCAGAGTCGATGTGTTTGGGATTTATCTGCATGGTATAAAGCCTACAGTGTCAGCAATGATTGGTTTTCTTTTGGCTCTGTGTGATTCCAATCGATAATTACACCTATTGATCAAAGGCATACATTCAAAACATTAATTTACATTGAGCACCTTAGCTTCATAAAATGGCAACAACTGAATTGGCTGAAATTGATTTCCCTTTTGTTTTCAAAAGAAAAATTCTCAGTGCTGTGGATATCCTCAGTGTGGATTCAGAGCTCAAAGGTGGTTAATTATCCACCAATATCACAGGGAAGAAATTTCTGCAAACATTTTTAGGGTACAAATTGGAATCCCAGTGGAGGTTGTTCACATGTCCTTTCAAAAGTTAATCTGCTGAGGTGGGGACCTCTCTCTGGACTTAGAGGGAGTTGGACATGAGGAATGGCTGTCATTTGGAGCCACTGACTTTTCCATTCTCTACAGTCTATTGGAACCATATTTCATTGACTTCAAGATACCATTGGTGAAAAAACATGCCATTATCTACTGAATCACTAAGAAAAATAAAACACCACTAAATATATGACAGCATGCCATCCATTGGAAGACACATCCTAATAATTTCAGAACATTAAAAATGTGTTTCTTAGAATCAATGAAATACAGTAATGAATTCTTCAGAGTTTTATGTATTAGTTCTCCAACAAGATTGTCCTTCAATATAAAATACTTGGTTTTCATCTTCTTTGGGGAACAGTTTTGGAGTGAGATATGTGGCTTCCCAGGTGGCGCTAGTGATAAAGAATCTGCTTGCCAATACAGGAGACTCAAGAGACGTGGGTTTAATCCCTGGGTTGGGAAGATTCCCTAGAGTAGGAAATGGCAACCCACTCAAGTATTCTTGCCTGGAAAATTCCATGGGCAGAGGAGCCTAGCAGGTTACAGTCCATGGGACCACAAAAAGTCAGACACGACTGATCAACTGAGCATACATAAAAACTTTGTTCAGGAAATTGACCCTGAATATTCATTGGAAGGACTGATGTTGAAGCTGAAGCTCCAATACTTTGGCCACCTGATAAGAAGAGCTGACTTATTGGAAAATACCCTGATCCTGGGAAAGACTGAAGGCAAAAAGGGAAGCAGGTGGCAGAGGATAAGATGGTTAGCATCACTGACTCAATGGACATGAATCTGAGCATACTCTGAGAGGTAGTGAAGGACGGGAGAGCCTGACATGCTGTAGTCCATGGGGTTGCAAAGAGCCAGACACAATTTAGTAACTGAATAACAGCAACAAAAACCTTGTTCAGATTCTGGTTCTCTTACTTAACTAGTGTGAGCTGAGGCAAGTGACCTAAATTCTCAGAGCTCTAGTTTTCTCTCTCTAAAAATAGAGATAACAATTGTCATTATGGGAATTTATTAGATCATGTAAAGTACATGATGGACATTTAAAACAATGTTTAATTTCTTCAATTAGGTAATATAGGTACATGATCAAAATTTAAAAACATACACAAGGGGCTATAGTGCAAAATAAGCCTCCTTGTTATTACTGTCCCCCCATGACTCAGTTTCCCTCACAGGAGAATCATAGTTACCAGTTTCTTGATAATTTTTCCAGGGATGCTCACAGAGGTCATTGAATAAATGTCAATTTCTTCCAGCCTCTTTCGAACCCCACAGCACCTAGAGAGCTAGGCTTTTCATAAGGGCCAAGGTGCTGATCACCCATTACTTCCTGGAACTCAAGATGGGAATAGATAGTACAGGAAATTGGGCTGAATAGACGAGTGCCAGACATTTCTGGGGGGAAAATATTTGTCAGTCCATCCTCACATAATTGCTTCTTTTTTTTTTTTTCATAAGAGCTAAGTTCAGAAAATTTTCAATTAACAGAGGGCTTGTTATTTGGGTGCAAGTTAATATAAGTTTTACTGTAACTGCCACTTCTTCAAAAGTGCTGAGATAGGGAATGCAGACTTCACTTACCACAACTGCAAAGCTAGCTAAGCAGAGGAAACCAAACTAATAATGTGGCTGATATTGTCAACTGCTATACATACACAGATAGAGGAAAACTGTATTGACATAATAATAATAAATATGTAAAGAAAGCTCATGGTTTACCAATAAAATCATTTACCATGTTGCTGACTTTACTGGAAAATAATGTTTTATAACCAGTCTCTCTATTTGATTGATACCTAATTAAAAATTCACTAGGCTCAACTTCAAGCATCTCAAACTGTATTAAAATCACTGCTATACCCATCGAGGCATAATATCATTTAAAACCAAAGCAAGTATAATCATTTATTTAAAGCTTAGAGATAGTTCTGAAAACTTCAGCGTTGCATAAAACCTGTAGCCACATAGAGAAAAACAGATTTTATTACTCCAAGGGATAGTATAGGCTGAAAAGATAAATAAAAGAGGTTAAATAAGTGCTGATATATGGACAGAGATCTAAGGGTATAGGGCAAGCAATAAATATTCAGTTAACTCATCTATGTCTGGAAGTCTGGAGGGGTGGATGACTTAGTATTGGTTCACAGAAGAAAACAAGGAATTTTCTGGGCAGGTCAAATGACTGAATGATTGGACTATGATCTTTGGCCAAGGGTGTATGCTGGAGCCGGCTCATTCTGGCTCACAAGTACCAATGTTAACTTTTCAGGAAATTTTGCAAGCCAATTTTTAAACATAGCCATTGTTGAAAATTGGGCTCCCCAGGTGGCACAGTGGTAAAGAATCTGCCTGCCAATGCAGGAGACACAAGAGACTCAGGTTTGATCTCTGGGTCGGGAAGATCTCCTGGAGTAGGAAATGGCAACCCACTCCAGTATTCTTGCCTGGAAAATTCCATGACAGTGGAGCCTGGTGGGCTACAGTTTATGGGGTCATAAAGACTCAGACACTACTGAGAGACTGAGCACACACACACATTGCCAAAAATTAAATTATATAAACTTATTAAAAACTGTATTGAAAACAAATGTGCAAAACTCATCATTTCCTAATTGTTTTATTGCATTTTACTTCTATATGCTCTTGAGATTAATTCCATATTTGTATATGGAAATAGCTATATAATTTTGTGTTATTGCATATATCTTCCTGACTGTTTTCAGTGATGTCAAGTTGGAGGTTTGAGATTGACTGAGGTGGGAGTATATTTTATTCATGGAAGTCAGCAAATATTACAAATAAGGGCTTTTGCCCCCAGAGAGCTGATTGCTAAAACATTTAGCCATTAGCCATTGGGATATAAGGACTCCTTCCCCATTAGGCAGAACAGTGGTATGGTTATATTATTAAGTTGAACTATATGAAATTGCTGATACTGCATTGTTTTTGATCTATGAGAATGATAATTTTGTATGGCTTAAACTAATATGAAAGGCACTCCTTCTAGATTCACTGAACCTTGACCTATGGCTCTCTGGTTTCATTAGTGGGCACTGGCTAAATTTCATCTCCCATCTTTCTGCTTTTCTAAATCCACAAAGTGCACAATCATATGTGGGAACCTTGTACCTACCTATGGTAGATATTTTTAATTGTTCCCCCAATATATTCCCTTTTCTTCATCAGCAATAGAACCCCACTTCTTTAGCTGGTCACATAGTCATCAAGATTGAGGACTGTATTTTCCAGCCACTCTTGCAGTTTGGTGTGACCATGTGAGTAGGTTCTAGCCAATGCATTGTAAGCAGTGTGTGCAACTTGTGGGAAATGTTCTTAAAGGGAAGGGGCAAACACTTCCCATTACTTTTCCACTTTCTGTTGGATGGAATGGAGACATCACAGTTAAAGCCCCAGTAGCCAGCTAGGACTAAGAAATGACAGTGGAATTGGGAGCAAGACTCAAGATGGAGCAATGGAATAGAAATCTAGGCCTCTGACACAGCGGGTATCATACCAGTCTTACCTGGATGTGAGAGGAAATGAAGCACCATGCTGTTCCCGTTTATTTCTGTTTTTTTTTTTTTTCCAGGCAAAACTAATCTCCAGGAATTGCCTAATAGAGTGGTTTTGAGGATTGAGTGTGATAATACAGTTATCACAGCATTTGACCACAGGGCACTTGCTAAATACAGATGTAATATTATTAGGAGCTCACCTCAGTAACAGAGAGAATAAAACACAATGTGGGGAAAATGCTGTGGTGTGGAGAGGGATTAGCAAGGGCATCATGGTAGGTTGACACTCATATGAACTGCTGGCACATTCCTCTGGGACAAATGTCAGAGTCTGAGGGAGAGTGGGCTCCCACATCATATCTGGAATGTAGCAGTACCTTCTGGTGTAGTGTTTCTGTGTGAGATTAAGAGTGCCAATACAGAAGAGCCCTGCCATAGCACTGACAAGGATGCTAGCGGTGCCATGGAGGTGGAGTGCTGAAGCAGCAAATAGTAGTAGGCTCTTTGGGCAGTGACCACGTGGTAGGTTCCAGAAAGAGTGTTCAGGACCTGGTCTCCAGGAATATGTGGAAATACAGTCTAAGGTGGAAGTTGCAAAACACTCCAAGGATGCTTCCTCTTCTGTTCTTCACCATAGCTAACTTGAGCCAGAAGGAAATATGTGGATGGGGCTAGAGTTCCTCCAATTCTGCAAGTGGGGACTGAGTCAGAGACAGATGAATTTGTTCCTGTTGCTTTCTGGGTGATTGTATTCTCCACTAGGTTGATGGTCTGGACACCTGTTGCTCATAAATCCAGGAACAGCAGACTGAAAATGAACCCAGGAGGTCAGAATGTTTACATAGACCTGTAATCTTTGAGGTGAAGGGCTAGAAGAGTAATTTCTACACTCCTACAGTAGCCTGTGGAAGGGGCACCCATTCCTCTCTCCACCCCCACCATGCAATTCTGATGTAACTGGTTTACTCAGAAATATTAAGTTAGTAGAATATTAACATGTAAAGTTTTCAAGTTTTCTGAACATCGACTCCAGCCTTGCTTTGTTGAGTTCCTTTTTTAAAGTTTATTTTTTAATTGGGGGGGGGAATTGCTTTATAATGTTATGTTGATTTTCTGCTGTACAATAATACAAATCAGCCATAATTAAACATATATCCCTTCCCTGTTAAGTCTCCCTCCCCTCCCCACCCCCTCTAGATTATCACAGAGTGCCAGGCTGGGCTCCCTGTGTTATGTAGCAACTTCTCATTCCTTTTAAAAAACATTATTTATAATATTTATTTGGTCATGCAGCATGTGGGATCGTAGTTCCCCAAGCAGGGATTGAACCCGTGCCTTGCGTGTTGGAAGTCTGGAGTCTTAACCACTGGACCATCATGGAAGTCCCTGTTGATTTCCTTTTTTATTTCATAATCTTCTGGTCCTTGTCAGTGAGTAAAATTTAGTCTATTAAAAATTCCTATCTCATATCTAAATCAGAGATACCCTGTTTCTACCACATTTCTGTCTAGATGGGTGGATAGGAGAACTAGGAGTAGATGCAGGGGGTGCTGTTCGTCTCCCTCCTCTGTCTTCTTCCCCTTGCTGTTTGTCCTTTGGCTCCTTTGCTATTGCTTCCTATTTTAGCTGTCTGTTGGCATGAGGTGATGCCCCTGGCCTCACCCTGGTTAGATTTGCTTCTAGCTCTTGTGGGTAGCTTCTGCTGCTGGGCTACCATCTGTGAACAGAGGCAGCATATGTGACTTCCATGGGAGGGGTGGCTAGCTCTATTGAAATGTCCTCTGTGACTAAGAACTCACTTAGAGAGGGGCAGTTGGTCTCTCACAGTCATTCCCAGAAGCCCATGTGCCCAACCCCTTCACTAGATAGGTCGCCATGACTGACGGCCCTGAAGCTTTCTGGGTAGCACTCAGGCTCCTTCTCTTCTACTCCAGGCTCCTTCGGGTGGAGTCACATAACTATTGTGGTCCTTTTCTGTGACTTTCATGCACAGTGGAGATCTGCGGGTCAGAGCATCATCTTGTTCTCCTCCAAGTTACATTACACTGCAATCCTTTCATGTCCTACTGGGATGCAGTATTCTAGCAAGTCACCTGCCTTCAGAAATCTCCAGGTGAGTAACAGGGCTAGCCTCAATATTTACCCACAACTTCTTTCTTTAGAGAATCTATATCACGCTCTCTTAAGGATTCTCACCCTGTTGCACCCAAAGGTATGAGAGTAAGTATGCAGGGTCTACCATCACTCTTCAAGCATCCTGTCGGGTGATACCAGTCTGAAGATCCCAGTCTCCTGTTCTTACAGGTTCTCCTCAAATCTATGAAAGCTGCTCTTGGGGTCCATGCCCTACTTCACAGGGTCCATGCCCTGTTTTGGTGGTGGGAAGAGAAAAACCTTTTCTCCTTTTCCACCAAGCTGAAAATTCTAATAAATTGTTCTCTCCCTTTCTCCAGGCCTCAGGGGAGTAGACTGGAGGTGGAGAGTAGTAGAGGATAGAAGATGACAGTATGTCCAGTAAGCTCTGGGGAAACTATCTGGCCTCATTTATTGGTGGCTCTCTTTAGATTATGAGACAATCTAGGCTATAAGGCACCTCACGTCTGGAGCTAGAGCTCCTGAGTTCAAATCCTGAATTTTCTACTTACAAACTGTGTATCCCTGGGCAGCTCATTTAAATTTTCTGTGCCTCAGTTTCCTCTTCTCTAAAATGGGGACACTGGGATGACCCAGAAAGATGATATGGGGAGGGTGGTGGGAGGGGGGTTCAGGGTTGGGAACTCATGTACACCTGTGGTGGATTCATGTCAATGTATGGCAAAACCAATACAGTATTGTAAAGTAAAAAAATAAGATAAAAAAATAAAAATAAAATGGGGATAATGATGACATAATAATATAGATACCTTAGGGTCATTGTGAGGACTAATTGGATTAAGCTTTATAAACTGTTTAGTACAGTGCCTGGTAACATAATAAATGTCATGCAAACTTGCTATTATTATTGTTTATTACTTATCTTCAGTTTTGGACCATAGTCAGCAGTTTTGGGGCACTAGGAGAAGTCCTCTTCAACATTCTGTTATGGTTGATGGATGGATTATGAAATCAACCTAGGAACAGGGAAGGACATTTGGAATCACATATGGAAACAATTCTAGCTGAACTGAAGCTGAGCAAAGAAACAAAATCACTATATCTACTTGAATGTCCCATTATAGAGATCAGGAAAACAATCTTGGGTGGATCACTGGTCCCTAGTTAGTAAATCATCCCTAGTTAGTAAATCAATCAGGCTTCCCTCTGGCAGAGGAGGTACTATGTCACAGGAATATATTCATTCAAATTGGGAGCCAGCACATTCTTAATAAATACTCTACATGTGCTCAAGTGAATTAGCATGCTGCATAAACTCTGGAAAGATTTTTCTAACTTTCCACTGGATAGGAAAGCTTGTTTTATTAATATATTGAACAATACCATTCTGTAAACAACTCATACTTTTTAGATTTACTCCCTTTAAAGAATGCCATACTTAAGTGCTTGGAATTGATGCTTGAAAATGAAATACTGCTGCAAATAATGGGGAAATTGTAGATGTATTTTATACCACTCTTTCCCAAATCAAAAGGTCTCATAAATAGTCTCCAAAAGTGTTGGTGAGGGAGTTAACATAACTGTACAAGCAATAAGCTTGACCTTTCAATGTAATTTATTTTCGATTTGCTCAATCCCTTTTTATTAAAACTAGCACATCTGAAGCAGAATTAAATCCTATTATAACAGGTGTGTGATCATATCAGGTTCTCCCTGCCAGCAACCCACTTTATTAAAAGTTACTTTGTTTCAAGGAGGATAACCTGATCAGGGCAGTGGGATGCCTGTGGAAGATTGGGGACAGCAGGGGAAGGACGGTTTTATTTTCCTGTGAGCAACTGCTGTTACCAGTGAAATCCAAGAATATTTATGAGCATTTCTTTTGCGTTTGAAAAGCCATGGTGGGATGTAATCTTTCTTCTATGTTTATAAAGGTTATTTCTCTCTGGGGTTACTTAGACCCAGGAAGACAGATGGGTCATCAAGCTGTTCTATATCATGATCCACACATTACTTAGCCTGTGATCATTTTCATGTGCAGCATTTTCACTTTACCAGCTGAGCTACCAGGGTACTCTAGTGACCATTGGAGGGGAAAAAAACCTTTGAGATACTACTTAGACACAGATCCACTTGGTAGAAACTAGCTTTCAGTATTTGGCCCATGTCAGGGAATCTAGGTCTACTAGGCCTTTCAAGATTTAGAATTTTAAAACATTGCCTCATTGATGAGTGGTTTGACCTGTTTTCTCTTGGTTTCTAGAAACGTTTTCTCTACTTAGTCATGCTGCTGCTAAGTCGCTTCAGTCGTGTCCGACTCTGTGCCACCCCATAGACGGCAGCCCATCAGGCTCCTCCGTCCCTGGGATTCTCCAGGCAAGAACACTGGAGTGGGTTGCCATTTCCTTCTCCAGTGCATGAAAGTTTAAAGTGAAAAGGAAGTCGCTCAGTTGTGTCCGACTCTTAGCGACCCCACGGACTGTAGCCTACCAGGCTCCTCCGTCCACGGGAGTTTCCAGGCAAGAGTACTGGAGTGGGCTGCCAGTGCCTTCTCTGCTACTTAGTCATCGCACTGTCCAATTCCTTTTCCACCTCTTCCAGAAAGCTGGTCCTGACACATTCCTGCCCTAGGTGACCTCTGTCCCCGTCCCAAATCTGATCACCAATGGTTTATATCCATCAATTGGCCACAGTGTTTGGAAGAGGGCCTGGCACCTAGTATCTACCATCTATGTTTGTTAGACTCATAAATTGCCAGCTGGGAAACTTAGTAGCTGTGTTTGACCTTTGTGGTTGTTCAGTCTCTAAGTTGTATCTGACTCTTTGTTACCCCGTGGAATGCAGCACACCAGGCTTCCCTGTCCTTTATTACCTCCCGGAGTTTGCTAAAACTCATGTCTATTGAGTCTATGATACCATCCACCCATTTCATCCTCTGTTGCCCCCTTCTCCTCCTGCCTTTAATCTTTCCCACCATCAGGGTGTTTTCTAATGACTCAGCTCTTTGCAGCAGGTAGCCAAAGTATTGGAGCTTCCAGCATCAGTCCTTCCAATGGACATTCAGGGCTGATTTCCCTTAGGATTGATTGGTTTGATCTCCTTGTAGAGTCCAAAGGACTCTCAAGAGTGTTCTCCAGCACCACAGTTAGAAAGTATCAATTCTTTGGTGCTCAGTCTTCTTTATCGTTCAACTCTCACATCCGTACATGACTACTGGAAAAACCATAGCTTTGACTAGATGGACCTTCATCACAAAGTGATGCCTCTACATTTTAATATGCTGTCTAGGTTTGTTATAGCTTTCTGAATGGA
>NW_024070207.1:26574322-26622121 GCF_014754425.2 Oryx dammah
CTACATTTTAATATGCTGTCTAGGTTTGTTATAGCTTTCTGAATGGATTTGTCATAACTCCGCCATCAACCTGAGAACTCCTGGAGGGCAGAAAGCCAAGCCAGCCTGATGTTTCCTTGTAGTGAGCTTGAGGGCCTGTCTGGGCTGATTAAGGAAAAACGGATGACCATAAGGTGGCAGTAACACACAATGAGATTGATTTGGGTGCTAATTTGACAGCTTTAAATGGTAGAGGTCCCTGATGGGTCAGAGGGTAAACAATCCACCTGTAATCCAGGAGATTCAGGTTTGATCCCTCGGTCAGAGATCCCTTGGAGAAGGAAATGGCAATTCACTCCAGTATTCTTCCCTGGGAAATCCCACAAACAGAGGAGCCTGAAGGGATCTAGGTGATGTTGCTGGGAAGCCTCTGAGGCAGAGAGCTCTTAACAGCTCAGTGGCTTGTGGTCTTTTATAGTGATAAGGTTTATCTGACCTTATGGCTAGCAGATGTTAGGTGTGGTTTTGCAGGGTATGCAAAGCAAGTAGGCTCTAAATAGCTAAGTATCTCCCTGTTTGGGCTATAATTGAAACAGTTGGATGTGTAAAATTTTGAGTTTTCTCAGTTCAGTTCAGTCGCTCAGTCGTGTCCGACTCTTTGCGACCCCATGAATTGCAGCACGCCAGGCCTCCCTGTCCATCCCCAACTCCCGGAGTTCACTCAGATTCACGTCCATCGAGTCAGTGATGCCATCCAGCCATCTCATCCTCTGTCGTCCCCTTTTCCTCCTGCCCCCAATCCCTCCCAGCATCAAAGTCTTTTCCAATGAGTCAACTCTTCGCATGAGGTGGCCAAAGTACTGGAGTTTCAGCTTTAGCATCATTCCTTCCAAAGAAATCCCAGGGTTGATCTCCTTCAGAATGGACTGGTTGGATCTCCTTGCAGTCTAAGGGACTCTCAAGAGTCTTCTCCAACACCACAGTTCAAAAGCATCAATTCTTCGGCGCTCAGCCTTCTTCACAGTCCAACTCTCACATCCATACATGACCAAAGGAAAAACCATAGCCTTGACTAGACAGACTTTAGTTGGCAAAGTAATGTCTCTGCTTTTGAATATGCTATCTAGGTTGGTTATAACTTTTCTTCTAAGGAGTAAGCATCTTTTAATTTCATGGCTGCAGTCACCATCTGCAGTGATTTTGCAGCCCCCCAAAATAAAGTCTGACACTGTTTACACTGTTTCCCCATCTATTTCCTTCCCATGAAGTGATGGGACCAGATGCTATGATCTTTTTTTTTTGAACGTTGAGCTTTAAGCCAACTTTTTCACTCTCCTCTTTCACTTTCATCAAGAGGCTTTTTAGCTCCTCTTCACTTTCTGCTATAAGGGTGGTGTCATCGGCATATCTGAGGTTATTGATATTTCTCCCAGCAATCTTGATTCCAGCTTGTGTTTCTTCCAGTCCAGCATTTCTCATGATGTACTCTGCATATAAGTTAAATAAGCAGGGTGACAATATACAGCCTTGATGTACTCCTTTTCCTATTTGGAACCAGTCTGTTGTTCCATGTCCACTTCTAACTGTTGCTTCCTGACCTGTATACAGATTTCTCAAGAGGCAGGTCAGGTGGTCTGGTATTCCCATCTCCCTCAGAATTTTCCACAGTTTATTGTGATCCACACAGTCAAAGGCTTTGGCATAGTCAATAAAGCAGAAATAGATGTTTTTCTGGAACTCTCTTGTTTTTTTGATGATCCAGTGGATGTTGGCAGTTTGATCTCTGGTTCCTCTGCCTTTTCTAAAACCAACTTGAGTTTTCTACCTATTGGCTTTTTTTGAAGTATACTTGATTTACAATACTGTGTTAATTTCAGGTATATAGCAAAGTGGTTCAGTTATATGTACATATTTTTTTCCTTTATAGGCTATTACAAACTATTGAGTAGAGTTTCCTGTGTTATACAGTAGGTTCTTGTTGGTTGTGTATCTTATATATAGTAATGTTTATGTTAATCCCAAACTTCTAATTTATCCTCCCACCCCCACCATGCCTATTGGCTTTTGAACCAAAAGATCCCAGCCTGCTTATGAAGAGGTCAACATCATAGGGCTAATATGTAGAGACCACCTTTGAATCATTTATACAACATCTTTTAGTACTCTTGGTAATGTTGAAGGCTAATACTCAATGACTGAAACCAAAAGCTGAGTCTATTGCTTGCTTAACTAAGGGAGAGCTTCACTTGTAAGGTGTAGATGCTCTAAGAGAAGCAGTGAGTTTACCTCATATAGAGTTTTGGAAAGCACAGAATTCAGGGATTGGTGGAATTCAGAAGCAAGAATACTTAGGAACTTGGCATCTTTAGCTATAGTAACGTAGTACCTGGAGTGTGTCTGCTGTGGGCTGGCTGACTTTCTCAGGCATGGGTTTATCACTGATCAGTTGGCTTTCAGAAGCCTGATTATTGGTACTCCATATCACTGACCAAAGAAATGAGTTTAAAATTGGCTCTAAGGGTTCCTTGTTGCTGTGGCCAAAGAACAAATCAGTGTTTTCTTAGGAGAATGGGAAATTTTGATTCTCAATACCTAGCGCAGTGTTTTGCGAACAGGGAGCACTCGTAGAATAAATGAGCAATGTATGTGTCTCATTTAAAAACACACTGGCTTTCCTAGTGTTGAAGCCCTCCCTGGGGTTTAAATGTGAAAGAATAATAGCGCCCACCACATGTCCTCTCTCTCTTTTTTGTTTTTAAATTATTATTATTTATTTAGGCTGCACTGGGGCTTAGTTATGGTATGTGGGATCTTCAATCTTTGTGTGGTGTGTGGGATCTTTAGTTGTGGCATGCAAACTCTTAGTTGCGACATCTAGTACCCTGACCAGGGATCTACTTCCCTGACCAGGGATCAAACCTGGGCCCCCTGCATTGGGAGCATGGAATCTTAGTCACTGGACTGCCAGGGAAGTCCCTGTCCTTTTTATTTTCAAACAAAGCACATTGACATCCACCACCTCCCTCGATACTCACTTTAGCCTCTGAGACTGGGAAGGAAAGGAACATTGATATCTCTCTTTGTAAAGGAGAGGTAAAGTGAAATGTCCAAGAGCACTAAGTGTTGGATCTTTGGACTCTAGCCTCTCTTAAAGAAAGTGTAAGGCCAATAGAGCAGAGATTTCCATTTGGTGTTGGTCCTCTCACCCTCAGGTGGGGTTAGGGTTGGCCAGAAGCCTGACCACTTGCTCTGGTGGCAGGCAACCTGGTTCATTCTCCTCAGTATGCCAACAAACATGTTCATGTTCTGTGTGTGTCCTGATGTGGAAATGGGCAAAGCCCTGCCCAGAAATGCCATTTAGTGCAGATGTGTGTCTGTTCAGATTGCACGTAACTCTTTATGAAATAACAACACCTTACATAAGATTGTTATGTGAGAGTTTACAAAGCAGTTTCATACCTATCAGTGTCTCATTCAATCCTCACATGAAGTCTGTTATGAAGACAAGGCAGAAGTTAGTATGATTTAAACCTACATTGAAAAAAATAAAAGACAGCTTGGAAATTAGAGAAGAAGAAAAATTTAGTTTGGTTGTCTCAAATAATCACTCTTATAATTTTGGTAAGTTTTAAACAAAACAGGAATATTATTTTCTAAAATAATTAGAATAATACTATATGTATAGCTTATTATCTGGTTATAGCTATATAACGGACTTCCCTGGTGGCTCAGACGGTAATGCGTCTGTCTACAATGCGGGAGACCCGGGTTCGATCCCTGGGTCAGGAAGATCCCCTGGAGAAGGAAATGGCAATCCACTCCAGTACTATTGCCTGGAAAATCCCTGGAAAATGGACAGAGGAGCCTGGTAGGCTACAGTCTATGGGGCCGCAAAGAGTCGGACACAACTGAGCGACGTTCCTATAGCTATATAAGCATTTTTGCATGTTATAATAACACTTTATTACTGTCATTTTAATGGTTGTAAAATATTCTTCTGAATGAATGTACAATAATTTATTTAACAGTTCCTCTATTGTTGCTTCCATCTTTTTGTTATTATAAATTCTTTCACAATGACTCCACTCATGGGAAAAATACCCCACTACCACCATATTTCAGATTACTTCTAGTGCTATAGAAATTTATTTGCTTAGTTGTTCAATTTTAAAAATTAAAGATTTTTATACATAGAGACAAACTGTTTTCCAAAAGCCTAGCTACAATTTGTACTCCTATCATGAATATATAAGTTTAACCACATTTTGTAGGTACTGTTGTCCTTATATTCAGGATGAAGACATTGATGCCTAAGATCACACAGCTAGTAAGTTTCCCGGTCGGCAATTTATGTGTCTAACAAACATATATAGTAGATACCCCTTTCCAAACACTTAAAAAATTAACTCATTTCATACCAGCAGAGAAACCTTATAGAGTAGGTGCTACTATTGTATCTTTTTTTTTTTTTCAGGTAAAAGAACTGAGGCACAGAGAAACTATGTAAGTTGCCCAAGGTCACACAGCTAATAAGTGGCTGTTGTTTGCTTGTGCTCATTAGTGTCCGACTGTTTGCAATCGCATGGACTGTAGCCCACCAGGCTCCTCTGTCCATGGAATTTTCCAGGCAAGAATACTGGCGTGGGTTGCCATTTCCTGCTCTGGGGAATCTTCCCATCCCAGGGATCAAACCTGCATCTCCTGAGTTTCCTGTACTGGCAGGTGGATTCTTTACCTCTGTGCCACCTGGAAAGCCCCAGTAAGTGGCAGAAGAGAGATTTAAACCCAGGAAGTCTGGTTCCATAAATATGGGATTGGCCAACATATATTCTCTTCTCTTTTTTTCTCTTAACTAATTTAAAAAAATCATTGCATAAAATACCAATTAAAAATAATATTGTTTGAATTATATAAAGATGCAACATTTATAACAACAATAGCACGAAGCAAGGGAGAAGGAATAGATCTATTCTGAGGCGGGGGAATGACACCAGGTTAACTCAATTCTGTAGGAAGAAATGAGGAGTGCCAGAAATGGTAAATAGGAAGGTGAATATAAAAGATTCTGTATTTTTCTCCTGTATTCTCTTAAATTATTAAAAAATATTTATATAGCAATAATTATTACTCAATATATTTTGTGTTCATAACATGTATAGATGTACAATATATAACAGTAATGGTATAAAGGTGGCAAAGAAGGGAGCTTATTGGAGCAAAGTTTCTATATTTTACTAGATTTAAGTTATTAAAAATCTGTAAGTAGATTTTACTATGTTAAGATATATGTTGTAGGGCTTCCCAGGTGGTCTAGTGGTTAAGAATCTGCCTTACAATGCAAGGGACACTGATTTGATCCCTGGTCCGGGAAGATCCCACATGCTGCAGAGCAACTAAGTTTGTGCGCTACAACTACTGAGCCCAGTGCTCCACAACAAGAGAAGTTATCACCACAAGATGCTGGAACACTGCAGCTAGAGAGTAGCCCCCACTCTCTGCAACTAGAGAAAGCCCGTGCAGCAACAAAGACCCAGCACAGTAAAAAAATTATTATTTAATACTTAGTCATCACTTCATGGCAAATAGATGGGGAAACAGTGGAAACAGTGACAGACTTTGTTTTGGGGGGGGCACAAAAATCACTGCAGATGGTGACTGCAGCCATGAGATTAAAAGATTCTTGCTCCTTGGAAGAAAAGCTATGACAAAGTAAGCCAGAACGGCTTACTAAAAAGCAGAGACAATACTTTGCCAACAAAGGTCCGTCTAGTCAAAGCTATGGTTTTTCCAGTATTCATGTATGGATGTGAGAGGTGGACTATAAAGAAAGCTGAGCACTGAAGAATTGATGCTTTTAAACTGTGGTGTTGGGTGAGACTCTTGAGAGTCCCTTGAACTGCAAGGAGATCCAACCAGTCCATCCTAAAGGAGATCAGTCCTGAATATTCATTGGTGGGACTGATGTTGAAACTGAAACTCCAATACTTTGGCCACCTGATGTGAAGAACTAACTCATTTGAAAAGACCCTGATGCTGGGAAAGATTGAAGGCAGGAGGAGAAGGGGACGACAGAGGATGAGATGGCTGGATGGCATCACCAACTCAATGGACATGAGTTTGAGTAAACTCCGGGAGTTGGTGATGGACAGGGAGGCCTGGTGTGCTGCAGTCCATGGGGTTGCAAAGAGTTGGACATGGCTGAGCGACTGAACTAAATAATTTTTAAAAAAATGTTCTAAATCCTAGAAAAACCATTAATAAATAACTCACAAATATAGTTAAAAATCAAATCATTAAATCAAAATGGTATATTGGAAAATATTCACTTAAGACAGGCTTTAAAGGAATAACAAAAGAACAAAAGAGGTACAATATATAGAAAATAAATAGCAAAATGACAGACATTAATCCTACACAATAAGTAATCACCATTAATGTAAACGCTTCATCCAAAATGCAGAGACTGTTAACTTGGATTAAGAGTAAACAAGTTCCAACTATATACTGTCTGCAAAAGATACACTTTAGATTCAATGATACAAATAAGTTCAAAGTAAAATCATGGGAAAATTAATACCAAACAGCAATTATAAAAGAGCTGGGATGGCTTTACTAATATTAGACAAATAGAGTTTAAAACAAAAAAAAATTACTAGAGATGGTGGGCTATGTTACAATGAAAATACAGTCAGTCCATCAGGAATGCAGACAATTATAAATATATTAACAATACAGTTCCAAAGTACATCTAGCAAAAACTAACAGAGTTAAAGTGAGAAATAGATAATTCAACAGTAATTTTTGGAGACTTCAATACTATACTTTTAATAATGAATAGAAGAAGCAGGCAGAAAATCAGCAAGGTTATATACGGCTTGAATGATGTTATCAGCTAACTTGGCCTAAGTGACATCTGTAGAATAATTCATCCAAAAACAGCAGAATAATCTTTCCGTGGTTAATATGTGCACCTCAGTCTAGTGCTTTGCAACTCACCAAGATCAAGCTTGTTTTATACAGGCACCTTCTTCCCATTTGTTAGTAACATGAAATAAATTTTTGTTTATTATTTTAAAGACAGGTTATATTCAGGAATGAATACTCATTACAGTTACAAGGAAATGATGACGACTGACAGACCATTCTCCTATGCTTCCAGTTATAGAGTTGAAACGTTGGGAGGCTTCTTTAAATCCAGTGGAAGTCAGTTAATTACAGCTGATACCTTGGTGTGGAGTTAGACAATGGTATGGGATTCCCTTTTTTTGTTTTTGATCTTAAAAGTATTGCTAACAATTTCAGAGTAATAAAACAGTAAAGGGAATAGTATAAGACCCTCATGTATACATTACCTGCCTTCAGTGATAATCACTTCATGGCCACTCTTGGTTGTTTTACCTATACTGCCCTGCCTACTCTGTCCAATCTTAATACCAAATTATTTTCAAGCAAAATTCAAGGTATAATGTTATGGAAAATCTTTTTGTAAATTCACCTAGTCAGGAGCTGAAGGTGACAGAGGTAGTGTTGGGAACATACCGGGTTATCAGGAATCCCAGACCTGTACCCTGATTATTAAGTGATGCTGGGAAATTTTTTTTTCTTTTCTCATCTTGGCCTTCAGCATCTTCATCTGTGAAATGAGGAGACTTGGTCTCTAAATTAGTGGTTGTCCATCCTGACTGCACTAATCATTGGAATTGCATGACAAGCTATTAAAAATTATGGAATCTTTTGGGAGTAAGGTCTGGCTTTGGTATTTATTGATAAAAAAAAAAAAAAACTTTCAGGTGATCTTAATGTGAAACCAGGGCTGAGAAACAATGACCTAAAATAGTCTTTGTGGTAGTTAACTTAAGTGCCAACTTGGCTAGACTGTATTACCCAATTATTTAATCAAACACTATTATAAATGTTGCTGTGAAGTATTTGGTAGGTGTGGTTAACATCTATAGTCAATTGGCTTTAAGTAAAAGAGATTATGCTTCATAATGTGTGTGCTGCTGCTGTAAGTCACTTCAGTCGTGTCCGACTCTGTGCGACCCCATAGACGGCAGCCCACCAGGCTCCTGCAACCCTGGGATTCTCCAGGCAAGAACACTGGAGTGGGTCGCCATTTCCTTCTCCGATGCATGAAAGTAAAAAGTGAAAGTGAAGTCACTCAGTCGTGTCTGACTCTTCACAACCGCATGGACTGCAGCCCATCAGGCTCCTCCACCCATGGGATTTTCCAGGCAAGAGTACTGGAGTGGGGTGCCATTGCCTTCTCCTAATGTGTGTAGAAGCCATCTAATTAATTGAAGGCCTTAAGAGCAAAAACAAAAGTTTCCTGGAGAAGAAGAAACTGCTTTGAGACTGTAGCATCACCTCCTGCCTGAGCTTCTAGCCTGCTAAACAGGCCTACAGATATTAGACTTGACAGTCCTTACAATAAATATCTTTTACATATAATATAGTATATAATATATTGGTTCTGTTTCTCTGAAGAACCCTGGCTGACACAGTCTTCCTCTACATTTCTAAAGTTTTCTGGTTCCCATTATGTATCCTTGCTCCTGTCAAAGCCAGTCTTGCCTTTCTGAAATCTGTCTTTGTTAGTTTGAAGATTTACCGAGAAGTTACTACTTGCTGAAGAGTTATGATGTGCTCGGCAGCATGCTTAGCGTCTTTCCCTGACCACCCTTGGTTGTTGTGTTAACTGAACTGTCTCTGTCAATATAAGTACTCTGAAAGAGAGTACTTATAAAATAGTAGATAACATACATTTTATTCCTTTGATCTCATAATACATTTTTTAGGTTTGTATTAGTGTCTTGGATCACAGAGCCTTAGTAACTAGGAGATAATTTTTTGCCCAAATTGTTATTGTTTCTATTGCCTGTGTTCTTTTGCTCCAGGTATATTTTTCTTAGCCCTGGGAGACAGGATTATTTATAGTACATAATGCTCAATAAAAAGCACCTAAGTGTAAAGATAGCATGGAGTAAAAGTTGATTGCTATAAATTCAAATTGCACCTTTTCTCTGAAATCTCAAGGGCTCACATAGGGACTATCAACATTGAAAGAATGAACCTAGGAGGTGAGCATTAGTGAGAAGAGGTCTAGATCTAGACCCTCGCAACTCAGTCAGTATGTAGTCTTTGGATTTGCGGGCATGATGCTTGTAAAAATGCTGAGCTATCCCAGATCTACTGAATCTGAATCTGCATTTTAACAAGATTCTCAGGTGACTGATATACACATTGAAGTTGAGAAGTGCTGGTCTCTTCTGCATCTTTCACCTTATTTTAGCTATCCTATTTGTGGCCAACTATTCACTTCGTGACATGACTTTTGGGGTTAGGTCTCTGACTATAGTCTGTGTTGGGAACTTGGGAAGGACTGTGATCAGGGCTTAATCTAGGGCCAGAAAATAGAACAACAAAACTGGCCTTGGAATCATAGGTCCTGGCTTCCTGAAAACTGTTGTATTTTTCTTTAGTTAATCCTAACTGGTATTTCTGTTTGTTTTTTCTCTGTAGAACAACAATTACAAGTAGTACCCCCATGGCCCTTTCTTTTTAGGTTGTTTTTGCTCTCTTCTCATTTGCCATGTCCCCTCACCCTTGAGCTAAGTATGGTTCTGTGACACACTCAGGTCCACTGCTGTCAGAGCAGATACTTTCAGATGGGGCCAGCAACTAAACCACTGGAGTTCTCCAACTGATGCAAAGCAAAATGCCCCCAGGTAGACCAGTTCCTTTCTACACCATCCCTACTCCCTGCTTCTCCTCCCTTAAGGAAAGCTATGTCCCCCTGCTTCTGGAATGTAGCATAGTTTGTCAATTGAAGCTTGACACTTGAGGACCTTCTGGGAAATCATTTTTAGACAAAAATCTAAGCACAATTCAACCTCACTCCTAATTGTGCCAGTTAGCCTCAGGAAACACCAGGTCCTTCATGAAAACTTCCCTCAAGCCCTCCACTGAGCCTGATAAGTTGAACCTAGAGCATCTTACCTACTTGTATGGGTGTTTGAGTTAGCATTGCATGAGCATCTTTCTGGAGCATATTTTTTACTTGGCAATAAGTAATTTTAAGCATTTTTAAAGAGTATAAATCGCTCTTGTGAAATATAGTATAATATTTATATGAATTTTAAGAGTAGAACACAAGACTTCCAAGGAAATTCTACTTGTGAAAGGCACTTCAAAGTAGGTCCCTATATTCCTTCAGGAATAGATATCTACTCTACCATTAGGGGTAGTTAAGTGAGCAAGTTTAAGAAGCACTGGGTGTGCCAAGAATTATGCTAGGTGATGGGGATACAGAGATGACTAAAACCCAGCCACTGATCTCCAGGATCTTAGAATGGGGGGCTATGAAACATTCCCAAGCAGACATTGAGCTCCTAGAGGGCAGGGACCATCCTCTAATTATTGTTGAATGAATAAAACAGTTTTCTCCTTGTATAATGATCACTTGAAAGATGATGCTGTGAAAGTGCTGCACTCAACATGCCAGCAAATTTGGAAAACTCAGCAGTGGCCACAGGACTGGAAAAGGTCAGTTTTCATTCCAATCCCAAAGAAAGGAAATGCCAAAGAATGCTCAAACTACCGCACAATTGCACTCATCTCACATGCTAGTAAAGTAATGCTCAAAATTCTCCAAGCCAGACATCAGCAATACGTGAACCGTGAAATCCCTGATGTTCAAGCTGGTTTTAGAAAAGGCAGAGGAACCAGAGATCAAATTGCCAACATCTGCTGGATCATGGAAAAAGCAAGAGAGTTCCAGAAAAACATCTACTTCTGCTTTATTGGCTATGCCAAAGCCTTTGACTGTGTGGATCACGATAAACTGTGGAAAATTCTGAAAGAGATGGGAATACCAGACCACCTCACCTGCCTCTTGAGAAATCTGTATGCAGGTCAGGAAGCAACAGTTAGAACTGGACATGGAACAACAGACTGGTTCCAAATAGGAAAAGGAGTATTTCAAGGCTGTATATTGTCACCCTGCTTATTTAACTTATATGCAGAGTACATCATGAGAAACGCTGGACTGGAAGAAACACAAGCTGGAATCAAGATTGCTGGGAGAAATATCAATAACCTCAGATATGCAGATGACACCACCCTTATAGCAGAAAGTGAAGAGGAGCTAAAAAGCCTCTTGATGAAAGTGAAAGTGGAGACTGAAAAAGTTGGCTTAAAGCTCAACATTCAGAACATGAAGATCATGGCATCCGGTCCCATCACTTCATGGGAAATAGATGGGGAAACAGTGTAAACAGTGTCAGACTTTATTTTTTTGGGCTCCAAAATCACTGCAGATGGTGACTGCAGCCATGAAATTAAAAGACGCTTGCTCCTTGGAAGAAAAGTTATGACCAACCTAGATAGCATATTCAAAAGCGGAGACATTACTTTGCCGACTAAGGTCCATCTAGTCAAGGCTATGGTTTTTCCTTTGGTCATGTATGGATGTGAGAGTTGGACTGTGAAGAAGGCTGAGCGCCGAAGAATTGATGCTTTTGAACTGTGGTGTTGAAGAAGACTCTTGAGGGTCCCTTGGACTGCAAGGAGATCCAACCAGTACATTCTGAAGGAGATCAACCCTGGGATTTCTTTGGAAGGAATGATGCTAAAGCTGAAGCTCCAGTACTTTGGCCACCTCATGCGAAGAGTTGACTCACTGGAAAAGACTCTGATGCTGGGAGGGATTGGGGGCAGGAGGAGAAGGGGACGACAGAGGATGAGATGGCTGGATGGCATCACTGACTCGATGGACGTGAATCTGAGTGAACTCCGGGAGATGGTGATGGACAGGGAGGCCTGGCGTGCTGCGATTCATGGGGTCGCGAAGAGTCGGACATGACTGAGCAACTGAACTGAACTGAACTGAACTGAACTTACTTAACAAGTATTGGCTTAGTTCCTCCTCATGTGGGCCAGGCCATGTGCTGGGAGCTGGAGGTTTCAGCATTAAATCAGACACAGGCCTGATCCTTAGGTAGACCTTCTGGTGGGCAAGACAATCAGTGAAGCAGAGACACCCAAGAGGGTACCATATCCCTGTTGAGACACACCAGAAGCAAAGGTTTGTGGAAGGAATGTATTCCTCATGGAGTGACATTTACGACTGAATAATTTACTTTGCAAAATATATCACTTAAAACAACAATAAAAATTATGTTATCAATACCAAAGGAGATACCCTTTTGTTAGTTTTACAGAAGTAAGTTTCATATAAAAAGGACGTGTTTTTGGTAATAACCTTGACAAACCCCTGAAAACTGCCCAAACTGAGCAGCCTAGTGGTGGGGAAAGGAGGAGGAGAAAAAATTCCATGTGGTTAATTAGAGAGAGGAAACTGGTTTCTATCCCAGCATGACTACCAAGAGATATGATCTTATCCATCAGAAGATAATTCTAGATTAGAAGGCAAAACACCTCAGTTCTGGCAAAGTGACTCAACTTTCCCAGACCTGCATTCCTATTCGGTGAAACAGCACTTAACAAGGTTTGCACTGCCTCCCTTGTGGGTTGTTAAAATGATTGAAAGAGCTAAGGTATGTGGAAAATTCTAAGAGGCTAAGGCTATGTATATATATGGCATTTCTATGCTATGTGAAAAATTATAAAATGCTAAGGCTACATATATATAAGGAATTTCTATGTTATGTGAAAAATTATAAGATGCTAATGCTGTTTACATATAAGGTGTTTCTACGACACAATTTCAGAGGAACAGGAAGGGCCTTTGGACTTCCCCAAACTCTGGGTGAGAACCTATGGGTTAAAAAATAAAACTTGAATTATACCTTTGCAATAGGGTAAATAAATATTTAACATGCACTGTGTGACAGATTTGGGGCTGGGAATTTTAACAGAACAAACTCAGTTAATCTTTATAACATCGGTGCTTGGTATGTGCTATTATTCCCCTATTTTGCAGATGAGTTTTCCTGAAGCTCAAAGTGATAAGTTTCCCCAGATTACATCCCTAGCAAGTGTTGGGAGACAAGACCCGAGTCTTAAATTCAACCCCCTAATTATAAAGCCATTCTGGTTTCTAAAGTTGATATATACCAAGTTGTAATTTTCCCCAGGAGAAATGCCTCAATCTTAGTCACTTAGTGGCAAAGACCTGAGTGTGAATGAGTGTGTCAGCTCCTTTTCTCAGAGCAAGTTTGTGTTCAGTTACTAAGTCATGTGTGACTCTTGGCAACCCCATGGACTGTAGCCCACCAGGTTCCTCTCTCCATAGAATTCTCCAGGCAAGAATACTGGAGTGGGTCACCATTCCCTTCTCCAGGGGATCTTTCTATCCCAGGGATTGAACCTCGGTCTCCTGCATTGCAGGCAGATTCTTTACTGTCTGGGCCACCAGGGAAGCCCCAAGGAAAAAAAGATTGAGAATAAAATATGAAAGAAAACATTATCCTTCAGCTTTTGACATTCAAAATAGAATTCTGTACTAGGGGATAAGTCTTGAAAGTGTCACATTGTTGAGAGAGGATTTTTTAAATTCCTTAAATCTCCTGCTTTAGCTTATCAACAACAACAAGGCTTGATAAGACACAAAGTGTAAGGAAGAATGTCCTCCTCCTCTAGGTCTACATTGTGAGAAAGTCTGAGAAGCCACATCCGTGTCCTAATTTCGCTCTCTTCACTGTGCAAATGAGTCCTGAATCAATAAGGCTGGGAAAGATTGAGGGCAAGAGGAGAAAGGAACTGCAGAGGATGAGATGGTTGGATAGCATCACCGACTCAATGGACATGAGTTTGAGCAAACTCTAGGAGATAGTGTAAGACGGGGAAGCCAGGTGTGCTGCAGTCCATGGTGTTGCAAAGAGTGGGACATGACTTAGTGACTAAACAACAGCATACTTACATGGGTGGAAAATGTAGCAAGACAGAGAAGATCTACTTTCTTGGTGGTTTGTGGTCTAGACCCTGAGTTTAGAGTTGCTATACTTTCAATGATGCTCTTTGTAGTGGAGGGGAAGCACCCAGTATACTGCCTGGGCCAGAGAGCTGGATGAAGGGTATGGAAGATATTCAGAAGTGTCTACAGTCCAATAGGAGCTACAGGGAGCATTATTCATACAGGTATCAGGGGCTCTTGCTTATAGAGCAGAGTAGATGCTATGACTTGATCTACAAGTCACCTTGGCTTGCCAGTGAACTGATAGAAGATGTTAAAAGAAGCAAAGGGTGAAACCATTGGCACTGTCAGCATGGCACAAAGAAAAAAAGTAAAAAATGTATTGTTAAAGGGACTTAAGAGTGTATATAATTGTTGTTGTTCAGTCACTAAGTTGTGTCCAACTCTTTGCAACCCCATGGACTGCAGCATTCCAGGCTTCCCTGTCCTTCACTATCTGCCAGAGTTTGCTCAAACTCATGTCCATTGAGTCAGTGATACCATCCAACTATCTCATCCTCTGTTGCCCCCTTATCCTCCTGCCTTTAATCTTTCCCAGCATCAGTGTCTTTTCCAATGAGTTGGTTCTTTGCATTAGGTGGCCAAGGAATTGGAGCTTCAGCTTTAGCATCAGTCCTTTCAGTGAATGTTTAGGATTTATTTCCTTTATGATTGACTGTTTTTATCTCCTTGCAGTCCAAAGTATTCTTAAGAGTCTTCTTCAGCACCACAATTTGAATTAAGGGCAAGAATAATGTACATTTAAAAAATATTTAAATTTTATTGGAGTATAGTTGATTTATAATGTTTTAGTTTCAGTACAGCAAAATGATTGTTACACATATACATATATTCATTCTTTTTAGATTCTTTTCTCATATAGGTTATCACAGAATATTGGGTAGTGTTCTCTTGCTATACAGTAGGTCCTTGTTGGTTCAGTTCAGTTCAGTTGCTCAGTCATGTCCGACTCTTTGCAACCCCATGAATCAAAGCACGCCAGGCCTCCCTGTCCATCACCAACTCCCGGAGTTCACTCAAACTCACGTCCATCGAGTCAGTGATGCTATCCAGCCGTCTCATCCTCTGTCGTCCCCTTCTGCTCCTGCCCCCAGTCCCTCCCAGCATCAGAGTCTTTTCCAATGAGTCAACTCTTCGCATGAGGTGGCCAAAGTACTGGAGTTTCAGCCTTAGCATCATTCCTTCCAAAGAATACCCAGGGCTGATCTCCTTATCTAGTTTATATACAGTAGTGTGTATTCATCCAAAGCTCTTGATTTATCCCTCCCCCTCCACATTTCCCCTTTTATACCCATAAGTTTGTTTTCAGTATCTATTAGCTTCAGTTTTATAAATAAGTTTATTTGTATCTTTAAAAAGAATTAGATTCCACATACGAGTGATACCATGATATTTGTCTTTCTCTGTCTGACTTCATTTAGTATGATAATCTCTACTGATTATCATCATGTTGCTGCAAGTGACGTTATTTCATTCTTTTTATGGCTGAGTAATATTCCATTGTATATATTTGTCACAACTTCTTTATCCAAGCCTCTGTTGATGGACATTTAGAGGGTTTCCATGTCTTGGCTATTGTAAACAGTGCTACAATGAAAGTTGGGCTGCACATGTCCTTTTGAATTATGGTTTTCTCTGGATATATGTCCAGGAGTAGGATTGCTGGATCATGTGCTAGTTCTATTTTTAGTTTTTTTAGGGCCCTCCATACTGTTCTCTATAGTAGCTGTATCATTTTACATTCCCACCAACAGTGTAGGAAGGTTCCCTTTTCTCCATATCCTTTCCAGCATTTATTGTTTGTAGACTTTTTGGTGATGGCCATTCTGACCAGTGTATGTTGATACCTCATTGTAGTTTTGATTTGAATTCTCTGATAATTAGTGGTGTTGAGCATCTTTTCATGTGCCTTTTGGCCATCTGTACATCTTCTTTGAAGAAATGTCTATTTAGATCTTCTGCCCATTTTTTTGATTGAAGAATAGTATAAGTTGATGTAACATCTCAAGTTGTCCTCAGGTATTTCTTTTGCAACTTTCTTGGGCACCCTTGATTCAAAGGGTATACAATATGGACTTAATCAGAAGCTTAGGTGATTTTAGAAGTCCCTTTTCTCCAACATCCTATGGCCCTGTGATATTAAGTCTCTAGGGGAAAAAAACTAAATTTTTTTTTTTGTCAGATATGGGCTTTTTGTTCAGAGATGAATTGTTCTTACACCAGAGGCTGGAGTGTCCCAGTGTCTAGCAGAAGCATGCCGCTTTAAGGTCCTAACTCCCAGATCCTGTAAGTGTGATGAGCCCTATTCAGAAGATTCATCCTGTCCTATTTGGTTCCCATTCCATTTTTAGATAGTTTCAATTATTTTGAAATTCTTTCTTTTACAGAGTTAACGTCTATTTTCTTTTTAAACCTGTCAGTAGCCCAATTTTTGTTCTCTGGAGCCACCCAGACTAAGTGTCTATTAAAAATAATAACCCTGCCAAGGTTTGAGGACACTACTAATAGTTTCCCACTAAGTTGTCTCCTGGCTAAACATCTTTAGTTCCCTCAACTAGTCCTCAAAGGCTCAGAATCTCAGGCCCCCTAATCATATTTTTACTCCTTTCTGGACAAACTAATTTTCAAAGTTGCTTGTTACATCTGGTGCCCGCAGCTGAATGCTTCAGGTGTGGACTGCCAGGTGTAATGATGATGCAATTATCATCTCCCTTGATCTCAACACTAGTTTCCTGTTCAAGTAAAAGCCAAAACAAGTCAATTCATCTATGGCCAGTAACATAAAGCAATGAGGGCTTCCTGGGTGGTGCAGTAGTCACAAATCTGCCCACAATGCAGGAGATATAGGTTCAGTCCTTGGTTGGGAAGATCTCCTGGAGAAGGAAATGGCAACCCACTCCAGTATTCTTGCCTGGAGAATCCCGTGGACAGAGGAGCCTGGTGGCCTACAGTCCATAGGGTTGCACAGAGTCAGACACAACTGAGTCTGCACACACTCACACGTATGGCAACGACTTTTTAGTCAGCCTTAGAGCATTGGTAGCCTAGAGGTGGGAAATGATGGTGGGGGCCAAGGGACAAACATAACTTCATTCCGTGTTTGGCTTTTATATGCCAGTATACTCCTGATTTTGGAAAGAGCTATATTTTCTCAAACCATGACATGATTTGCATACAGAATCAGAAACTCACAGGTAGATTTTTCATTTGTTCAATACACGCTCCTGACTTTCTGGGCCAGGCCTAATGAGACCCAAGCAGAAACTATGTTTAAGTTTGATTAACTTTCTTGCTCTGGGATTATTATTCTTATCCAGATTCCCCACAAATAAAAGAAGATCTATCTATACTTCGGCTCCATTTTATTTCTTGTATTTTTTGGTTGTGCTTGGTCTTCGTTGCTGTGAAGGCTTTTCTCTAGTTGCAGAGAGTCGGGGCTACACTCTAGTGCAGTGTGATGGCTTTTGCTCATTGCAGTGGCTTTTCTTGTCGTAGAGCATGGGCTCTAGGGGCATGGGCTTCAGTAGTTGTGGCACACAGGCTCAGGAGTTGCAGCTCATGGGCTCCATAGTTGCGGCTCACGGAGTCTAGAGCACAGGCTCAGTAGTTGTGGCACATGGGCTGAGTTGCTTCATTGCATGTGGGATCCTCTTGGACCAGGGATCAAACCAGTGCATTACAGGGCAGATTCTTGTCCACTGTGCCACCAGGGAAGCCCTGGGTTTGTTTTAGTAGTGGATAGTTTTTATATTCCCTCCTCAGCTCTGTTGCTATGCAAACTGAAAAGGGCCAGAGGTATTCTTGGACAAAGCGAGTAGTATTTATGACAGTTCTGATCTGGAGTCAGTGATGAAGTACAAAGAGATGAGTAAACAAAGAACTGAGAACCCTTAGATGGCTTCCCTAAGCTGTCCGTGTGAGTCAATGATTATCCTTAAAACCCTAGCTCTGGATTAGGATGCTTGCAGTGTGACCTATGTTCTCAGCACTTTTTTATGATTGTACCTTTTTTTCTCTTTGTCTAAAATGATCTAGTCAGAGACCCCCTGCAAATGGCAGGCATTAAGTGTATCACAATGCTAATTCTGATGGAAGCCTGGCTTGATTTAGTGGAAATTGACTTCCGTGTATTGGATTTACGGTTCATTTAACGAGTGCTGTGGATGTCAATGCATTAGTGTAAACCTGGTAGAGGTGGTGATTTTATTTCTAACGAGATGTTCAACCAGTACCCTACTATGGAAAGCAGGACAGTGGGCACAGAATATACCTGTCTAATCAGCCCTAGGACATGAGCTATTCATACAACACAGTGATGTTAGGAACACTTGACCTCTCTGGGACTCAGTCTCCATGTCTGCAAAATGAGCCTGTTGGACAAAGATCTTTGCAGCACTGGGCCCCTTAGTATCTGATTAGCCATTTTAGGAAATTCCTCATCTTGAAGACCTGTAGCTCTGCAATGGATGTGGGTTAAGTTGTTTGTGCTGTGATCTGCAACCCCTCCCAAAGCCATGACTTCATGACCCCTTGCCTAACTACTGAATTTTTTGTGTATCTGAATATCTTACAATTGAGTGGCTGACTGTTCATTGTTTGGGACTTTTTTTTTTCAAGGATGTTTATAAAGGGAAAAGAGAGGTAGTGCAATAAAGAGGTAGTCTCTCCCTCTGGAGCAAAGGCCAGGCATGCTTATTACCCATTATAAAAAGATTCTATATCTGCGTCTCCATTGCATGGGGTGGGGGAGGAAGGAGAGAGTGAGATGAACGGAAAGAATAGCATGGAAGTGTATACCCTACCATATGTAAAATAGATAGCCAAAGGGAATTTGCTGTATGAGTCAGGGAACTCAAATTGGAGCATGGTAACAACCTAGAGGGGTGGGGAAGGGTGGGAGGTGGGAGGGAGGTTCAAGGGGAATGGGATGTATGTACACCTATGGCTAATTCACGTTGATGTATGGCAGAAATCAAACCAATATTGTAAAGCAATTATCCTTCAATTAAAATAAATTAATTTTGAAAAAAGATTCTATAGCTTGAGTTCCCTAAACTCAAGGTTCTCCTGTGATGCAAATTACTTCATAGGCAGGTGTCCTTTGGCCCTCTTCACGTTGTCCTGTGGGAACTGGGACTCTGGAACCGAAGCAGAAATGCCACTATGCGTGCTACTGCTGTGGCTGTGAGCAATAAATTCTCCTTCATCTCTAATCCCAGAGTGTCATACTTTCTACCCATATTCATGAAACTGTGACAGGCTAACTTACTAGCTTGTAATTAGGGTAAAATCTCAGACCTTTCACACTTCTTGACAACAACCTAGCCCACATTCATGTTCCTCTTTTCTTAATGCCATAGCACCTAGTCTCTGAGCCATCCAACTGAAAACACAGTCTGTCTTTTAGTTAATTGTTTTATATGTTAATCTGATCTCCTCACTAGATTGTCAACACTTGAGTCCAGGCACTAGGCCAAAACTTTTTCTGTCTCCCTTATAGCAGCTGGCGTGGGAATGGGTTCGTAGTAGGAGCTCAATATGTTTTTTTGATTGACTTTGGCCTTATGCATGCCAGCTGAGCTAAAATATCCCATGCTTTTTACCATTGAACTTCTTGGCTTGGTGTCTTAATATAGATGAAAACTATAGACTGACTCCTCTAAAAATAGAAAAGTTCGAATGAGAAAGGGAGAAGCCGTTTGTTTTTCAGACATTTAGGATGCAAGGCATAGGCACTTCTTAATCAATTGGAGATAATTCGCCTAAGGGGCCAATTGCAAAGCTATTCTGAGCCCCATATTTCTAAAGACAGCAGGGAAAGTTTGTTGTGCTGGACTGCTAATAACGATCTTGTTCTGGCTACTTAAGGAATAGAATATAGTCTCTGGGTTTTTGTAGAATTCAAGAGCATCAGGAGGGCAACTTTGCATCAGTGGGAGCTCATTTGACATTTGGTGCAAATCCCAGAGGAGGGTTTGACTCCCTTTGAGTGCAGTTTCCAAAGCCATACATTTGCTGCTTGTATTATTTTAGGTATCCTATTATTAATGACCCATTATACCAGAAAGAAAAATGTCTATATATGCATTTTCATTGGGCTTATCATTGTTTCCAATAGTCTGGATTATTCAATTAGTCTAACTGCAGTTTGCTCTAAGGGAATATGGAGGCATAACAGCCTTTGTGCATTTCGAACTGAAACATAAGGACTCAGGGCTCTTTTTGTGGTTATAGCCTGGAGGGTGTACTCCCTACTCCCATAATAAATTTTGCATTCTCTGTGTCTCTCTTCTGCAGTTATCAGGACTGCAACACTCTCACTTCAGTCTTCCTGGGTACAACTGATACTACTTTATAGATGTGACATGGTTATCTTTTTCTAACTTTAACTTTGCATAGCTAGCATTATCTAACTTTAGTTGTGTAAGTTCAGACTGTTCTTTCTCACTTAGAAATAGTCCCTGCTATTTGAATTTGGGTATGCTGCCACCAAGTGGTTGCTAGTTCTTCGATTTGCCTGGTCTCAAAATTCAGAATACAGGCTGCATTGTTTTGTTGTTGGTGGTGGTGGTGTATGTGTTGAGATTGGGTTACTGTGATACCTGTGAATAGATGAAGGTACCAGGTATCAGGTAATTGGGGATAAATCTTCATTAAGTGACGGAAAGATATTGAAGGACAAAAAATGGGGCATTATTTGAGGAGGGGAGAAGAAACGTGATCTGAAGTTCAAGGAATTAGATATGGGACAGGAAATTTGTGGAGTGAAGAGGACAGGGAAAAAACAAGACAAAAAGGAAAATAACCCAGAGTTCAGTACAGAAGTTTCATCAGCTTCTGTACTTTTCTATGGCTCCTGTACTCATTGGGGAGTCTGATTAGCAAGATTCATGTAATATCTTGAGCAGGATTTTGTCTTCTACATCTTTGTGAATACTTGGTCCTTAATAGAGGACAAAGTGAATGAAAGACCCAAACCTGATGGAGTTGAGACGGTATGTAATGGAGAAGGTGGCTACTGGCTTCAGGTGTAGGGGTAGCTCCCAACAAACAAGTCTTGACAATGTTCTGCCTCTATCATTAAGCTGAGGGCCCCATACAACCTTCGATGGCTCCTATGATCAATCTTCCAAATTATAACTGCTCCATCTGGAGTGGTATAATAGCATAGTGGGTAATAGCATGGGTTTTGAAGTCAAACATGTTGTTTTTTAGTCGCTAAGTCATGTCAGACTCTTTGCACCCCATGGACTGCAGCATGACACACTCCTCTGTCTTCCACTGTCTCCTGGAGCTTGCTCAAACTCATGTTCATCTCATCCTCTGTCACCCCCTTCTCCTCCTCCCTTCAATCTTTCCCAGCATCAGGGTCTTTTCTAATGAGTTGGCTCTTCATATCAAGTGGCCAAAGTACTGGGGCTTCAGCTTCAGCATCAGTCTTTCCAATAAATATTCAGGACTGATTTCCTTTAGGATGAATTGGTTTGACCTCCTTGCTGTCCAAGGGACTCTCAAGAGTCTTCTCCAACACCACAGTCTGAAAGCATCAATTCTTCAGTGCTCAGGCTTCTTTATGGTCCAACTCTCACATCTGTACATGACTACTGGAAAAAACCATATCTTTGACTATATGGACCTTTGTCACCAAAGCAATGTCTCTGCTTTTTAATATGTGCTCTAGGTTTGTCATAGCTTTTCTTCCAAAAATCTTTTAATTTCCTGGCTGCAGTCACCATCTGCAGTGATTTTGGAGCCCCCCAAAGAACACCTGTCACTGCTTCCATTTTTTCCCCTTCTATTTGCCATGAAGCCAGACATACGTGGGTTCAAATTTTACCTCTGCCTTGTAGGAGGTTTTTGACATTAGGCAAATCACTTTACATCTTTGTACCTTGGGTTCCTAACATATAAAAGAGGGTAATATTAACTACCTTACATGGTTGTCATGAAGGTTAAATTACAAGACACATATAGTGTCCTTAACACAGTGCTTAGTATATAGGAAGCACATGCTCACTGGTAGCTATAATAAATATATTTCTTCCTGGAATGAAAACTTTTGGAAGTGATGGCCCAGGATAGCATCTGTCTTGCTCACCACTATGTCCCTGCCCCCAGCTCCTAGGGCCTGTGCAGACTCTCTGGGTAGGCTAGCTCCTGCCCCACTGCGTCCTGAACAATTGGGAGCTTGTAAACTAAGTAGGATGTCATTTTGAGTCAACGTTGCTCTAATTTCTTTAGACATTTGTGAAGAACAATTGGATTTCCTTCAGTTTTAATTTCCCTCCCTTCCTAAATGAATTTTCCAAATGTCTACTTCCTATTTCTTCCATCAAGGCCAGAGTTGAAGGAAGCTGGCCTTCAATTTCCAACTAGGTTGAGAGAGCCATATGGGCTCAAGAGTAAAACTGTATTGGAAAAGCAGCAGAAGCACTGAAATGAACTGCTGTGCGATGGGGCTTCAGATGATAGTACAAGGCAAAGCCTGGTCCTAATTGGCAGTGGAGTTACTCAGGTAAGAGGCCAATTCCATGTGTCTCATTGCAGGATTTCCTGAACATGCACCTCCCCCACCCCACAATCACCTCATTCCACTCATATACAGCCTTTGGAAGATGATCATTGGGTGAAGGTAACATTAATTTATTTCACATTTCTTTAAGACCTCTAATCCATAAACTATGTGCAGATAGAAAAAGTTCGAACCATGGTACAATTTAAAAGGTTCTCTGTGCTAGGGTGAGTAATGGTTCCTTAAGTGTTTCCACATCCTAATCCCTAGAAACTATTACCTTATGACCCTTTGCAGGTGCGACTGAGTTAAGGACCTTGATATGGGAAGATTATCCTGGAATACCTGGGTGGGTCCAATGTAATCACGTGGGTACTAATAAGAGGGACTCAGGAGGAGACTGGAGGCAGAAGAAAAGTTGATGTGATGACAGAAATTGAGAGTGGAATGATACACTTTGAAGATGGAGGAATGGGCCAAAAGGAATACACGCAGCTAGATACTAGAAGCTGAGTAAGGCAAATAAACAGGTTTCCCCCTCAGGGCCTCCAGAAGAAACCTGGAAGTCCTGTCTACACTGTGACTTTAGTCTCATAAACAAGGATGGACTTGCAGAATTATTAGGACTTATCTCTGAAGCTGAAGCTCTGACACTTTGGTCACCTGCTGTGAAAAGCCGACTCATCGGGAAAGATCCTGATGAGTCTCACTTCAGACTTATGACCTCCAGAACCATAAGAGAATAAATTTGTGTTGTTTTAAACCAACCCTAAAAACTGTCCCAGAGACACTAGATGGCCAGAAGTTCCCAATATTAGAATTACTCTTTGGGGAACTATCACTGAAAGTCACAATTGCTAAAAGTTTCCACTAAAATACAAAGGAAAAATGTGATAGACAACAGTCAGTAGTCTGTCATGCCTTCATCTGGCTGGCAGGCAGACAGCATGGAAAGGGATCCAAGGTGCAGAGATTTCTGGGCCTTGGGGCATCATGAGGACAGACTTGACAAGAGGAATCTGTGTGGCTGATACAGCAATTGATGTCTGGGATGTTGTTGTTCAGTTGCTCATTTATGTCCAACTCTGCAACCCCATGGACATGGGTTTGGGTGGACTCTGGGAGTTGGTGATAGACAGGGAGGCCTGGCGTGCTGCAGTTCATGGGGTCACAAAGAGTTGGACACGACTGAGCGACTGAACTGAACTGAACTGACCTGCAATCCCATGGACTGTAGCGTGCTAGGCTTCCCTGTCCTTCACTATGTCCCAGAGTTTGCTCAAACTCATGTCCATTTAGTCGCTGATGCCATCCAACCATTTCGTCATCATATATATGCTGAGTACATTGAGAAATGCCAGGCTGGATGAAGCCTGGGATGGGAGGGTGCCAAAAGAGAAGAGAGAGAACCTAAAAACTAAACCCTATTTATTATAGAATTTATTATGTCCTGGGACCAACCAATGAAAAACCCAACACCTTGGATGTGACTATCATCTTTGTGACTAATCCAGCTTTAAGCCTGTTTCATGGAGCTCCCTGTAAATTTAAAGAAACAAGGACTTCCTGAGTCCTACAAACTCCCTGATTTTGGGGTGACTGCTCTTTGGTCTGCCCCTGTTGGGCTGGGTCTCTTTCTGATATGCTGATAACATGCCACCTCTATTACATATTATAGAGAAGAGAAGTTATGACAAACCTAGACAGCAGAGACATCACTATTGAAAAGCAGAGACATCACTTTGCTGACAAAAGTCCATCTAGTCAAAGCTATCATTTTTCCAGTAGTCATGTGTGGATGTGAGAGTTGGACCATAAAAAAAGCTGAGCACTGAAAAATTGATGCTTTTGAACTGTGATACTGAAGTCCCTTGGACTGCAAGGAGATCAAACCAGT
Source organism: Oryx dammah (assembly GCF_014754425.2). Lineage (NCBI taxonomy): Eukaryota > Metazoa > Chordata > Mammalia > Artiodactyla > Bovidae > Oryx > Oryx dammah. The sequence goes on from NW_024070207.1 coordinate 26,598,647, forward strand.
CCATCCTAAAGGAAATCAGTCCTGAATATTCATTGGAAGGACTGATGCTGAAGTTGAAATTCCAATACTTTGGCCACCTCATGTGAAGAGTTGACTCATTGGAAAAGACTCTGATGCTGGGAGGGATTGGGGGCAGGAGGAGAAGGGGACGACCGAGGATGAGATGGCTGGATGGAATCACCAACTCAATGGACATAAGTTTGAGCAAATTCCAGGAGATGGTGATGGACAGGGAGGCCTGGCATGCTGCAGTCCATGGGGTCACAAAGAGTCGAATACGACTTAGTGACTGAACAACAAGTGTACTTTGACTTCACCTCTTTGGCCTTGGTCTGTCAGATACTATTCTTATAGCCTTGAGTTTCCTGTTCCCAGGAATTCTTTTCTCTAAACTAGGCCGTGATCAGGAGATCTCTCCCAGATTCCTTGTGAGATGACTCATTCTCAGGGAGAATTCTCCTCCCCAAAGCACCCCACCCTCAAAATATTTTAGTCTTTACAATAAGAAGTAGTAGGTTTACAGATGAAGGATCTTGAATTAAAAAACCTGCCCTCTGTGTCAGCAGCTACTACACATGGTCCCTTGTCTTCCCCTCCTCTGATTTCATTCCCAGAGAACTCTAACACAAGGTCAGAAAACTGAGGGACTTTGAATGCATTAGTAGCTTCGCTTCCCACTCCCCCACCTCCCTGCCATCTTTGCATGCAGTCTGAGTTGAATGTAAGAAGCATGGATTTAATCAGTTGGGCCTTAACACACATATTCAGAGATGCATATCTGACCTATAGAGTTAATACCATCTTCCAACAAACCAGGAAGGAGAGCTTTCTTGTTTCCCAGGGAATGGACAAGGGAGCTCAGTTCAGTTCAGTTCAGTCATGTTCGACTCTTTGCGACCCCACGGACTGTAGCATGTCAGGCCTCCCTGTCCATCACCAACTCCCAGAGCTTGCTCAAACTCGTGTCCATTGAGTCAGTGATGCCATCCAACCATCTCATCCTCTGTTGCCCTCTTATCCTCCTGCCTTCAATCTTTCCCAGCATCAGGGTCTTTTCTAATAAGTTGGCTCTTTGCATCAGGTGGCCAAAGTATTGGAGCTTCAACTTCAGCATCAGTCCTTCCAAAGAATATTCAGGATTGATTTCCTTTAGGATTGATTTGTTTGATCTCCTTGCAGTCCAAGGGACTCTCAAGGATCTTCTCCAACACCACAGTTCAAAAGCATCAATTCTTTGGCACTCAGCTTTCTTTATGGTTCAACTCTCACATCCGCACATGAATACTAGAAAAACCATAGCTTTGACTATACAGACCTTTGTTGGCAAAGTAATGTCTGCTTTTTAATATGGTGTCTACATTGGTCATAACTTTTCTTTGAGGGAGCAAGCGTCTTTTAATTTCATGGCTGCAGTCACCATCTGCAGTGATTTTGGAGCTCTCCCCCCAAAATTCTCTCACTGTTTCCATTGTTTCCCCATCTATTTTCCATGAAGTGATGGGACTGGATGCCATGATCTTCGTTTTTTGCATGTTGAGTTTTAAGCCAGCTTTTTTTACTCTCCTCTTTCACTTTCATCAAGAAGCTCTTTAGTTCTTTGCTTTCTGCCATAAGGGTGTTGTCATCTGCATGTCTGAGATTGTTGATATTTCTCCCAACAATCTTGATTCCAGCTTGTGCTTCTTCCAGCCCATCATTTCTCATGATGTACTCTGCATATAAGTTAAATAAGCAGGTTGACAATATACAGCCTTGACGTACTCCTTTCCCAATTTGGAATCAGTCCCTTGTTCTTTATCTCATTCTAACTGTTGCTTCTTGACCTGCATACAGATTTCTCAGGAGGCAGGTAAGGTGGTCTGGTATTCCCATCTCTTTAAGAATTTTCCACAGTTTGTTGTGATCCACACAGTCAAAAGCTTTGTCATAGTCAATAAAGCAGAAGGGAGCTCAGGTGTTATAAAGCAGCAGCTCTGATTTGTTTACCAGGCTTAAGTTATATAATTACAAGACTCCAAGAATCTCAAACAGCCCACATCCACTTCTCAGCCAGCAAGATCTGATGTGGTAACACTGTATCCCAGGCTACATTAATTACTGAATGGCATTCTGGAGCTTCAACAATACCTGCTAGTAGAACCAGGGCTTTGACTGGTGGTGGAACAGGCCAGATTGGAAAAGGTAAGACTTGGGAATTCAGCAGGGCTTAGTGGGTCAGGGGAAGGTTGGGTCTGGGACAAGGATATAATTTTGGTTTTTCATGATTCAGTTATTATAGGCTTGAGTATGGGTTTCTCTGGTGGCTCAGTGGTAAAGAATCTTCTTGCAAGGCTGAAGATGTGGGTTTGGGAAGATCCCCTGGAGATGGAAATGGCAACCTGCTCCAGAATTCTTGCCTGGGAAATCCCATCGACAGAGGAGCCTGGCAAGCTGCAGTCCATGGGGTTACAAAAGAGTCAGATATGACTCAGCAACTAAACAACAACAACAAGCCTTGAGTGCATGATAGTTGGAATTCCATCAGGGCAGGTTCAGAATCAAATTATACCAGAGGACTGAGAGAAGATAAGATGTGAATGTAAGTATCCATAATGACAAAGTAAGCCAATAATCAAGTGTTAGCCAAACAGAAGTGAGCAGTTAACAATAGTCATCCAAATAGTTGGCAAACTGGTGGTTAATTATCAAGGGATTATTGTAGTTGGAGGGGGACCTCCTAGTTGGTGGTAGTGGTAAAGAAGCTGCCTGCCAATGCAGGATATGGATTCAGTCCCTGGGTCAGGAAGATCCCCTGGAGAAGGGCATGGCAACCCACTCCAGTATTCTTGCCTGGAGAATCCCATGGACAGAGGAGCCTGGTGGGCTACAGTCCATGGGGTTGCAAAGAATCAGACACAACTGAGGCAACTTTGCATGCACATACATGGTAGTGGGTATTAGGAATTCAGATCCAGATTCAGATTTGGAAACAGGTTTTTGTGTAGGAGTGGGACTACATAGTACCACAACTGGGATGCCAGGCAAGAAATCATGAGGAGGAAGATATGGGAGAACTCTGCGTATGGAAGTACCTGTATTCTGTCAGTAGAAAAATGTGACTCAGTGCTGACTTGCTGGCTTATTTCAGTTTGCTCCAAACTCCTGACTTGTGTCCTCCACACCCAGTCTGTTCTCCACAATATAGCCAGAGTGAGCTTTTGAACATGCCAAACCGATCTTATTGTTTGTAATCACCTTTAGGAAAAAGATTAGATTCTTCGTCAACTTTGACAAGGCTCTTCATGGTTTGCTTCTGTCCAGTAGCCAATAACCCCCTCTTCTAGCATTTTCTCTTTGACTCATGCCCTTACAGCTGCACTGAGTCTCTATAGGCTCCCTACTGTCTCAGAGCTGTTGCATGTGCAATTGCTTCTACTTGGAGTGTACTTCACCTCTCTCTTCATCCTTCCAGTTTTAACTTAATGTCACTACCTTCTTTGAGTCATTTGGCTAAAGGAATGCCCCCTTAGTCTTCATAATGATTCTACTCACCACTGTCACTTACAAGTCATAGCCAGTAACCTTACCTAGAGAGCAAGTCCTCCCAGGCATCACTCCCATCAGGCTTTACACCCTGATATCCTCATCACCCCACCACAATTCCCCACTGTCATGCTTACCACCATAACCTCCTCCATTGGTCATACACTCTAGCCACACCCACTACCACCAGTCTCATCGACCCCTTTTGTAACCCATGCTCCTCTTTCCTCCATCTCCCTAGAGTCATACCTTGTCCATCCAGCAGCTACAAATAGTAGCAGCCCAACCCTACTGATCCTACTAGTGAACAAGGGCTGTCTTGCTTACAGTTCAGGTATCAGCCTGTTTCAATAACATTTTCTGTGACCATTCATTCAGTCTGGATTAGTTTTCCCTGTTTTTCATAGCACACCACCCTCCTGCTTTACAGTGCTAATCACAATGGTAATTGTGTAGAACTTTTTGTGAGTATGCTGAATGGTTGTCACCGCATAGAGTTTTTGTCTGTTTTGCTCATTGCTATTTCTCCTGTACTTTAACAAACAGATCTCAAATCTGTTTGCCAAATCTTGTTGTATCAAGTGTTGCATATAAAAAATCTGAGGCTAAGAACAGCTACATCATGTACTCAGAGTTGCACAGCTCATAAGAGCCAGAACTGGAATTCAGATCCAGGTTTGGTTGACTCTAAATCCTGCAGGTTCTAAACTGCAATGCCAGTTGTTTCTGCCAGACCATCTATATCAGGATCACTTGGGACCTTGTTAGAAATGGAGATTTTCAGGCATCACCAAAGACTTACTGAATCACAAAATCTGGAGGTGAGGCCCAACAATGTGTATTTTATGAAACCCTCCAGGTGGCGCTGATACACAGTCAAGCATGAGACTGCTGCTCTGCACACACTGCACACTTTATGGTTCCCTCTTGGCTTCCCAGGTGGCACAGTGGTAAAGAACACACCTGCCAGTGCAGAAGATGTAAGAGACATGTATCTGACGCCTGGGTCAGGAGGATCCCCTGGAGGAGGGCATCACAACCCACTCCAGTATTCTTGCTTGAGAAATCCCATGGACAGAGGAACCTGGCAGGCTACAGCCCATGGGGTAGCAAAGAGCTGGATACGACTGAGCACACACACACAAACACAATTGGTCAGAGATTCTGGTGATTAAATTTTAGGCAAATAGCCCTAACAGTACATAGCATGGGACTCAGCATACCATTCAGTTCAGTTCAGTTCAGTCCCTCAGTCATGTCCAACACTTTGCAACCCCATGAACCTCAGCACGCCAGGCCTCCCTGTCTATCACCAACTGCCGTAGTCTACCCAAACCCATGTCCATTGAGTTGGTGATGCTATCCAACCATCTCATCCTCTGTTGTCCCCTTCTCCTCCTGCCCTCAATCTTTCCCAGCATCAGGGTCTTTTCCGATGAGTCAGCTCTTCGCATCAAGTGGCCAAAGTATTGGAGTTTCAGCTTCAACATCAGTCCTTCCAAACACCCAGGACTGATCTCCTTTAGGATGGACTGGTTGGATCTCTTTGCAGTCCAATGGACTCTCAAGAATCTTCTCCAACACCACAGTTCAAAAGTATAAATTCTTCTGTGCTCAGTGTTCTTTATAGTCCAACTCTCACATCCATACGTGACCACTGGAAAAACCATAGCCTTGACTAGACGGAACTTTGTGGACAAAGTAACGTCTCTGCTATTTAATATGCTGTCTAGGTTGGTCATAACTTTCCTTCCAAGGAGTAAGTGTCTTTTAATTTCATGGCTGCAGTCACCACCTGCAGTGATTTTAGAGCCCCCCAAAATAAAATCAGCCACTGCTTCCACTGTTTCCCCATCTATTTGCCATGAAGTGATGGGACTGGATGCCATGATCTTTGTTTTCTGAATGTTGAGCTTTTTTTTTTTTTTTTAATGTTGAGCTTTAAGCCAACTTTTTCACTCTCCTCTTTCACTTTCATCAAGAGGCTCTTTAGTTCTTCTTCACTTTCTGCCAGAAGGGTGGTGTCATCAGCATATCTGAGGTTATTGATATTTCTCCCGGCAATCTTGATTCCAGCTTGTGCTTCATCCAACCCAGTGTTTCTCATGATGTACTCTGCATATAAGTTAAATAAGCAGGGTGACAATATACAGCCTTGATGTACTCCTTTTCCTATTTGGAACCAGTCTGTTGTTCCATGTCCAGTTCTAACTGTTGCTTCCTGACCTGCATACAGGTTTCTCAAGAGGCAGGTTAGGTGGTCTTGTATTCCCATCTCTTTCAGAATTTTCCACAGTTTATTGTGATCCACATAGTCAAAGGCATTGGCATAGTCAATAAAGCAGAAATAGATGCTTTTCTGGAACTCTCTTGCTTTTTCCATGATCCAGCAGATGTTGGCAATTTGATCTCTGGTTCCTCTGCCTTTTCCAAAACCAGCTTGAACATCTGGAAGTTCATGGTTCACGTATTGCTGAAGCCTGGCTTGGAGAATTTTGAGAATTACTTTACTAATGTGTGAGATGAATGCAATTGTGGGGTAGTTTGAGCATTCTTTGGCATTGCCTTTCCCTGGGATTGGAATGAAAACTGACCTTTTCCAGTCCTGTGGCCACTGCTGAGTTTTCCAAATTTGCTGGCATATTGAGTGCAGCACTTTCACAGCATCATCTTTCAGGATTTGAAATAGCTCAACTGGAATTCCATACCTCTACTAGCTTTGTTTATAGTGATGCTTCCTAAGGCCCACTTGACTTCACATTCCAGGATGTCTCAGCATACTATAGGTATTTAATAAGTACGTATTGAATAGTAAGCTAATCAAGCATCATAGATCCATGACCTCTAACCCCAGACCCCTGCCCTAAGATATCCGAGCCTTGACCTCTGACCCCTGACCAAACTCACCTATGACCTTTGACATTTGAATCATGACCCTCTGACCTCTAACCCTTGACCTATGACAATGGTCCCACCCCTGCCCTATGACCTCTGACCTTTGACTTCTGAGGACACAGCTTTAAATCAACACTGATTTGGGACTGTGCCACAGGGACATCAGTGCTTCATTGTCTTTGTGTTTTTAAGCTTTTAAAAATTAAAACATTTCATTTGGGGAGAAGGTCATAGTTCAAGAGTCAGGGATTGGAGGCAAAGGCTCAAAGGTCATGGAGTCAAAGTTCATAGGGCAGGGCATGGGGTCAAAGGTCAAGGCTCAGATATAGAAGGTCAGACAGTCCAAGGTCAAGAGGATTGAGGATTAGAGGTCAAATGGCAGGGTTCCTAGTTAGAGTTCAATGGTCAGTGGTCAACAGTCCGTGGCTAAGGGTCTTGGGGGTCATAGGTCACAATTAACTTCCAGATCTGCAGGGAAGCCAGCTGGAGAAGGCAAATTCCTGAAGGGTCAGGTGGTGACAAATAGATAAATTTTTCGTCTTTGGTGTTGACTTCATTCTGTGTTCATCTGGTGCATGATTCGTCTGGTGTGTGAAGCTTAATTATTATTATTATTTTTTGCTGTTTGTATGTTATTTGATTAGATGGAGAGGGGTATAGATTAGGACTGGGGTCAGAGGTAATGGGGTCCAAAATCACTGCAGATGGTGACTGCAGCCATGAAATTAAAAGACACTTGCTCCTTGGAAGAAAAGCTATGACCAACCTAGACAGCATATTAAAAAGCAGAGACATTACTTTGCCAATAGTCAAAGCTATGGTTTTTCCAGTGGTCATGTATGGATGTGAGAGTTGGACCATATAGAAAGTTGAGAGCCAAAGAACTGATGCTTTTGAACTGTGGTGTTGGAGAAGACTCTTGAGAGTCCCTTGGACTTCAAGGAGATCCAACCAGTCCATCCCAAAGGAGATCAGTCCTGGGTGTTCATTGGAAGGACTGATGCTGAAGTTGAAGCTCCAAATACTTTGGCCACCTGATGCAAAGAGCCAACTCATTTAGAAAAGACCCTAATGCTGAGAAATATTGAAGGCAGGAGGAGAAGTGGATGACAGAGAATGAGATGGTTGGATGGCATCACCAACTTGATGGACATGAGTTTGGGCAAGCTCGAGGAGATGCTATAGGACGGGAAAGCCTGGTGTGCTGCAGTCCATGAGGTCACAAAGAGACGGACATGACTGAGCGACCAAGCAACAACAGAGGTCAAGAGCCAGAAGTCAGATGTCAGAGGTTAGAGTCAGTTGTCATAAGCTCAAGGGTCAGAGGACAAAGGTCTGAGGTTGGGAGTCAGGGGTCAGAAGGGAGGTGGTCATGGTCAAAGGTCAAATGAGCAGGGTCTGGGGATTGTGTGGGTTTCAAGCCATCTGCTCCCCAGGTGGCACTAGTGGTAAAGAACTCACTACCAATGCAGGAGGCACAAGAGACATGGGTTCAGTCCCTGGATTGGGAAGATTCTTGCCTGGAGAACTCCATGGACATAGAAGCCTGGTGGGCTACAGTCCATGGGGTCTCAAAGAATCAGACATGACTGATTGAAATGTACACACACAAGCCATTCCCATGGGTTAGGATCATGTGTACCCAGAAACTCCATATCTGCTCTTTTCCTGTAACGTGTCTTGTCCCCTCTGACATTTCCCACATCTGAATTGAGGGTGTTGCCCTGATTAACCTGTGGTCCTTTTTCTTCTCTTAATCTTGTTGCATTCATATGAGGTTGGGTACCTTTGAATGGGTTGCTACTCTGTATTCTGCTGAGTGAAAATCTTTGGTGGTATCCTATTAATATCATAGCCTATTACATATCTAATTCATAGGGTCATCACTGTCTGGTTTCCCCTAGACTGAGCTCAGATCATCTTTCTTGCAATTTAATTGTTATTTTATATTGGAGTAGAGTTGATGTCCAATGTTTTGTTTGTTTTAGGTGTATAGGAACTTGAAGCAGTTATGTATAGATGTATATCTATTTCTGCTTTTTTTCCTCATATAGGTAACATCGTTTGTTTAGTAGAGTTCCCTGTTCTATTCAGTAGTTCCTTTTCCATTATCAGCTTGATATATATTAGTGTGTATATTTTCATTCCAAACTCTTAATTTATGCTTCCCTTCTAACTTTCTTTAGATAATCATAATTTGGCTTTCTCAGTATGTAAGTCTGTTTCTCTTTTGTTAATTAGTTCATTGGTATGAGTTTATAGATTCTACCTGTAGGTGATATTTTATGATATCTGTCTTTTTCTTTCTGACTTACCTCACTTAGTATGATAATTTCTCAGTCCATCCATGCTGCTGCCGATATCTTTATTTCTTTCTGTTTTATGGCTGAATAGTATTCCAGTGTGTAGATGCACCGGTTAGTCTTCATATTGCTGTCAATGGACATTTTGGTGGATTCTATGTCTTGGCTATTTTAAATAGTACTACCCTGAAAATCAGGTGTACATGTCATTCTGAATGATAAATTTTTGGATCTAAGCCCAGGAATGGGGCTGCAGGATCATATGCTACCTCTGTGTTTAGTGTTTCAAGAAACCTCCATACTGTTTTTCCATAGTGGCTTCACCTTTTACATTCCCACCAAGATGGTAGGAGGATTCCCTTTTCTGTACATTCTCTGCAGTATTTATTCTTTGTAAATGTGTTCGATGATGGCCATTATGATCAATGTGAGGTGGTACCTCATTGTTGTTTTGATTGGTATTGATTTAATAATTAGTGGAGTATCTTTCCATGTGCTTTTATTATTGTACACCTTGTGAGTAAATTTCTCTCTTGAGACTGGCTTCTTGAAAGTTGGCCCTGTTTTGGATTATTTTCTGATGATTTACTCCAGGACATTTCTTGAGGGCAGGTGACATTTACAGCCCTGTAAGACTTGTGACTCTTAAGAGCCCTTCAACACCTGTTTTAAGGTGTGTATATTGATCTGAACCAGCTAATTACTCCCTGTCCCCCCCTTTCCTTTTTGGTAACCTGAAGTTTCTTTTCTAAGTCTGTGAGGCTGTTTCTCTTCTGTAAAGTTCATTTGTATCCATTTTTAGATTTTACCAAAAGTGATAGCCTATGATAGTCATCTTTCCCTGTCTTATTTCAGTTAGTATGATCATCTCTAGTTTCTTCCCTGTAACTGGAAATGGCGTTGTTTCATCCTTCTTTATGTCTGAGTAATATTGCAATGTGTATATCTACCCCATCTTCTGTATCTATTCATTTGTCCTTCTGCAGTTAGGTTGCCTCCATATCTTGGCTATTGTACCTAATGCAGCCATGATCTTTGGAGTGCTGCTGTCTTTTAAAATTTTGGTTTTCTCTGGATCTGTGTCTAAGTGTGGGATTGCTGGGTCACTTGGTACTTCTATCTTTAGTAATCTCCATACTGCTCTCCTTAGTGAATGTACTGATTTACAGTTCCGCTAATGGTGTAGGGAGGTTCCCTTCTCTCCTCACCCTCTGCAGAATTTATTGTTGTAGGTTTTTTTTACATTTGATTTGCCTTGTGGGTTTCCCAGGTGGCACTAGTGGTAAAGAACCTGCCTGCCAATGCAGTAGACATAAGAGACGTGAGTTTAATCCCTGGTTCAGGAAGATCCCCTGGAGGAGGGCATGGCAACCTACTCTAGTATTCTTATCTGGAGAATCCTATGGACAGAGGAGCTTGGGGGGCTATAGTCCATAGGGTTGCAAAGAGTCGGTCATGACTGAAACAACTTAGCATAGCACAGCACAGCACAGCATGACCGTCTTTGGAGAAATCTGCATTTAGATCTTTGGCTAATTTTTTATTGGGTTGTTTATTTTTTGATATTGAGCTGTGCAAGTTGTTTGTATGTGTTCTTCATTTGCAAGAATTTTTTCCATTCTGAGGGTTGTCTTTTTCACTGATGGTTTCCTTTGCTGTGAAAATGCTTTTAGGTTTATTAGGTCCCACTTGTTTATTTTTGTTTTATTTTTCATGATTCTAAGAGGTGGATCAAAAAAGAACTTGCTGCATTTTATGTCAAAGCTTGTTCTGCTTTTTCCCTCAAGAGTTTCATAGTATCTGTCCTTTTATTTAAATCTTTAATCTGTTTGGAGTTTATTTTGTGTATGGTGTTAGGGAGTAGTCTAATTTCATTCTCATTTTCATTGCTAAGCAAGCTGCATGCTGTCCTCCAGAGTGGCTACTCTCAGTTTCCAGTCCCAGAACCAGTGTAAGAGGGTTCCCTTTTGTCCACAACCTCTCCAGCATTTACTGTTTGTAGAGTTTCTGCTTATGGCCATTCTGACTTGTGTGAGGTGATTACCTCCTTGAAGTACTGATTATTTGCATTTCTTTCATATTCAGTGATGTTGACATCTTTTCAGGTGATTTTTTTAAAAACATACTTATTCTAGTTGGCTTCTTGAATGGTTTCCCTGTTTTAATATTTTCCCAATGACCTCCCCTAGGACATTTCTTGAGGGCAGGTGTTTTTTAACTTACAGCCCCTCAGGCCTTGTGAATGCTAAGTGCCCATGAGCATTGGTTGTTGTTATGGGAAATGACCAAAGGCCGCAGCATGTCTTTATGCCCCACTCTGGTTACTGGGAGAACCAGTGCCTTAGGGAAAGTACTGTTCCTAGATTGTCAATTAGGGTGGAATATGCCAGAAGAAACACCCAGGGTTTGTATTGCATTCCTTCTTCCTTCCTTACTCCTATCCCCTGGAAACATTCCAGATCCTGTAACACGACTCTTGGAGGGTGCTTTCATCCATAGGTGGGGTGACCCTAAAGAAGGAGGCTGGAGGTGGGGACCCAACCACCAGGAGACATGGGGCCCATGCGGCTTTTCGAAGCTCTTCGAGCACAGAGGCTCCACATCCTTTGGGTGCAGTAGGCATAGTTTCACTGTAGGAGGACCTGCTTGGATCTGGAGGTCATGAGCCCATGCAGAGGGGAATAGGCACATCAGATCCATGGGGCAGGGCTCATTAGCTGGCACATCCTCCCCAGCTCCATCAGCCCCATGACAGTCCATCCTTGGGATCCAAGCCTGCTCAGGCTTCAGGGATGTGACAGCAGCCCAGGTCACCAAGGCCTAAGGGGAATAGAGTTGCATTCTCTTTTTGTAATTTGTATTTTGTATTGGTGATTAGGTGACTTACAATATTGTGAACTGAAAGTCGCTCAGTCGTGTCCAACTCTGCGAGCCCATGGACTATACAATCCATGGAATTCTCCAGGCCAGAATACTTGAGTGGGTAGCCTTTCCCCTCTCCAGGGGATCATCCCAACCCAGGGATCGAACTCAGGTCTCCCACATTGTGGGTGGATTCTTTACCAACTGAGCCACTAGGAAAGCCCAAGAATACTGGAGTGGGTAGCCTATCCCTTCTTCAGTGGATCTTCTCGACCCAGGAATTAAACTGTGGTCTCCTGCATTGCAGGCGGATTCTTTACCAACTGAGCTATCAGGGAAACCCTACAATATTGTAGTATGTAGCTTTTTTTTTTTTTTTTTTAGGTATAGAGCAACATGATTCACTTACACATAGATGTGTACATGTCCTTTTTCTGGTTCTCTTCCCATATAGTTTATTATACAGTACTGAGTAGGGGTCCTCATCCTATACTGGGTTCTTCTTGATTATTTTTTAAAGAGTAGTATGTATATGTTCATCTATACCTGTTCATTTCAAAAATCTGATTTTCTCCTCAATTACTCTTTGGAGGGTGGTTCTGCAAGCTTTTATGGTAGGTCTATCTTCATCTCTTAAATGCAGTTTCTTATTCCTCTCTGTATTGACTCTTATCATTTACATGGCACTAGAAGGCAATGGCACCCCACTCCAATACTTTTGCCTGGAGAATCCCGTGGACGGGGGAGCCTGGTGGTGGGCTGCAGTCCATGGGGTCACTGGGAGTCGGACACCACTGAGCGACTTCACTTTCACTTTTCTCTTTCATGCATTGGAGAAGGAAATGGCAACCCACTCCAGTATTCTTGCCTGGAGAACCCCAGGGACGGGGGAGCCACAGAGTCGGACACGACTGAAGCGACTTAGCAGCAGCAGTAGCAGCAGCAACACCATAACAGTGTTCCATTTTCTCCATGCCTTTTCCACTATTTATTCTTCATAGATATTTCATGATAGCCTTTCACACTGGTGCAGCGTGATCCTTCGTTGTGGTTTTGATTTCATGTCTATCATAGTTTATGACATTCAGCAAGTTTTTATGGGCTATTTTTTAAAACACGGTGAGTAGAATTTACTATAAAAGTTTCTTTTTCATAGTGTGCTCAGGTTTTTAAAAAAATTATTTTCTATTTGTTTCCCCTGAAAAAATTTTAAATACAGGTATCATTTAGAGCCCAGTATTCCCTGTGAATACAAAGTGTCCATGAGCAATAGTTATAGAGTTGCTATTTAGAGCATGGCCACAGTATTGCAGGAATTCTTCTATCCCTAGACTTACTACTCCCATGGACGGAGGAGCCTGGTAGGCTGCAGTCCATGGGGTCGCTAGGAGTCGGACATGACTGAGCGACTTCACTTTCACTCTTCACTTTCATGCATTGGAAAAGGAAATGGCAACCCACTCCAGTGTTCTTGCCTGGAGAATCCCAGGGACGGGGCGCCTGGTGGGCTGCCGTCTCTGGGGTCGCACAGAGTCGGACATGACTGGAGCAACTTAGCAGCAGCAGCAACCAGAGTCTTAGGGTTAGTCCTAGTTCCTGGTTGTAAATTAGAGTGGAATGTGAGAGTAGAAGCCACCAAAAGCTTGTGTCTCTTTAGTAATTGTTTTATTTTGAATTAATTTGTACTTTTTATTGGAGTAAATTCTACTTACAGTGTTGTGTTTCCTCTAGAAGTACAGAATCTTGTTCACTTGTACCCATGCAGGTATCTATTCATATCTGGCTTTTTCACATATAGATTATTACAGATTGGTTAGTACCCACCCTTGGTAACATACGTCCATGCTGACTATGTATTTTATATGTATCATTGGTGTAAGTTAATCCCAACCTCCTATTATAACCCTTCCATTCACCATTACCCTTTGGTAATTATAAGTTTTTTCCCCTAAGACTATGTGGTTATCTCAAATGTAATTGAAATTTGTATACTACAAAGCTACAGTCATTAAGACAATATGATACTGGCACAAAACCAGAAATATAAACCAATGGAACAAGATAAGAAAGCCCAGAGAGAAATACATGCACCTATGGGCACCATATATTTGACAAAAGAGGCAAGGATATAAAATGCAGAAAAGGCAGCATCTTCAATAAGTGGTGCTGGAAAAACTGGACAGCTACATGTAAAAGAATGAAATCAAAACACCTCATAACACCATATACAAAAAAAATCAAAATGGATTAAAGGCTTATTAATAAATGTAAGGCCAGAAACTATAAAACTCTTAGAGGAAAACATAGGCAGTACACTCCTTGATATAAATCACAGCAAGATCCTCTATGACCCATTTCCTAGGGTAATGGAAATAAAAGCAAAAATAAATAAATGGGACCTAATTAAACTTGAAAGCTTATGCACAGAAAAGGAAACAATAAAGAAGATTAAAAACAGCCCTCAGAATGGGAGAAAATAATGGCCAATGAAACAACTGGCAAAGTATTTATCTCCAAAATATACAAGCAGCTCATATGGCTCAAGATCAGGAAAACAAACAATCCCATCAAAAAATGGGCAGAAGACCTAGACAGACATTTCTTCATAGAAGAAACATAGGTGGCTAATAAATACATGAAAAGATGCTCAACATTGCTCATTATTAGAGAAATTCAAATCAAAACTACAATGAGTTTGTAGTGTGTATATTCTTACCTCACACCGGTCAGAATGGCCATCATCAAAAATTTTACAAACAACAAATGCTGAAGAAGGTGTGGAGAAAAGGTGACTCTCTTACACTGTTGGTGGGAATGCAAATTGATACAGCCACTATGGGGGACAGTATGGAGATTCCTCAAAACACTAGAACTAAAACTACCATATGACCCAACAATCCCACTACTGGGCAAATACCCTGAGGAAACCATAATTGAAAAAAGACACATGTACCCCAATGTTCAGTGCAGCACTATTTACAATAGCTAGGATATGGAAGCAACTTAGATATCCATCAACAGATGAATGGATAAAGAAACTGTGGAACATATATACAATGGAATTTTACTCAACCATAAAAAGGAACACATTTGAGTCAGTTCTAATGAGGTGGATGAACCTAAAGCCTATTGTAAGAGTGAAGTAAGTCAGAAAGACAAATATTTAATATTAACACGTGTATGGAATCTATAAAGATGGCACTGACAGACCTACTTGCAACAGCAATGGACACACAGACACAGAACAGACTTGTGGACACAGGGTGGGGAAGGAGAGGGTGAGATATATGGAGAGAGTAACATGGAAATATATACATTACCATATGTAAAATAGATAGGCAGTGGGAATTTTCTGTATGACATAGGGAGCTCAAACCTGATGCTCTGTGACAACCTAAAGGGGTAGGATGGGGTGAGAGGTGGGAGAGAGTTTCAAGATGGAGGGGACATATATATATATATATATATATATATATATATATATATATATACCTATGGCTGATTCATGTTGCTGTCTGGCAGAAACCAATGCAATATTGCAAAGCAGTTATGCTCCAATTAAAAATAAATTAATTAAAATGTAAAAAAGAATGCTAATAGTTTAGCCAGTCCAATATAAGTTAACATGTTTTTACTGATATTTATATCATTGTCTATTTAAATGATTTAAAATTTTTTCACCTAAAAATGATCGTACCAGGAATAACAGTAAGCTAATAAAAAGTACCAAACTATCCCCAAATTTTCATGCTTTAAGTAGAAATAAACTGAACTTTGAGAGATTGCTTTTTGGTTCCAAAGATCATATTTTACTTAATAGTAAACATAATAAAGATTATTTACATAACATGTTAAACTTACCCTGTGTTAGGTATTTGTGTGGGCCAGTCAGTGGTGGGTAGTGAAGACATTGAATATTTTCTCCCTGTCTGCCTGTAAGTATAATTGAAAAACTAAGGTTTTAAATAAGATGAATTGAGAAGACTTCTTGGAATGGAGAGAATTTGAATCAAGCCTTGAAGAACAGGTAGGACTTTAAAATATGGACATAGTTGGGAGACAGTATGCCAGGGAGAGAGAAAATCCATGCTTGGTTGTCTGAAATAACCCAATATTTTTCTTGTTTCAGGTTCAAGTTTTGAAACTGCTTTTGAATTTGTCTGAAAATCCAGCCATGACAGATGGACTTCTTGGTACCCCAGTAAGTTCTTGCATATTTGTTTTGTCTATACAGATACATGGATTTGTCAGACAGATCTGGAAGGAAAGATTTATCCCAAAATATTAACAGGAATTATCTCTGAGCAATATTAGAAGTGGTTTTTCCTTCTTTTTTGTGTCTTTTTGCCTATATGAATTACCTAAATTTTCTGTAATGAACATATTTTACTTTTGAAAACCAGTTTGAAAAAGTCTCCTTGTAATAATAAATTATAATTTTTGTGTCTCTGTTCAATTGGGGGTACTTATATCATCACATCTTCTATACTTGACCTCTTTATGTTCAATATATCTTAGTATCCACTGAAATGCTAGTATTTATGTGCCTGATGTCGGGCTGAGTGTCAAGATAAACCAGTGAGTATAGCATGACGTCGTGCTTGTCCTCATGAACTTACAGTCCAGGGAGAAAACACAAAAAAATGGAAGAAATGAGCAAGATCATTAAAAGCTGTGGTATTTTCAAGGGAATATAAGTTGTCTTGTTGTAGAATGCCCTGTAGAAGAAGGACGCTGTCATATTCATCTGCTCAGCCCTCTGCCTGGCACACTGTGTGTGCTGTTAGCAATTTGTGAATTAATAAGTTTCTATGATGACTATATAGAATTAATGAGTTTCTATGATAACTATATGATGGATCTTAATGAGAAAAAATGACTGCATTCTTTGTTTGTTCAGTCACTCAGTTGTGTTTGACTCTTTGCGACCCCATGAACAGCAGCATGCCAGGCTTCCCTGTCCTATCTCCCAGAGCTTGCTCAAACTCATGTCCATTGAGTCGGTGATGCCATCCAACCATCTCATTCTCTGTCATCCCCTTCTTTTTGGCCTTCAATCTTTCCCAGCATCAGGGTCTTTTCCAATGAGTTGGCTCATCACATCAGGCCAAGGAAATAGTATTGTTTAGCTAAAACTCAAAACCTCTTGTTTCCATTAGTTTCTTACACTGTTTCAGAATATAATGAACTGCCTCAACAAAAAAAGACCATTTAGCTATTTAGCCAACTTTCATGGAAGGTTCACTGTTTTACCTGTTGTATGTAGAAGAATGTGCCCAGAAAATAAGAGCTTTAGTTTATCACCATGATGCAAAAGTGAAGGAAAAGGTAGCAGTGATACCAACATTCTAATTGATAATATTTTTCCAAAGAGTAATGCAGTCTAGAAGGAATACACATAAATTTTGCATTTTCACCTTGTTTACAAAGGGGTTCTTTTGACTGCTGAATTTAAACAGTAAATATCGTTTACTAGTAAATACCTTTCATCATTAACACAGCTACAACTTGCCATGGTCTTCTGATTTATTTTGGACCATTTTAGTGAATGGTCAATAAAGCTCAAATGAGTATAAGAGGTTGTTCTGAAACCATTTTGTTTTTATTTTGCTTTAGCTAAGCTACTCCAGTTATTTTCTTTTCACAGAGTGACAGTGACCTTTTTATGTGTAAGCTACCCTTTCACTGTTGAAAATGAATTGCAGTTACTCATTTGGTACAACAACAGTATGTTTCATAACTGCCCTAGGAAGGACCTTGTTCTTTTGGTAGTAATAAGATCTTGTACTCCCAACCCCACCTGCCACTCTGCTTTCAGGTCTGTTCTGATCATTAGAACCTATTTTAGTCATGAAAACTTTAAACTGTTAGGATATTTCCTAATGTATCCTGTTTCCAAATACTCACCCACCCCTGTTTAATGTGTATAACATTCTGTGTGTGTTAGTCACTCAGTCATGTCTGACTCTTTTGTGACCTTATGGACTGTAACCCATCAGGCTCCTCTGTCCTTGGAATTCTCCAGGCAAGAATACTGGAGTGGGTTGCCATTTCTTTCTGCAGGGGATCTTCCCAACCCAGGGATTGAACCCACACTGTAGGCAGGTTCTTTACCAAGTATGAGTTACCAGGGAAGCCCTATACTGGGGTCAATCAAATCCATCCAAAGGCAATTGGTTAAATCAGTTCAGTTCAGTTCATTTCAGTCACTCAGTCATGTCCGACTCTTTGCAACCCCATGAATCGCAGCACGCCAGGCCTCCCTGTCCATCACCAACTCCCGGAGTTCACTCAGATTCACGTCCATCGAGTCAGTGATGCCATCCAGACATCTCATCCTCTATCGTCCCCTTCTACTCCTGCCCCCAATCCCTCCCAGCATCAGAGTCTTTTCCAATGGGTCAACTCTTCGCATGAGGTGGCCAAAGTACTGGAGCTTCAGCTTTAGCATCATTCCTTCCAAAGAAATCCCAGGGCTGATCTCCTTCAGAATGGACTGGTTGGATCTCCTTGCAGTCCAGGGGACTCTCAAGAGCCTTCTCCAACACCACAGTTCAAAACCATCAATTCTTCGGTGCTCAGCTTTCTTCACAGTCCAAATCTCATATCCATACATGACCACAGGGAAAACCATAGCGTTGACTAGATGGACCTTAGTCGGCAAAGTAATGTCTCTGCTTTTGAATATGCTATCTAGGTTGGTCATAACTTTTCTTCCAAGGCATAAGCATATTTTAATTTCATGGCTGCAATCACCATCTGCAGTGATTTTGGAGCCCACCAAAATAAAGTCTGACACTGTTTCCACTGTTTCCCCATCTATTTCCCATGAAGTGATGGGACCAGATGCCATGATCTTCATTTTCTGAATGTTGAGCTTTAAGCCAACTTTTTCAGTCTCCTCTTTCACTTTCATCAAGAGGCTTTTTAGCTCCTCTTCACTTTCTGCCATAAGGGTGGTGTCATCTGCATATCTGAGGTTATTGATACTTCTCCCAGCAATCTTGATTCCAGCTTGTGTTTCTTCCAGTCCAGCATTTCTCATGATGTACTCTGCATATAAGTTAAATAAGCAGGGTGACAATATACAGCCTTGATGTACTCCTTTTCCTATTTGGAACCAGTCTGTTGTTCCATGTCCAGTTCTAACTGTTGCTTCCTGACCTGCATACAGATTTCTCAAGAGGCAGGTCAGGTGGTCTGGTATTCCCATCTCTCTCAGAATTTTCCACAGTTTATCGTGATCCACACAGGCTTTGGCATAGTCAATAAAGCAGAAGTAGATGTTTTTCTGGAACTCTCTTGCTTTTTCCATGATCCAGTGGATGTTGGCAATTTGATCTCTGGTTCCTCTGCCTTTTCTAAAACCAGCTTGAACATCTGGAAGGTCACGGTTCATGTATTGCTGAAGCCTGGCTTGGAGAATTTTGAGCATTACTTTACTAGCATGTGAGATGAGTGCAATTGTGTGGTAGTTTGAGGATTTTTTGGCAGTGCCTTTCTTTGGGATTGGAATGAAAACGGACCTTTTCCAGTCCTGTGGCCACTGCTGAGTTTTCCAAATTTGCTGGCATATTGAGTGCAGCACTTTCACAGCATCATCTTTCAGGATTTGAAATAGTTCAACTGGAATTCCATCACCTCCACTAGCTTTGTTCGTAGTGATGCTTTCTAAGGCCTACTTGACTTCATATTCCAGGATGTCTGGCTCTAAATGAGTGATCACACCATCGTGATTATCTGGGTCATGAAGATCTTTTTTGTTTATTTCTTCTGTGTATTCTTGCCACCTCTTCTTAATATCTTCTGCTTCTGTTAGGTCCATACCATTTCTGTCCTTTATTGAGCCCATCTTTGCATGAAATGTTCCCTTGATATCTCTAATTTTCTTGAAGAGATCTCTAGTCTTTCCCACAGTTATCTAGTCTTTAAAAATATTGTATCCAAGTACTGCATTTTGGACTCTTTTGTTGACTATAATGGCTACTCCATTTCTTCTAAGGGATTCTTGCCCATAGTAGTAGATGCAATGGTCATCTAATTAAATTTACCCATTCCAGTCAATTTAGTTAGCTGATTCCTAAAATGTCAATGTTCACTCTTGCCATCTCCTGTTTGACCACTTTCAATTTTCCTTGATTCATGGACCTAACATTCCAGGTTCCTATGCAATATTACTCTTCACAGCATCGGACTTTACTTCCATCACCAGTCACATCCACAACTGGGTGTTGTTGCATTGGCTCCACCTCTTCATTCTTTCTGGAGTTACTTCTCCACTGATGTCCAGCAGCATATTGGGCACCTACCAACCCGGGGAGTTCATCTTTCAGTGTCCTATCTTTTTAACCTTTTTATACTGTTTATGGGGTTCTCAAGGCAAAAATACTGAAGTAGTTTTCCATTCCCTTTTCCAGTGGACCATGTTTTGTCAGAACTCTCCACCATGACCTGTCTGTCTTGGGTGGCCCTACATGGCATGGCTCATAGTTTCATTGAGTTAGACAAGGCTGTGGTCCATGTGATCAGATTGGTTAGCTTTCTATGGTTGTGGTTTACATTCTGTCTGCCCTCTGATGGAGAAGGATAAGAGGCTTATGGAAGCTTCCTGATGGGAGAGTCAGTTCAGTTCAGTTCAGTCACTCAGTCGTGTCTGACTCTTTGCGACCCCATGAATTGCAGCCCTCAATCCCTCCCAGCATCAGAGTCTTTTCCAATGAGTCAACTCTTCTCATGAGGTGGCCAAAGTACTGGAGTTTCAGCTTTAGCATCATTCCTTCCAAAGAAATCCCGTCTTGTTCTGATGGACTGGACCATGCTCAGTAAATCTTTAATCCAATTTTCTGTTGATAGGTGGAGCTGTGTTCCCTCCCTGTTGTTTGACCTGAGGCCAAACTATGGTGGAGGTAATGAAGATAATGGTGACCTCCTTCAAAAGATCCTATGCCCCTACTGCTGCACTCAGTGATGCTGACCCTGCACCAGGCCTCCGCCAACCCACGCCTCTGCCAGAGACTCCTGGACACTCCCTGGCAAGTCTGGGTCAGTCTCTTGTGGGGTCACTGCTCCTTTCTCCTGGGTCCTGGTGCACACAAGGTTTTGTTTGTGCCCTCCAAGAATCTGTTTCCCCGTTCCTGTGTAAGTTCTGGCAGCTCTATGGTGGGGTTAATGGCTACCTCCTCCAAGAGGGCTTATCTCATACCCAGGTCTACTGCACCCAGAGCCCCTGCCCCTGCAGCAGTCCACTGCTGACCCGTATCTCTGCAGGAGACACTCAAACACAGTTCTGGCTCAGTCTCTGTGGGGTCTCTGGGTCCTGGTACAGAGAGGTTTGTTTGAGCCCTCTGAGCATTTCTGCTGGGTATGGGGTTTGATTCTAAATGTGATTTCACCCCTCCTACAGTCTTGCTGGGGCTTCTCCTTTGGCCTTGGACATGGGGTATCTTTTTTTGGTGGGATCCAACATTCTTCTGTTGACGGTTGTTCAGCAGCAAGTTGTAATTATGGAGTTCTTGCAGGAGAAGATGAGCACATGTCCTTCTACTCTGTCATCTTGGAGATGCAATCTCAAAAACAACAGAATGATCTCTGTTTGTTTCCAAGGCAAACCATTCAATATCACAGTAATCCAAGTCTATGCCCCAACCAGTAATGCTGAAGAAGCTGAAGTTCAACGGTTCTATGAAGACCTACAAGACCTTCTAGAACTAACACCCAAAAAGGATATCCTTTTCATTATAGGGGACTGGAATGCAAAAGTAGGAAGTCAAGAAACTCCCAGAGTAACAGGCAAATTTGGCCTTGGAGTACAAAGTGAAGCAGGTCAAACACTAACAGAGTTTTGCCAAGAGAACACACTGGTCATAGCAAAAACCCTCTTCCAATAACATAAGAGAAGACTCTACACATGGACATCATGATATGGTCAATACTGAAATCATATTGATTATATTCTTTACAGCCAAAGATGGAAAAGCTCTATACAGTCAGCAAAAACAAGACTGGAAGCTAACTCTCAGATCACAAACTCCTTATTGCCAAATTCAGGTGTAAATTGAGGAAAGTAGGGAAAACCACTAGACCATTCAGGTATGACTTAAATCAAATCCCTTACGATTTTACAGTGGAAGTGACAAATAGATCCAAGGAATTAGATCTGATGGACAGAGTGCCTGAAGAACTATGGATGGAGGCTTGTGACATTGTACAGGAGGCAGTGATCAAGGCCATCCCCAAGAAAAAGAAATGCAAAAAGGCAAAATGATGGTCCAAGGAGGCCTTACAAAAAGCTGAGAAAAGAAAAGACATGAAAGGTAAAGGAGAAAAGGAAAGATATACCCATTTGAATGCAGACTTCCAAAGAATAGTAAGGAGAGATAAGAAAACCTTCTTCAGTGATTAATCCAATGAAATAGAGGAAAACAGTAGAAAGGGAAAGACTAGAGATCTCTTCAAGAAAATTGGAGATACCGAGGGAACATTTCATACAAAGATGGGCACAATAAAGGACAGAAATGGTATGGAGCTAACAGAAGCAGAAGATATTGAGAAGATATGGGAAGAATACACAGAAGTATACAAAAAAGATCTTCATGACCCAGATAACCACGATCGTGTGATCACTCACCTAGAGCCAGACATTTGGAATGAGAAGTCCAGTGGGCCTTAGAAAGCATCACTATGAACAAAGCTAGTGGAGGTGATGAAATTCCAGTTGAGCTAGTTCAAATCCTGAAAGATGATGCTGTGAAAGTGCTGCACTCAATATGCCAGCAAATTTGGAAAACTCAACAGTGGCCACAAGACTGGAAAAGGTCCGTTTTCATTCCAATCCCAAAGAAAGGGAATGCCAAAGAATGTTAAAACTATGAAAGAATTGCACTCATCTCACATGCTAGTAAAGTAATGCTCAAAATTCTCCAAGCCAGGCTTCAACAATACGTGAACTGTGAAATTCCAGATGTTCAAACTGGATTTAGGAAAGGCAGAGGAACCAGAGATCAAATTGCCAACATCTGTTGAATTATTGAAAAAGCAAGAGAGTTCCAGAAAAACATCTACTTCTGCTTTATTGACTATGCCAAAGCCTTTGACTGTATGGATCAACACACACAGTGGAAAATTTTGAAGGGATGGGAATACCAGACCACCTGACCTGCCTCTTGAGAAACATGTATGCAGGTCAGGAAGGAACAGTTAGAACTGGACATGGAACAACAGAATCTTCTCCAACACCACAGTTCAAAAGCATCAATTCTTAGGTGCTCAGCTTTCTTCACAGTCCAACTCTCACATCCATACATGACCACTGGAAAAACCATAGCCTAGGCTAGACGGAACTTTGTGGACAAAGTAATGTCTCTGCTTTTGAATATGCTATCTAGGTTGGTCATAACTTCTCTTCCAAGGAGTAAGCATCTTTTAATTTCATGGCTGCAATCACCATCTGCAGTGATTTTGGAGCCCCCCGAAATAAAGTCTGACACTGTTTCCACTGTTTCCCCATCTATTTTCCATGAAGTGATGGGACTAGATGCCATGGTCTTAGTTTTCTGAATGTTGAGCTTTAAGCCAACTTTTTCAGTCTCCTCTTTCACTTTCTTCAAGAGGCTTTTTAGTTCCTCTTCACTTTCTGTCATAAGGGTGGTGTCATAAGCATATCTGAGGTTATTGATATTTCTCCTGGCAATCTTGATTCCAGCCTGTTCTTCTTCCAGCCCAGTGTTTCTCATGATGTACTCTGCATATAAGTTAAATAAGCAGGGTGACAATATACAGCCTTGATGTACTCTGTTTCCTATTTGGAACCAGTCTGTTGTTCCATGTCCAGTTCTAACTGTTGCTTCCTGACCTGCATACAGGTTTCTCAGGATGCAGGTCAGGTGGCCTTGTA
>NW_024070207.1:26622221-26652946 GCF_014754425.2 Oryx dammah
ATTCCCATCTGTTTCTGAATTTTCCGCAGTTTGTTGTGATTCACAGTCATAGGGTGTTGCATAGTCACTAAAGCAGAAGTAGATATTTTTCTGGAACTCTTACTTTTTTGATGATCCAACAGATCTTAGCAATTTGATCTCTGGTTCCTCTGCCTTTTCTAAATCCAGCTTGAACATCTGGAAGTTTACGAATGTGAGAGTTTGACTATAAATAAAGTTGAGCCCTAAAGAATTAATGCTTTTGAACTGTGGCACTGGAGAAGACTGATGAGAATCCCTTGGACTGCAAGGAGATCCAACCAGTCCATCCTAAAGGAAATCAGTCCTGAATATTCATTGGAAGGACTGTTGCTGAAGCTGCAACTCCAATACTTTGGCCACCTGATGCGATGAACTGACTCACTGCAAGACCATGATGCTGGGAAAGATTGAAAGCAGGAGGAGAAGGGGGTAACAGAGGATGAGATGGTTGGGTGGTATCACCGACTTGATGGACAGGAGTTTGAGTAAGCTCTGAGAGTTGGTGATAGACAGGAAAGCCTGGCATGCTGCAGTCCATGGCGTCAGAAAGAGTCAGACATGACTGGGCGACTGAGTCTTTAAAGAGAATGAAGCAAGTCTGAATGTGCTAATGTGTAAAGACATCCATGACATACGGTTGTTTTTCAAAATGTTGTAGGCTAATGTGACTCCATGTCTAATGTCTAATGTCTAATATGACTGCATGTATGGTTTTTTAAATCAGAAAATGTATGCTTCTATATGGATAGAATACTTCTGTCATTTGTATTAGTCATTTTGGTATATGTCGAATGAAACACAGACTCCTGAGAGGAAGAGTAGTCAGGAAATGACTTTTTTTTGTACAGGTGCTTAGTCTAGGGTTTGAATTTATTTACTCTGAACATATATTTTATAGGGTTTTTATTTTTCCAGTAAAGTAGAAAAAAGTCACAAGATCATTTTCTCCTCTTAGCTGAAAGAAGTTTTATTCATTAATTTTCATCTCTATTTTACAATGACTAAAATTCCAAGATATAAAAATACTCAGCAGTTATTTTCATAGTCTTTTTCTCCCATGAGCTACTGTAACAATTTGTTGATGTATTTGTATTCAGCTAGGTTTTTTTCCCTCCACCCAGCCCAGATCCCCAGGTTTTTGTTATATTCAAGTTCATAACCACCACCATGTTTAATTATTCAGTAAATTGATTTTTAAGCAGAAGATTTCCTATTCGTGTATTTAAGGCAAAGCTTTAAGAGAAGAGTACTTTAAATTTCCTTTGTAAATACATAGATTTCCATAGGAAGTCACAAATCCTTAAACAGAAAAATGTGCTTTCTCAGAGTTATTCTGATATAGAAATGAAACTTGGGAGAAGTATTTTTACAGTGGAAAAGGGATTCAGTATATGATGAAAACATGAAAATTCTCAGTTAGCTACAGTAGTAATAATGCACATTATTAGAGGTAAGAATCACTATTAGTGATGCAAACATAAGTATTAATTCCCTGAAAGGTGTGTATGACTGCTAAGTTGCTTCACTCGTGTCTGACTCTTTGCGACCCTATGAACTGTATCCCGCCAGGCTCCTCAGTCCACAGGATTCTCCAGGCAGGAATACTGGAGTGGGTTGCCCTGCCCTCCTCCAGGGGATCTTCCTGACCCAGGGGTTGAACCTGCATCTCCTGCAACCCCTGCATTGCAGGCTGATTCTTTACCTCTGAGCCGCCAGAGAAGCCACTGAAAGGCATATTTCTTTATAAAAATGTCGCTTAGTCTTCCTCCTTGTTTAATGAAAATATGTATTCAAAATGTACACACATTAAAACCAAGATTTGATTTTAATATGCTGTTGCAGTATTGGATTCTAAAACTCCCTCTTCTTTTCCTTTATTATTAGTTTGAACAAATAATAACATTTTCTGGACATCAGAGCATTGCGTTTGAAATGTCAAAATGCTAGAGAAAAAGAGGGAGTCATTTTAACTATCTAGAAAGATTTGCACAGTGAAAGTGCACAATTAGATCTTTACCTATGTAGGTCATGGCACCTCTTACCCTTTTTTAGGTGGTCCTATTTGATGGTTCCACCCTCTTGGGCAATGAGTATCAAAGTGTTCTTCAGTTACCACAGGAGAAATGGATTTCAATAAAATCTTACATGTTGGTATGGATGCTGGCTAATCAAAGAGGAATCTAGGGCACATTAGTTTTTGAAAGGCAGAAATAGACTTTTTCATCAAACCCATGGGAGAGCAGTGAAAAAACACCATAAAAAGCCTAATATAAAGGACATGACACTTGCCTGGAGAAAAGTTTTCGAGATGAAATTATTCACTTATTACTTCCTCCTACCTTCTTCCTTTCAGGTCAATCATATCCATGGAACTGTGTCTGACCCCTATGGTTCATCTTGATAGCTCTCTTATTTGGCTTCTTCATAACATTTTGAGTATCGTTTAAGTTAACCCTGCATTATATGTGACAATGTGTCTTTTGAGTATCTTAGATGGGTAAATCATGGTCTCTATAATGAAATTTTATTGTCTTTAGCACATAGACCATGTTATTTTTTTGTTTCCCTTAGTTTCTACCATGGCCTTAGATATACAGTAGCATGTTGGGATAATATTTTAATAAATTATCTTCTCTGTGTGTGTGTCCTTACACCTAGCCCTTCCCATATTCAGCAAAGATATTTCATCACCTAAGAGAAAGGTTATTATAGCAGAAGAGCAGAAAACTAAAAAGTTAATTCACAGCCTTTGAGTTTTAAAAAACCTATTAAGAGTTTCAAGAACCAGGGCTTTTGAGCTTCAGAAGCTTAAGCCCTAAAGAACCCAGGTCATACACTTCATGACATACATAACAGATTTGAAAGGATACAGGATCAACCTGAGTTATTTTTTTTTTCTCCCCAGACTAGGTGGAAATTCCATAGGATGTGAGAGGAGTGAGTTAGGACAAAAGTCCTTGATAAGACCCTTAACAGAGATGTGGTTACCTGCGCTGTGGGACAAGACCCAAGTGGAAGACAAAAGAGAGAGGGTTGGAGAAAGCTGAGTAGATGGGACTGTGCCTGGCCTCTCCCTCACAGAGAGGGGGGCAACAAGCTCTGAAGGGCTCCCCTGAGTCCAGCCTGGCTCCAGCCCTGTGGACTAGACTTGGTTGCAGCCTTATCATTCCCCAGAGTCCAGTGAGTTCTGGGGACGAACCCAGTGTTTTCTGAGTAGTGCTGAGTGGCCTCAAGACCTGAGGAAACTTCAAGTCAAGGTTAAGGAGGTATGGCAGTGATCTGACTCCAACTGAAATTGAGGCCTGGGTAGAATTTAAATATTCTTGCAACACATGTGCAGGGACAATTAAGGCTATCCGTGACAATGTACCTGTCAGTGGTTCCAGGGTGGACAGCAGAAAATAAAAGATCAAATACTTTCTCTTTGTCTTAGCCACAGCCCCAGAGATTGTAGGGAGAACTTGAATGGTCTGAGATTAAGTTTTATATTACCTGGAGGAATGGAGGGCCCTAATAGACTAATCACAAGAAAAAACTTCTTGTGCACCTGAATTTGTGGGTTGACACTTATAGTAACCCTGCTAAGGCACTCTATATTTGGTCAGTTGGATGGGCTTGAGGCCAACATTTAAGAGAAAAGTGAGTCAGAAGACAAGAAGCCCCTGCTGAGGGTTGGGTAAATCAGTACGTATTGAAGTGCTCCCTGAACTGTCCTTGCCTTAGTCTTCTTTCTCTCCAACACCTCTCAGCTTCTTTAGTCCTCAGCAGTGACCATGGTGTTGTATATACTGAATACTGCAACACCCCTGGTGAGCCAAAGGAGAGTCAAGCTAGGGTCACTCAACTGTTTACTAGGGCAGGAGGGTGAATTCAGGCATTTTATAGTTTTCCCAGACATACGGAGGTGGAAACAAGAAGAGGTTTTAATATAAGTCTCAGATACTCAACTTTGTGTGTAGTTACAAATGTATGACTTGATCACTGACTTTTAGCAGGTAAACAGAACTGGACAGGTTCATATTTTTAAGTGGGCTGTAGCCTCAGTATTGCATATGGTAGGACCACATTATTTATTAAATTTTGTGGGCCTGCTCTGATTGTGCTATAGAAAGGTAGAGGTCTCCAGAGTCAATTGGGGTTGTTGAATCACATTCAATGAATGTCCTAGTATCTCAGTTGAAGAATTCTGCTATTGAGGGACTCCCCTGGAGTAATCAATTAAAAGCAGTAGCATTAAGCAGCTAACGGTGCCGGGAAATCAATACCGGCATGGGGAAGAAACAATTCCCTGCAATGATTTCTATGCAAATTTTAATTCTTGTACGTAATGACATTAGGATGTACTAATGATACATAACTTAACGAGGAGCTTCTTTCCCAGTTAAGTGTGAAGCACATTTTTGCCCCTACAACCTTGGTGGCCAATTGGGAGGCCTACTGTCACTGCTGGGAAGCCATAGATTAGGGGAAGACAGCCCAGCTTTCTTTGTGTGTATCACTCCTGTGGGAGAGATGGAGCTCAGATAAAAAGGAAGACTTTCTGGAGATTGGCATGGGTCCCTGAAAGGGCCAAGACCGTTCCTTCTTTCATTTACTGAGCATTTGTCCATGCTGGCCCTGCACCTTTAATTGTTCCTTCTCCACTTATGGCCAGCAGAATCCAGTAAGAGACACCTGAAGCTCAGCTCAAACTGCTTCAAGACTTTTTCCAGATTCCACTTCTTCTTCACAACCTTTTGTCCCAAAATGTGGATTGAAAGAAATGTTGTAGTTCTTTTGTTCTCTAAATGTGATTTGGCTTTCCAGTGAGTTCTGGGGAAGAACCCAGTGTTTTCTGGGTAGCACTGAGTGCCCTCAAGACCTGAAGAATCTTCAAGCCAAGGTTAAGGAGACATGACAGTGATCTGACTCCAGCTGAATTTGAGGCCTGGGAGGAATTTGAGTATCTTTGCAACACATGTGTGGGGACAATTAAGGCTATCCATGACAATGAACCTGTCAGTGGTTCCAGGGTGGACAGCAGAAAACAAAAGATCAGATGGCGCTAGTGGTAAAGAACCCACCTCCAATGCAGAGCACACAGCGGGCCTGGGTCCCATCCCTGGCGGGGAGGCCCCCCTGGAGCAGGGCATGGCGGCCTCCAGTATTCTTGCCTGGAGAATCCCATGGATGGAGGAGCCTGGCGGGCTGCTGTCCATGGGGTTTGAAAGAGTTGGACACAACTGAAGCAACTTAGCACAAACATGATTTAATCTGTTTAGAGACCACACTGTGCTGTGCTTAGTTGCTCAGTTATGGCCAACTCTTTGCGACCCCATGGATGGTAGCCCACCAGGCTCCTCTGTCCCTGGAATTCTCCCGGCAAGAATACTGGAGTGGATTCCCATGCCCTGCTCCAGGGGATCTTCCCAACCCAGGGGTCGAACCCAGGTCTCTTGCATGCAGGTGGTTTCTTTCCTGTTTGAGCCACCAGGGAAGCCCAAGAATACTGGAGTGGGTATCCTATCCCTTCTCCAGGGAACTTCCCGACCCAGAAATCAAACCAGGGTCTCCTGCATTGCAGGTGGATTCTTTACCAGCTGAGCTACCAGGGAAGCCCAGAGACCACACAGCTCCACCCAAATTTGGTAGAAAATTCAGTGTCAGGATTATTGAGGCCTCCAGGGTCATGTTCAGTGCTCTTTCCCAGACCGTCAATGGGAGTGCTCAGATCTTCAGTCTACACCCTGGGTGGTCTCTTCAAGGCTAACAGCTCTGCTGATTCTGCTTAAGCTGAGGTGGAGGGTTTCTGTCCAGGCTGGGAGTCCCAGATCAGCCTGCAGTCTAGCCTTCCTTGGATACCACTTGGCCATTTTCTTCCGAGGTCTTGTCACCTTCCTGTGCACTGTCAGGGAACAGGGCGCCTAAATGCTCTACTTGTAGAATTGGTAACACTCCAGTAGCCTTGCCAGTTTGGAGGGTCAGTGTTAAAGCTCTAGGTCCCTCTTTATGTGCGGTACCAAACCTCAGAGCCACTTTGATTTTAGCACAGCAGTTTAGCTCTTTGTTTCCTTTTGCCTTGGCTTTAGAACACACCATTCTTTTAACTTTGACCTAGGAGCTCTTGAATCCCCAGGTTTCTAGGTCATAAGGCTTGTATTACTCTTGACCTGTGGTGCTGGAGAAAACTCTTGAGAGTCCCTTGGACTTCAAGGAGATCCAACCAATCCATCCTAAAGGAAATCAGTCCTGAATATTCATTGGAAGGACTGATGCTGAAGATGAAACTCCAATAATTTGGCCGCCTGATGCACATAACTGACTTATTGGAAAATACCCTGATGCTGGGAAAGATTGAAAGCAGGAGGAGAAGGGGACAACAGAGGATGAGATGGTTGGATGGCATCACCCACTCAATGGACATGAGTTTGAGTCAACTCTGGGAGTTGGTGATGGACAGGGAGGCCTGGCGTGCTGCAGTCCCTCGGGTCGCAAAGAGTTGGACATGACTGAACTGAACTGAACTGAACTGAGGGTGTGTGTGCACCTGCGTGTTTGCATATGAGTGGGTGGATATTGGAGAGGAGAGAGGGAAGAGCTCTCCTTCTGTTTGAATTTCCCCATCTCAACCTCCCTGCTCCTTCACCCTGCTTCACTTAGCAAACTCCTAGCCATCCTTCAAGACTCAGCTTATATGTCACTCTTTTCGATGTTTGCTATGGCCCCTTACTCTAATTAGGCTCCCATTGCATGCATGCATAGCACCTTGGAGCTATTCTACATAGCACATACCATAATGGTAATGAGTTATTAAAGTGATTGTTAATATTAGTTAATATTAATATTGGTTTGTAAGTTCTATAAGGATAGGAACTAATCTTTTTGTTCATTGTTATATTCCCATTGCCTTCCAATATCTGACATTTAGAAGATGAAAAAGAATGGAATAAGTGAATAAATGAAGGGAGAAATTTGCATATTTTTAAGTAATGCAGAAGTTATTTTCTAATCTTTAAGTTTATATAGTAGTGATAGCTTATAGGATGAAAATAGACTGCATTGACTATTGTGCTGAAAGAGTTGGCATAGAATTGTTTATATTATCCTTTTCAGCATATATAGTATCTGTAGTGATATCTTTTTTCATTCCTTGTATTGGTAATTTGAGTCCTCTCTCTTGGACTTTATGAAATAAAAAATTTCCTATTCATCTAAGAAACACCATTAAGAGAATGAAAGGCAAGCCAGTGTGGGAGAAAGTATTTGAAATCTAAATAATGGGTAAAGGGCTTATATTCAAAACATATAAACAATTCCTACAAATCAATTAAAAATAAAAATATAGATAGCAATTTAAAAATTGCAAAGACTTGAACAGGTATTTCACAAAACAACGTTTTGAAATGGTCACCAAGCATCGTTAGTCATCAGGGAAATGCAAATTAAAACCACAATGAGATATCACTACACATCTATCAGGATAAAAGACCAACAATACCCAGTAAAATCAAGGATGGGGGAGCTGCTAAAACTTTTATGCACTGGTGAATGGAATCTTAATTGGTACAATCGTTTTGGAAAACTGGCAGCATCTACTCAAGTTGAATATATATGTGTACCCAGTGGCCTTACAAATCAATCTATCTCTCCAATAGAAATGCATGTGTGTGTGCACCAAGAGACATGTGCAAAATATTCAGAGCAGCATGATTTGTGATAGCACCAAACTGAAAGAAACCCAAATGTTCATCAACATTTGACTAGATAAATGCATTGTGGTATATTCCCACCATGTCATATCACAGAGCAATTAGAGAAAACAAACTACTACTAAACCAAACAACTGACTTAATTTCATAGGCATAAGGTTGAGAAAGAAGCTAGATGCAAAAGAGTCCATTTATATCAAGTTCATATACAGACAAAATTAATCAATGATGATAGAGATCAGAATAATAGCAGACCAGGAGGGACATAGAGAGACATTTGGGAAGCTGATTAATGTTCTAAGTCCTGATCTAGGTGGTGGTAACATGTGTGCTCACTTTATAAAGGTTAACCAGTCTGTACCATTAAGATTTACCTTCATTGTATATATGTTATCCTTTGTGTGCTGTGTGTGCTAAATTGCTTCAGCCGTGTCTGACTCTTTGTGACCCTGTGGACTGTAGCCCTCCAGGCTCCTCTGTCCATGGGATTCTCGAGGCAAGAATACTGGAGTGGGTTGCCATGCTCTCTTCCGGGGGATCTTCCCACCCAGGGATTGAACCCACGTATGTCTCTTTTGTCTCCTGCATTATCAGGTGAGTTCTTTACCACTAGTGCCATCTGGGAAGCCATGTTATACTTAAAAAGTTTTTTAAAATAAAATGAAAATGAATATGTTAGAGAGAGTTACACTGCATGATTTTTCATGTTCCTTACAGTTCTAAGATGCTATGATTTTGTGTCAAATTTCTTTGAAAATAGTAAAATCATCTGCAAATAAACAGTCTTAATTATCAGTGGTATTTGAACTTGAATTCCTAGTGATTTCTTGATCAAACAGTGGCAAATAATTTGCCTTGAATTTCTATATATTTATTTCCAACTTCAGAAATCTGTTACTTCTCTCCTTTTCTGGCTATTGTTCATTTTCTAGTTTCTTTGAACTTTCCTGTCAAGACCCTGGATGAGAAACCAGAGACAAATATCATGGAGAGTAATCTTGAACCCTCTTAAATTTTGAGCTGGCAATGGACAATGGCAAATCCTCAAAAAGTTTAAGGAGAATGGTTCATGATTCTTTGAGTTAGCTGTGGCTTTGCATGCCTTAGACAAGGTTTTCTACTTACATGCATAATGTAGCATTGGAAATAATGATTTTCCCAATCACTTGACCTCTGTTGAAGTGAAGTGAAGTCGCTCAGTCGTGTCCGACTCTTTGCGACCCCATGGACTGTAGCCTACTGGGCTCCTCCATCCATGGGATTTTCCAGGCAAGAGTACTGGAGTGGGCTGCTATCTCCTTCTCCAGGGGAACTTCCCGACCCAGGGATCGAACCTGGGTCTCCTGAATTGTAGGCAGACGCTTTACCGTCTGAGTCACAAGGGACCTCTGTTAGAAGTTCATAATTCTAATGTCAGGTGAAAATAATGCTGGAAGAATAATAAGATACATTTGACATTCATTTCCAAAGCAGTCATTTAAATTGTATTATTTTATTCATGCCATTACTTTTCTTTCCCTCAGCCTTGCCAGTAAAATTCAGTTAATGAATCTACCAGTAAGCACAGTTAATAGAGAGGCTGACATTTTCTCAGAGATGAGGCTTTGGCTTTACCGAGGCCACTGAATTTGTTCAAAACCCAATATACATTTTTTCCCCTTGGAAGTGTTTCTGTCTTTCAGGTATTCATTAAGAACTCAACTTTCTTGGTATCTAACTGAAAGTTTCCTTTAAAGGTATATCACCTAATTCTTGGGCTGGGAAAAGATGTCAGAAAATTCTTTAAATCTATCTAGTAAAGTATTTTAAATGCTCATCTTGCACTTTTGAGTGAAGTGTAATTTACATTTC
Organism: Oryx dammah; assembly: GCF_014754425.2. Classification (NCBI taxonomy): domain Eukaryota; kingdom Metazoa; phylum Chordata; class Mammalia; order Artiodactyla; family Bovidae; genus Oryx; species Oryx dammah. Next base: position 26,631,782 of record NW_024070207.1, read on the forward strand.
ATAAAAGTAGAAGCTGAGCAGCAAGCTGTAAGTAATTATCATATAATTAAATGTCTACTATGAAGGGAAGAAAAACGTGAGTGCCTTCGAGCTTTCCGTGACTGGGTTATGCAATGACAAATTAAATTTCATCTTTTTATCTGAGGAAGGCTCCAGGGGAGCTACTCAGGGTTTGAAGAGATACCTCTGAGTTGCCAATATAGCTGCAATTGGGAACTGAGGCAATCCCTTTGCTGTCCAAGCAGCCCACATGAAAATGGATTCCGTCGCTTTGCCTGTAGAAACGGAAACCAACGTGTCTATTCCTCTCAGTGACTTTGAAAACCTTTCCCCCTTATGTTTAACATTTATAAATAGGAAACCACTATGATAATTAGTACTTAATAATTACCATGGATGAGTTTTTTTTTTCAAATTCACAAAGCAGTAGGCTTGAGGGATGATAATCAAATGCCAAGTGTGTTTGTAATTACGTGAAATGCTCCCCCCGATCTGATTTTGTTTAACATGTATTTTAAAATATTAATTGAGTTCAAGATGCCATGGGGCATTCAAAGGTCAAAAAAGACATGGTCCCTGATTTGTGGGAGATTATAGTCAGGAAGGGGATAAAAGCTATGCACACAAATAACTATGAAACAAGGCAAAATTGGATAGTTATCTGAGAATCCAAGTCGTGGAGGTGCTCAGGGGGAAAAGTAATCACTTCTTTTTCTGGCTATGTCGAGCCGGTCAGGTTTAAGGAAGACAGTATATTATCTGGTATATGAAGGATAGACTTGAGATATTGAGGAAACCATAAGCAATGATAGATGTGGGAAACCAGCCCAAGAGCTTCAGGGAGTGAAGTAGAACAATTTGGTTACATATTCAACAGTCATAGTGGCAATTTATCTCAATTTATGAATAATAAGTGTTGGGTTTTACAGACTTTCTCCCTAGTCGTTTTGACTATAATGTGATATTCTTGACTGTTTACACTGTTTGGGGGCATTAGATATACATGTAGGGGTATAGTGAGAGATATAGATGAAAATGGACATATAGAATTGAATTGCAAAGACTCTAGGGTACCAATGTTATGGAGATAGACTTTGCTCAGAGAATCATTTACTTAAAAAGATCTTATTGGTGGACTATTGTGTGCCAGACACTTTAAAAGGCATGTAGAGTAAAAAAGAAAGAAAAAGCATGGGAGTACAGTGCTAAATACCTTTTCTACCCACAAGGAAATTAATTTAGTGGGGGCAGTGGGTGAGAGGTGCTGAGGGCATCTGTTCTAGACCCTAGACAGGATGTAAGGTGTCAGGAGAGGCATTTTAGAGGTGGTAATGTCTGAGTTGAAATATGGAGAGTGTGGCTTTTCCTGAAACATGGGATATAGGAAGGGTGTTTCAAGCAGAGAAATGGGAAGGCTATTTTGAGCAGGTAGTCATAGAGGTGTAGAGAACCTGGAGAGTTCCTGGCTGTGCTGGGTTTGAACCCAGGGTATGAACTGAGTGGTAAAGAGAGAACACTGGAGGACTCAATAGGGACCTGATCATGAAAAGCCTTAGAGAGGCTATTACAATCATGCATGTGGAGCTGATATGACCTTGAGTTACAAATACATCAGTGGGGAGAAAGGAGGGGGCCGTGCATTTGAGAGATATTTAGGGGCTAGAATTGGCAGACTTCCTAACCAATGGAATGCCACTGACAAGGTGGATGATAGAGTGCGAGGATGAATCTGAGGCTTGAACCTGGGTGTCAGGGAGTGCCATTCACTCGGAGGAGGAACACAAGTGGATGAGAAGAACTGAGGGTGAAATTATTAGCTTTGTTTTACCCATGTTGAGTGTGAAGCCCCATCAGATATACAATTGGAGATGATGGGCAAAACTGTACCTACATTATTTGGAGTACAGAAATGTAGGTTGGACTGTAGATAGAGTATTGAGAGTCAGGGTATTGGGAATATCCAAATGTCTACAGGATCCAGGTAGGTAATATAAGTGGATGATTCTGCCTGGGGCTGAAATGGGGTTAAGGCAAGAGATGTGCACAGGCCCTGCCTAAAGGCAGTCACATTTTTAAAAAGTCTGGTAAACCAGCTAAACAAAACCTAGCTGTAGGCCACATGAAGCTTCAAGCAGCATTTTCCATCTTTGATGTATAGAATAATTATCCATTAGAGTGAGTGTAGAGCTTCCATGCAGAGAGAATATGTAGAATACAAGAAAAAGCCGAACACGTAACTCCAGAGGAGAAATGGAAAGAACAGGCAGATATGTGGATGTGTGTAGAATAAGGTGGGGGAAAAGTTGGCAGAGAATTGTGTTAAATTCTACAGAGTTAGATAAAGAGTGTGAACTTTCTATAGGAATTTGCACCATAGAGGGGATTGCTAACTTTAACCGAAGCCTATTCAGTGGTGTAGTGGGGACTAAAGCCAGAATGTTGTGGCTTGAGAATTTATTGGAGAAGAGGAAGTGGAAACTGTGTATAAAATTCTTCCAAGAAACGTGGTTGTGAATGGGAGGTGGGCAGTTGGGTAGTGGGTGAAAGTGAAAGTGAAGTCGCTCAGTTGTGTCCAACTCTGCGAACGCATGGACTGTAGCCTCCCAGGCTTCTTTGTCCATGGGATTTTCCAGGCAAGAGTACTGGAGTGGGTTGCCATTTCCTTCTCCAGGAGATCTTCCTGATCCAGGGATTGAACCCAGGTCTCCCTCATTGTAGGCAGACACTTTACTGTCTGAGCCACAAGGGAAGTTTATGCAGGCATACCAGGAGAGACAGGAGCACATTGTGTGCCAGCAGTAGAGGGTGGAGGTTGAAAATGTAGGAATGAACAGGATGTGTTGATGAATCTGAAGTCCCTGGAGCAGCGGGAACTGAGGAGATCCAGAGCACAGGTGGAAGAATCACCCTTAGGGCACCATTCTACCGATACTAAAGATAATTTCATTTAACACAGAGCTTTTACACCGTATTAGACACTGTTCTTGGTGCTGAAGTGTAATTATTTAAAGAAAGTGAAAGTTGCTCAGTCATGTTGACTCTTTGTGACCTCACAGACTATACAGTCCATGGAATTCTCTAGGCCAGAATACTGGAATGGGTTGCCTTTCCCTTCTCCAGGGGAACTTCCCAACCCAGGGATTGAACCCAGGTATTCCACATTGCAGGCAGATTCTTTACCAGCTAAGCCACAAGGGAAGCCCAAGAATACTGGAGTGGGTAGCCTATCCCTTCTTCAGGGAATCTTCCCGACCCAGGAATCGAACCAGCGTCTCCTGCACTGCAGGCAGATTCTTTACCAACTGAGCTATCAGGGAAGCCCAATTGTTTAAAGAAGTAAGACAAAAATTCTTGCCCCTATGGAACTTATATTCCAGAAAGATTGAGTAGGTACAAGAGAAAATATGTGTAAACAGGGATGGGGCAATGGGAATGTAGTCAAAGTGTTCTTTTCTTTTTGTTTGTTTGGTGATGAAAATGCCTTTTTAAAAAATCTTTAATTGTAGGATAATTACTTTATACTATTGTGATGGTTTATGCCATACATCAGCATGAGATGGCCATAGGTATACGTATGTCCCCTCCCTTTTATACCCTCTCTCACCTCCCTCCCTCTCTTACCTCTCCAGGTTGTCACAGAGCACTGGCTTTGGGTTCCCTGCATCATACAGCAAACTCCCACTGGCTATCTATTTTACATATGGTAATGTGTATTATTTAAAGACCTCTATTTTCTCTGTGACCAGAGGAAGAGATATTAGGGTAGGAGGCTTAGAAGATATTGGAGAAATTTTGAAATAACCACTGTGATTCACATCAAAGAGGAGTCTAGGAACAAACAAAGGGAACTTCTGAGCGCCAAGAACCATATGTGTCTTGCAGTAGAGGAGGGATCCATAAGTTTTTTCTATAAAGGACCAGACAGTAAATATTTCATGCTTTGTAGGCTGGAAGATACATATAATAACTGACTATTCAAATCTGTTGTAGTTCCAAAGCAGCTATAGAGAACAGGTAAACGAGTGGGTATGGCTGTGTTCTATCCAATAGGAGCTATTTCCCAGAACAGGTGGAGGTCTGGATGTAGACTGTGTTGTAGTAGAGCCTTCACAGGGTGAGAGCTGCTTCATAAAACAAATTTATTTGGCAGGACCCTGGAGGTGGGTAGAAGGGTGGATGCTGTTGCATTGGTTCGGGTAAGAGTTAATAGATCTGAATAAGCATGGCAGCAGTGAGTATGGAAAGGACGGGTGAACAGTGTCGTGCCAGTCAGGGGAGGAGTCGACAGTGTCAAATGCTGCTGAGAGCTCTAGCAAGCTGAGGCTAGAAAAGAGGACTTTGTTATTGGCTTTGCTATTTAGGAGGTGCTGAAAATCCGATGTCGATGTCAAAATCCTGGTTTTGATTGTACACTATAGTTCTGCAAGATATTACCATTGGGAGACACTGGATAAAGGTTACATGGGCTCTCTCCGTATTACTCCATTTTACTAATATTTTTAAGTTTTATTTTATTTGGTTGTGGTGGGTCTTCGTTGTGGCCCACAGGATCTTACATCTTTGTTGTGACATGCAGGACCTTTAGTTGCAGCATGCAAACTCATAGTTGTGGCATGTGGGATCTAGTTCCCTGACCAGGAACTGAACCCAGGCCCCATGCATTGGGAGCACAGAGTCTTAGCCACTGGACCACCAGGGCAGTTCCTTTATTATTTCTTAGAATGTTCATGTACATTTATCTTAGTATGAATTTTTATTAAAAATCATTATTTTAATTGAGCAAAAAAAGTGAAGCAGTTGTTGACTCCAGGATAAACAGAAAGTTGTACACAGAAAGACATAATCAGCATAGTGAAACCACTACTCATCTCAACAGTAAAACCACACTTACATAACTATAATAAGGCAAATGCTGAATACAAATTTGAACAAAGATAATTTAATTATATTGATAGCATATGGGGAAGAAAAGATGAGCATGGAGTGATGTAAAATACTAAATCTTCATAATTCATAATAGAATATCAGTAGAATGTTGTCTGAAGAGCATATACCAAGAAATAGCACTGAAAGTCTATTATTTACAGAAATGAAAATATCTCAAGAAATAGTCAAGAGAGGGTTAGCTTTCCAGCAGGTTGGTTGCGAAGGGAAGGAGGCAATGGGCAGGGGCCTGCTATCTGGAAAGCACTTTGGTACTATTTTATGTTTTACCATTGTAAATGTATTATTCTGGGCTTCTCTGGTGGCTCAGATGGTAAAGACTCTGCCTGCAATGCAGGAGATCCAGGTTCAATCCCTGGATCAGGAAGATCCCCTGGAGAAGGGAATGGCAACCCACTCCAGTATTCTTGTCTGGAGAATTCCGTGGACAGAGGATCCTGGAGGGCTACAGTCCATGGGGTTGCAAAGAGTCAGGCATGACTGAGCGACTAATACTTTCATTTTCATGTATTATTTGGATAAAATTTGGTAACATTTTTAAGGAAACTTGATAAAATTGTTAAGAAAGTGGAAGCACTCCTGATGGGAGCAATATGGCTTCCACTCCCTGTGCCTATATTAATTATTTTCACACTCAGCACCTTCTCCAATGCTTGAAAGTGAAAAGTGAAAGTGAAGTCGCTCAGTCATATCCGACTCTTAGTGACCCCATGGACTGCAGCCTACCAGGCTCCTCCGTCCATAGGATTTTCCAGGCAAGAGTACTGGAGTGGGGTGCCATTGCCTTAACCTCTGGCAACCACTAATCTTTGCCCCATTTCTAAAATTTTGTTGGTTCTCAAGAATCTTAAATAAATTGAATAATACAGTATGTTAACTTTTGAGACTGATATTTTTCTTTTCACCTGGAATAATTCCTAGGAGATTCATCTAGGTTGCTGCATATATCAATAGTTTCAGCCTGTTATTGCTGAGTAGTATTTTATGGTATGGATGTATCACTGTTTGTTTAACCATTCACTCATTAAAGGACACCTGGATTGTTTCCAGTTTTTGTCTATTATGAATAAGGCTGCTATAAACATTTGTGTACAGGTTTTGTGTCAACCCAAGACTTCATTTCTCTGGGGAAAATGCCCAGGAGTACAATTTCTGGGTTGTATGACAATTATATTTTCTTTAGAAGAAAGTGCTCTTTTCCACAATGGCTGTTTCATTTTGCATTCTCACCAGCAACATGTAAGCAATCTAGTTTCTCTGCATCCTCACCCGCATTGGGGTCATTATTTTTTATTTTAGCCATTGTGACAGGTGTGTAGTAATATCTCATTAGAGTATTAATTCGCAGTTCTCTAATGGCTAATGATGTTAAATACATTTTCATGTGCTTATTTGCCATCTGTATATCCTCTTAGATTAAGTGTCTATTCATGTCTTTAGCCCATTTCTTAATTGTATTATTTTTTACTTTGAGTTTTTAGAAGTTCTTAATATATTCTAGATAGAAGTCTTTTGTTGGATATTGTACTCTGCAAGTATTTTCTCCCACTCTGTAGCCAGTTTTTTCATCTTCCTTAATAGGGTCTTTTGCAAAGCAAAAGTTTTAAATTTTGATAAAGCTTGATAAAGTCCTAGGCTTGTTCTTGATCTTGCATGCGTGCTCAGTTGCTTCAGTTGTGTCTGACTCTGCAATCCTACAGACTGTAGCCTGCCAGGCTCCTCTGTCCATGGGATCCTCCAGGCAAGAATACTGGAGTGGGTTGCCACGCTCTCTTCAAGAGGATCTTCCTGACCCAGGGATTGAACCTGCAGCTCCTGCATCTTCTGCATCGCAGGTGGATTCTTTACTGCTGAGCCACTGGGGAAGCCCCTTCTTGATCTTAGGAGGATATCATTTAGTATTTCATTATGAAGTATTAATATGATGTTAGCTATAGATTGTAATGTAGATACTCTAGATAAAGTTGACAAAAGTTCCTCTTTTTCTGAGAATATTTTTTATCATGATGTGTGTTGAATTTTGTCAAGTGCTTTTTTTTAATCAATTGATATGATCATGTGATTTTTCTTCTTTAACTTATTAATATAGATTACATTGATTGATTTTCTCCTAATATTGTACCAGCCTTGCATCCTGATATAAACTGTACTTGATCATGGTGCATAATTATTTTTGTGTGTTGCTGAATTATTTTTCCTAATATTTTGTTAGGGATTTTTGCATCATGTATTCATGATGAAAATTGGTCTGTACAGTTTTTTGTGCTGTCCTTGTTTGGTTCTAGTATCAGGGTAATACTAGCTTTATAAAATCAATTGAGAAGTGTTCCTTCTTCTTCTGTTTTCTGGAAGAAGTTGTATGATATTGGTGTTAGTGTATTAAGTGTTAGTTGCTAAGTTGTGTCCAACTCTTTGCGACTCCGTGAACTGTACCCACCAGACTCCTCTGTCCATGGACTTCTCCGACAAGAATACTGGAGAGGATAGCCATTCCCTTCTCCAGGGGATCTTCCTGACCCAGGGATCGAGCCTGGGTCTCCTGCATTGCAGGTAGATTCTTTACCATCTGAGCCACCAGGTAAACTGAGATTGGTGTTAAATCTTATTTAAATGTTTGGTATAATTATTCAGTGAATCATCTGGGCTTAGAGATTTGTTGTGGGGGAGTTTTGAAATTACTAAGTCAACTTTGTTATAATGCTATTCAATTTATCTATTTAATATTGGATGAGGTTGTGTGGTGGAGGCTTCCCAGGTGGTGCTGGTGGTAAAGAACCTGCCTGCCAATGCAGGAGATTGAAGAGATGTGGGTTCCATCCCTGGGTCGGGTAGATTCTCTGGAGGAGGGCAGGGCAACCCACTCCAGTATTCTTGCCTGGAGAATCCCATGGAGAGAGGAACTTGGAGGGCTACAGTCCTTAGGGTCACAAAGAGTTGGACATGACTGAAACGACTTAGCATGCATGCATACACAAGGTTGTGTGGCATTGTATTTTCTTAAGAATCAGCCCATGTCAACTAAGTTGTTGAATTTATGTGTGTAGAGTTGTTTGTAGTGTTCCCTTGTGTCTGCAAGTTTCATAGTGATATCTCTTGTTTGATTCCTTGTACTGCTAATTTGTGTTTTCTCTTTTTTTCTTTGTCATTTTTTTCTAGAAATTTGTCAACTTTATTGCTGTTTCCAAGAATTGTCTCTTTTTTAATTGATTTTCTCCATTGTGCCATTGTTTTCCATTTCATTGAATCTGTTCTTTATTTTTTCCTTCCTTTTGATTACTTTGATTTTATTTTCTTTCTTTTTCTCTTGATTCTTGAGTCAGGAGCTTAGATTATTGATTTGAGAATTTTATTTTTTGGAATGTATGCATTCAGTGCTGTAAATTTCCCTGTAACCTATGTCCCACAAACTTGAATATGTTGTGTTTTCATTTTCATTTATTTTGAAGTATTTTTGAATATACCTTCAGATTTCTTCTTTGACTCATGGATTATTTAGGAGTGTGTTATTTAGTTTCCAAGTGTTTAAACGTTTTCCTCTTATTTTTCTATTGCTTATTTCTTATATGACTTCCTTGGTAGGTTAATCGCTCATTTGTGTCTTGTGTCTGACTCTTTGCAACCCCATGGACTGTAACCCACCAGGCTGCTCTGTCCATGGAATTCTCCAGGCAAGGATACTGGAGTGGGTTGCCATGCCCTTCTCCAGGGAATCTTCCTGACCCAGGGATCAAACCCAGGTTTCTTGCATTGCAGACAGATTCTTTACCATCTGAACCACTATTTCTTTTAAATTTGTTGAGTCTTGTTTTATGGTCCATGATATAGTCTATATTGGTATATGATCCTTGGGCACTTGAAAAGTGTATGTATCTGTTGTTATTGGTTGTAGTGTTCTGTATATTACATTAGATCTTGTTAGTTGTTTGTGCTGTTCATTTCTACATCCTTGTAGATTTCCTATCTAGTTTTTCTATCAATTGTTGAGACCTAGAGTGTTGAAGTCCATTACCAACATTGTAGATTTGTCTCTTTCTCTAGAGAAAGAGTTCTGTCTTTACAGCCTTAAAACCAGTTCATCCGTTTTTGCTTCATATATTTTTCTCTTTTTTTTATTTTTCAACTTTGTTTTTTGGTAAATGCACATTTGATATTGCTATGTATTTCTGGTGGATTAATCCTGTTGTTGTTATGTATTGCTGCTCTCTGTCTCTGGTAATTTTCTTTGCTTTGAAGTTTACTTCATCTGATATTAATATAGCTATTCCTAGTCTCCTTTGATTAATGTTTACATGATATGTCTTTTTTTTCTCCTTTAACTTTTAACCTGTCTATATCACATTTGAAGTGAGTTTCTTATAGACAGCATAAAGTTGAGTCATATTTTTACATCTACTGTTCTCATCTCTGTCTTTTAATTGATGTATTTAGGCCATTTATACTTCATGTGATTATTGATATGTTAGCATTTAAGTCTGCCACATTTCTTTTTTGTTTTCTGTTTGTTCTGTTTTTTAATTTCTGTGTTTAGTTAATTAATTAATTTGCTTTTCTGTGGGTTAGTTGAACTTTTTTAGGCATACATTTTAACTGTTCCCCATCTGACCTTCACTCATACTAAAAGTATGGGGGTGATCTCATTACTGCTGGGCAGTGGTGAAAGTCCTGCCTTTCCTCTAGTCTTCCTCTAACACCACTCCAGTGGAGAGGGGGAGGGACATGTTATTGCTGGGAGTGTGTGGAAATCCAGGCTCTTCAGGTGATCACCACTAATGGAGGCATCATCACCAACCAAACAAGAATGAAATCCTAGCTCCCTACATGGTCTTCTTTTTATTTAGTTAGTTTTGGCTGTGCTGGGTCTTCATTGCTCTGCATGACTTTCTCTAGTGTGGCAAGTGGAGGCTACTCTCCAGTTGCAGTGTGAGGGCTGCTTATTGCGGTGGCTTTCCTTGTTGGGGAGCACAGGCTCTAGAGTGTGCAGGCTTCAGTAGCTGTGGTGCATTGGCTCAGTAGTTGTGGCCCACAGGCTTAGTTGCCCCATTGCATGTGGGATCCTAGTTCCCGGATCAGGAATCGAACCCATGTCCCCTGCACTGGCAGGTGAATTATTAACCACTGGACCATGAAGGAAGTCCCTACATGGTCTTCTTTGGTGCCATGAGAGTGAAGGATTGGGGACAGTACCTTACAACCTTGTAAGAAGTCTAGGCTTCTCATTCAGCCTTTGCTGGCATAGGTAGGGGTGGGGCTACATTTTTTTCTGTGGTGCTTGACTGGAGCAGAGTGGTAATTGACTAAACGTTTTGTATCTTGGTAGGCTTTCCTGGTCCTTGGGCCAATGAAAGCAGGCTTCAGTTTGTGCTTTCTTTTTGTTTACACTCATTAATGCTTCTGGGTTGCCAGCTTCTTCATCTCCAAGTCTGAGATATATGAAGCAAAAGAAAGCTCAAGGAACTCGCCATGATGTTGTTCTTTAGCTCCTGAGGTCCCTAGCTAGTTTACCTTCTCTCCACCTTCAAGAATCTTCCTGTTTGTTTTATATGTACTTTCCAGGATTTTTAGTTGTAATTAGTGTAGGAATAAGGGGAAATATATTTATTCCATCTTCCAAGAAGCAGAAGTTGCATGTTATTTTTTTAAAATAAAAATAATTTATTTGCATAGTTAAAAAGTTAAAGAATATATGACAAAAATCTGCAGTCCCTTGCCCCTTCCTTGTGCACTCCTGGGTTTAATGTTTTGGAAACAACCAGTTCCAACATTTCAGCTCTTTTTTCTATTATTTACTTCCATGTTTCTAAACAATATGCTCACTGTACTACTTACTGAACTAAAAAAATTTAGTATCTATTGATTTTCTGTGGTGGTAGATAATGATTTAGGTTTCTCATATATTTTACATAATTTTTGTGATCCTTTGAATATAGTTATATCACTATTTTTTTATCAGTTGGTATCAGTGATTATATCATTACAATAATATAAACAGTATTCTTTAATTTTTTCCAAGTTGTTCCATCAAATATACCTCACACCTGTCCTTTTCTCCTCCTTCAAACATTCCATTGTATTAACTCATCTATCATAAGATCCTCTTTACTGAAGATTTCTCTCCTTTAATGTCCTTTTCTTTTTTCTTCCTATCTGGACTGATCACTCCCTTAGGCTGCTTGGCTAATTAGCCTGCCTACCTAATTTTATACCTATCTACTTACCTATTGAAATTAAGCAAATTTAGCAGAATACTAGCAGTTGTTGAATCTAGGTGAATGAGACATGGGTATTCCTCCTACTTGTCTTTCCCCTAGTCTGTGTGTTTAACATTTTCAAAACAAAATGTTTTGAGGAAGAGTCCTATGCAATTTTGATTCTTATTCCTTTGAATGTAATTCCCCTTACCGTTCCTGTGTGAATCATGTGTGAGTTTCCTTTTAGAAAATTTTCTCCTCCCAAGATGTTCTGACGTTTCAATGCTCTGACCTAGGTTTAGTGTCTTTGAACACTCACTATGTTGGACCCTTTGTGAGCACTTTTAATCTGAGACTCTTTTTTTTTGGGACTGGGAAATTATCTTATGGTATTCATTTGATAATTTCCTGTCCTTCAGTTTCTCTTCTATTTTAAGACAAAGGATTAATTTTTTGGATATTAGATTTCCTGAATTGATTTTATAAGACACCAATATTTTCTGCTTTCTAACTCCTTATCATTTTGTTCTACCTTTTGGAAATAAATTTTCTGTTTTTTTTTTCCCTCAATTTCTATTGAGTGTTTATATCATGAAAAGATGTTGAATTTTGTCATACGGTTTTTATTTTTTATTCTCTTAATGTGATATATCATGTTTATTGATTTGTGTATATTGAGCCATTCTTGCATACCAGGAAATATCCCACTTGATCATCATGCATGATCCTTTTAATGTGCCATTGAATTTGGTTAGCTAGTATTATGTTGAAAATTTTTGCGTGTATATTCATCAGGGATGAAGTATTCTTTTCTCACAGTGTTTTAAAAAACTGTTTTGGCCACACCATGTGGCATGTGGAATCATAATTCCCCAACCAGGGATTGTATCCTTTGTATTGGAAGCATGGAGTTTTAACCACTGGACTGTCAGGAAAGTCCCTCTCATAATGTTCTTTTCTGGCTTTGATATCAAGATACTGCTGGTCTCATGTAATATGTTTGAAGGTGTTCCCTCCACTTAAATTTTTGGAAGATTTTGAGAAGGATGATCATTAATTCTTTAGAGGTTTGGTAGAGTTCACTTGTGAAGCCATCTGGTCCTGAGCTGTTCTTTATTGGGAGGTTTTGATTACAGTTTCAGACTTCTTAGTCATTATTGGTATGTTCAGAATTTCTATTTCTTTATAATTCAGCCTTGGTAGGTTATACATTTCTAGAAATTTATCCATGTCTTTTGGATTGTCCAATGTATTGGTGTATAATTGTTCACAGTAATCTCTTATGATCATTTGTATTTCCATAGTATCAGTTCAGTTCAGTTGAGTTCAGTCACTCAGTCATGTCCGACTCTTTGCGACCCCATGAATTGCAGCACGTCAGGCCTCCCTGTCCATCACCAACTCCCAGAGTTCACCCAAACTCATGTCCATTGAGTTGGTGATGCCATCCAGCCATCTCATCCTCTGTCGTCCCCTTCTCCTTCTGCCCCCAATCCCTCCCAGCATCAAAGTCTTTTCCAATGAGTCAACTCTTTGCATGAGGTGGCCAAAGTACTGGAGTTTCAGCTTTAGCATCAGTCCTTCCAAAGAACACCCAGGGCTGATCTCCTTCAGAATGGACTGGTTGGATCTCCTGGCAGTCCAAGGGACTCGCGAGAGTCTTCTCCAACACCACAGTTCAAAAGCATCAATTCTTCGGCGCTCAGCTTTCTTCACAGTCCAACTCTCACATCCATACATGACCACTGGAAAAACCATAGCCTTGACTAGACAGACCTTTGTTGGCAAAGTAATGTCTCTGCTTTTTAATATGCTGTCTAGGTCAGTCATAACTTTCCTTCCAAGGAGTAGGCGTCTTTTAATTTCATGGCTGCAGTCACCATCTGCAGTGATTTTGGAGACCAAAAAAATAAAATATGACACTGTTTCCCCATCTATTTCCCATGAAGTGATGGGACCAGATGCTATGATCTTACTTTTCTGAATGTTGAGCTTTAAGCCAACTTAAAAAAAATTTTTTTTAAGCCAGCTTTTTCACTCTCCTCTTTTACTTTCATCAAGAGGCTTTTTAGTCCTCCATAGTATCAGTTGTAATGTATTCTCTTTCCTTTCTCTTTCCTTTCTGCATTTATTTATTTGAGCATTTATTTCTCCCTCTTTTTCCTGGTTAGTCTAGCTAAAAGTTTGTTAATTTTGTTTGTATTTTCAATGAATAAAGTCTTAGTTTTCTCAACTGTTTCTATTGTTTTCCTATTTTCAATTTCATTTATTTTTGCTCTAATCTTTATTATTTCCTTCCTTCTGCTAATATTGAACTTAGTTTGTTCTTTTTCTGGTTCCTTGAAGGGTAATGCTATTAATAGGTTTTTTTGTGAGATCTTACTTTTTTCTTAATGTAAACATTTTTTAGCTATAAACTTTCCTCTTAGAAATGCTTTTGCTGCATTCCATAAGTTTTGGTAGGAATTTGTTAAAGGAAAGGAAAATATAACTTTACAATTATATTAATTCTATAAAATTATATTTTCTCAAAGAAAAAACACCACTCTTATAAAAATACCCAGTCAACAGTTTTGTACCCTGACTGTGGTGCTGTGCTGTGCTTAGTCACCCAGTCATATCCGACTCTTTGTGACCACATGGACTATAGCCTGCCAGGCTCCTCTGTCCAATAGCTAGTAAGTTTCAAAACTGAGATGTAAGCTGAGGTCTGTCTAATGTCTAAACCCAAGTATTTTGTCTTTCATTACATTAATTCTTCTAACCACCCCATCCTGATCAAGCTCAGCCTTTCTTTTTCTAGTTGCTGAAATGTGAGCTCCCTGAATATTGAATTTATTGTTCTAGATAGGTACTCAATGGTTCCCATCAGGATGACTATACACCACCAAAACTACTTGCTCAATCTTAGTCTCCATTCTAATAATTTCCAAACTCTCCTCATTTATTTTATTATTTTCTAAGATTTAATTTGATTTCCCAAATTTTTCCTGTGTCTTCTTTCACTACAGAGTAGCTGCCAAGAGCTTTCACCACTTATAGAATTTTTCTACTAGCACATTTCCCTTTGGCTTCTATATTTATAACTTTTCACTTTGTCTGACTTCAGCTTCTCTGGCCTTCTGTGCATAGTGCCAGGTTGATATCATCTGAAAAATATGTAACTGGCTACATATAAACCATCCAATTTCATCTTTACATTCTGCTTCTCTCACACATGGCATCATTTTCCATAAGAAAAGTGTGCGTGCGTAACAGACCACATATAATGGTAGCCTTTCCTTGCTCTGCTATTACATCAATTTCTTCCCTTACCCACCCATTGCTATGTGCTATCTTCTTCAATTTTATCAATACATCTGGCATTTCATTTCTCTACGAGAGTTTGAGAAGAAAATCATATACCAAAGGCTTTTCTTCATCTAGACACATTTCACAGCCTTTGACATTTAAAGAATTTCAGAGAAATGCTAGTACTTGTCAGTCAAATATTGCCTATCCTTTGTTACTGTTTCTAGCACTTTGAGGAGGATGCATTCTGCCAATTTTAGCGCTGTCTGCAGCTAGATTCCTTGTGTCACCTTGATGATCATTTCCTCTTCCTCTCAAGGACCATTGGAAACAGTAGCCTTCAAAGCTTTGCTGAAGCTGCTATCCTCCAAAGTCGTGTTGAACTCAGCAGTGAGGCTGGCGGGGCTGGGAGTATTTCTCGACTTCAACAGCTGGATCCTGCTGCTGCTCACTTCTGGAGCTGTCATGTCAGTTCCTCTATCAGTTGTCTCTTTCTCCTTTGATTTGGTGCCTCAACATAAAGCCATGGCCCGTCCCTTTTCTCTGCTCCTAAAAAATTCTGAAAAAACTCTATGATCCAAATTTCTCTTTCTGCACTGTCAGTCTGTCCAATTTGTCCACTAAGGCCACCACCAGACAATATTCTTCTTTATTACTTACCCATTCTCAAATGTTCATAGGTCCCACCTTTAGTTTTGCTTTAGCTTTTTGTTTTTCACCTATGTCCTTGACTCTGTATATAACTTCTCCTTACTTGTTCTTTGATTTTTGCCATTTTGCTTTTGTTCTTTCTCTCTTTGCTCTCCATTACGACACACCTGCATTTTGGAATTTGTGTTTGACTCTATAAAGCCCTTTATAGAGGGTTTTATAGGGAAAGGTTTGGCCCTTTCCCTTGGAGACTTTCCTTGAAATGTTATTTTGCATGTCTCGCCTGTCACATCCTAAAACTGGCATGAAGCTTCTGAGAATTTATTCTGGAAAAAATAGTAATACACGTGCATGAAGATGTAGCTGTACAAGGTTTTCAGCACAATACTGTTTACATTGTAAAAAATTATGCACGACCAAAATTTATATCAAAAAGTTATTAAATAAATTTTGGTACTGCCTTACAATGAAACAGTAAAAGCGCATTTGAAATAACAATGTGGAGCTATATTTATTGACATTGAAAACTTCAAAAAATTTCATGGGCAGGTTACAAAGTATCAATACACTATGATTATATATATCATATTATATATATAGTATATTTGTTAAACTCTACTGAATCTGGTCAGACAGATTTCATTGTGAATATCAGCTTGATAATTTATTAGCTGTCTGACTAGGAAAATGATTAACTTCCCCATGTCTTGATTTGTACATTTGTAAAATGAGGATGCCCCTTCACAGATCACTGCCTTGGTCATCGAGAAGGGGCTTGCATAACTCAATGAAGCTATGAATTGCCATGTAGGGCCACCCAAGATGGATGGGTCATAGTGGAGGTGGAGAGTTCTGACAAAACGTGATCCACTGGAGGAGGGATCACCCCAGTATACTTGCCATGAGGACCTCATAAACTGTATAAAAAGAGAAAAAGATATGACATTGAAAGATGAGTCCCCCAGGTTGGAAGGTGTCCAGTATGCTACTGGGAAAGAGCGGAGGATGACTACTAATAGCTCCAGAAAGAATGAAGCAGCTGGGCCAAAGCAGAAATGACACCCAGTTGTGGATATGTCTGGTGAAGAAAGTAAAATCTGATGCTGCAAAGAACAGTATTGCATAAGAACCTGGAATATTGGGTCCATGAATCAAGGTAAACTGGACGTGGTCAAGCAGGAGATGGTAAGAATAAACATCGACATCTTAGGAATCAGTGAACTAAAATGGATGGGAATGGGCGAATTTGATTCAGATGACCATTATACCTACTACTGTGGGCATGAATCCCATAGAAGAAATGAAGTAGCTCTTCCCCTCTCAGAGGATGAGATGGCTGGATGGCATCACCAATGCATTGGTCATGAACTTGGGCAAACTCTGGGAGATGATGATGAATAGGGAGGCCTGGTGTGCTATAGTCAATGGGGTCACAAAGAGTTGGACATGACTGGGTGACTGAACAACAACAACAAAAATGAGGATGATAATAGTATCTAACCTGTAGGATTTATGTGAGGATTAAATGATATAATTCATGTTAAGTGCACAGGACAGTGACTGGATATTATTTACAGTCCAGTTGACTCTTGAACAATGCAGGTTCGAACTGTTCAGGTCCGCTATACATAGACTTTTTTCCATAATAAATCCTATAGTACAACATGGTCTGATCCATGGTTGGTTGAATCCACAGATGTGCAACTGGGGTTACAGAAGGCTGACTGTAAGTTATACACGGATTTTTGACTGCATGAAGGATCAACACCTCTAACTTCTGAGTTGCTCGAGGGGAAACTGTATTTGAAAATTAAATAAAAATGTATATGAAAGTGCGTTGAGCAGACAGTGACTGAAAGGTGATTGATAAATATTGAAACATATTATGGCTTTGTCCTGATCATTTTGAGTATAGGAGAAAGGTCTCCTAAACTCTGAGATGTTCCATCCTCATGTTATGCCACATAAGGATAGGAGGACTTCCCCTCATAATAAGGGAGGAGAGCAAGGGCATTGCTACCCACAGGAAGTTAACAGGAGTTTTCTCAAAGCTCAAACGTTTATGTCTATCATTTTTGACAAAATCATGGCTTAAGTCTTTTCTTTGGTGCCATCTCTCAGATGCCCTCGCTTTTTTGCAATGTCTAATCAGAAATCAGGGCCTTCAGTATCATCACAGGACACAGTGATTGGGGGGTTTCTGAGAGTTTGTGTCACACAAGGTGGCAGGTGGAATAGAGAGCTTTGTGTAAGGGGAACTTTGGGCTGTGTGTGAAGGAGACACAGTCAACCTCAGCTATTTTGATATTTGAAGCTGTTATCATAGCTAAAGAGGTTTGTCACAGGAGGTCTTCATGGAGCACTCAGGCCATCTTCTTGAACAGGAAGCCATTTCCCATGGATGGGAGAACTGCTCTTTCTTGTTTCCTCAGCATTCTTGGCTTGGCTGTTTCTTTTCTTACTCAATTTTCTAGACCTTAATTGTTCCTAGACTTTATAGTTACAATTCCTAAACTTGAACTATTCTGACATATTCATTTTTAGGGAACAAATTATTTTATTAAAAACCAATGTTTTTTTTTTGTGTGTGTGTGGAGGTGGGGAGCAAGAAGAAGCCTGTTTTCGCTCAGCTTAATTTTTCTTCCAAAACAAGGCAAGCCAGCCATTGGAATCTTGCTGCTATCCTTCTGGTCCTCCCATCCTAAAAATAGGGGCCTTTTCCTAACCAACCCCAGAGACAGGAGGGACTATCACACTGGTGCTGAGGGACCTAGGGGCTGCTGGGAGGCCTTATTCTTTTCCAGAACCATCCATCCCTAGTAGAGCACAGACCTTGAAGCCTGGGCCAAGTCCCTGGTCTTTTCTTACAGTGTACAGAGTTTTTTTAATTTTTCTTTAAGCCAATCTAATCCCAGGAGAGAAGAGGCAACAAAGCCAGATGTGAATATAACTTTAGTTGACCAATAATAAAATGCAAGAAGCCGCCCCCACAAATGATTTTTTATAACCATCTATGATTAGAGATTTCCAAAGGAATAAGGAATGCCCAGCTAGTGCTCAGAGTTATATGGTGGGTATTTGCCAATTTTCTGGATATTTGTTAAGACTACATGGCAGGGAAACATCAGTTGAAGGTACATACATTAATCCAGTGAAATTTTTGTGTTACATATAAGTAAAGCTTTATTCTTCATTTATTCAATAAGCACTGTAATATCCTACAATGTAAGAGGCACAGTGTTAGATACAATGAACTGAATACATAGTTGAAAGATATACAAACTGTTTATAGAGTCTGGTAAGGGATACAAGATGTGTAGGATGTAATGAGTATCACAGAACCAATGAAACTAATTGTTCTAGGAGTTTCAAGAGATACAGTGATCTCTTCTGACTGAAGGATTCATGGACGAGATAGCATTTGAACATATTGAAGGACAAGATGGAGAGGCATTTCAAGGGAATAAAATGGTGTGAGCAAACACTGGAGAGAAATAAGGTTTTTTTTTTTTTTTCAGGAACAATACATAGTGCTGGAGAAGACATTTGATAGTGCCTTGGACTGCAAGAAGATTAAACCAGTCATTCCCAAAGGAAATCAACCCTGAGTATTCTTTGGGAGGACTGATGCTGAAACTGAAGCTCCAATATTTTGGCCGTATGATACAAAGAGCTGGCTCACTGGAAAAGACTCTGATCCTGGGAGTGATTTAAGGCAGGAGGAGAAGGAGGCGACAGAGGATGAGATGGTTAGATAGCATCACTGACTGTATGAACATGAATTTGAGCAAACTCCGGGAGACAGTGAAGAACAGAGGAGCCTGGCATGCTGCAGTCCATGGGGTTGCAAAGAGTCGGACACAACTTAGTGACTGAACAAGAATAGTGCACAATACCTACGAATAGGAGGAGCCAAATATCTAGATTGATCAAACCACAAAATGTCTGGCTCTGAAAGGACATTTGAGATAATTGAATGTCATTTTATAGGTGAGGAAGCAAACAACTTTTTTTAAAAGTAATCAAGCTGATTTGTACTACTTTGAGGTTAGATTATACATAGCTTTAGCTATTAGGTAAAAGATATTTCAGTTCATTTGATAGGCAATGGAAAACACTGGGAATTTCTGATCAGCAAAGTGACAATGACAGATATAATGATAAGAGCTCATTATAATAAATGTATTGTACATTTACTAGGTACCATGCCCAGGGCTAGCTTTTTTATGTGGTACTTCATTTACTGTACTCTGTGAGATAGATATCATTATTAGCCATGTTTGATAGATGAATGAAATAAGGGTCTTCGAGATTAAATGATTCCCCAAGTTCACAGAGCTCATAAATAGTATAGCTGAGATTTGAACCCAGTAGTCTGGCTGAATGATAGTGCTAAACTACCACCAAGGTGATGGATGTATTAGGAAGTGGTAGTAGGCCAGAGGAGGAACTGGAATAGGAAAAAGAATAGATCAGTTAGGAGACCATTGTAATAATTCTGGCAAGAGGTGTTCAGTTCAGTCACTCAGTTGTGTCTGATTCTTTGCAAACCCATGGACTGCAGCACGCCAGTCCTCCCTGTCCATCACCAACTCCCAGAGTTTACTCAAACTCATCTCCACTGAGTCGGTGATGCCATCCAACCATCTCATACTCTGTCGCCCCCTTCTCCTGCCTTCAATCTTTCCCAGGTCTTCAGTATTCATTAGGGTCTTTTCAAATGAGCCAGCTATTTGCATCAAGTGGCCAAAAAGTTTTGGAGTTTCAGCTTCAACATCAGTCCTTCCAATGAATATTCAGGACTGATCTCCTTTAGGATGGACTGGTTGGATCTCCTTGCAGTCCAAGGGACTCTCAAGAGTCTTCTCCAACACCACAGTTCAAAAGGATCATTTCTTTGGCACTCAGCTTTCTTTATAGTCCAACTCTCACATCCATACATGACTACCGGAAAAACCATAGCTTTGACGAGACGGACCTTTGTTGGCAAAGTAATGTCTCTGGTTTTGAATATGCTGTCGAGATTGATCATAACTTCTCTTCTGAGGAGTGTCTTTTAATTTCATGGCTGCAGTCACTGTCTGCAGTGATTTTGGAGAACAAAAGAATAAAGTCAGTCACTGTTTTCCCATCTATTTGCCATGAAGTGATGGGACCAGATGCCATGATCTTAGTTTCTGAACGTTGAGCTTTAAGCCAACTTTTTCACTCTCCTCTTTCACTTTCATCAAGAGGCTTTTTAGTTCCTCTTCACTTCCTTCCATAAGGGTGGTGTCATCTGCACATCTGAGGTTATTGATATTTCTCCCGGCAATCTTGATTCCAGCTTGTGCTTCTTCCAGCCCAGCATTTCTCATGATATAATCTGCATATAAGTTAAATAAGCAGGGTGACAATATACAGTCTTGATGTACTCCTTTTCCTATTTGGAAACAGTCTGTTGTTCCATGTCCATTTCTAACTGTCCCTTCCTGACCTGCATACAGGTTTCTCAAGAGGCAGGTCAGGTATTCCCGTCTCTTTGAGAATTTTCCAGTTTGTTGTGATCCACACAGTCAAAGGCTTTGGCATAGTCAATAAAGCAGAAATAGATGAAATAGATGTTTTTCTGGAACTCTCTTGCTTTTTCGATGATCCAGCAGATGTTGGCAATTTGATCTCTGGTTCCTGTGCCTTTTCTAAAACCAGCTTGACCATCTGGAATTTCACAGTTCATGTACTGTTGAAGCCTGGCTTGGAGAATTTTGAGAATTACTTTACTAATGTGTGAGATGAGTGCAATTGTGTGGTAGTTTGAGCATTCTTTGGCATTGCCTTTCCTTGGGATTGGAATGAAAACTGACCTTTTCCAGTCCTGTGGCCACTGCTGAGTTTTCCAAATTTGCTGGCATATTGAGTGCAGCACTTTCACAGCATCATCTTCTAGGATTTGAAATAGCTCAACTGGAATTCCATCACCTCCACTAGTTTTGTTAGTAGTGATACTTCCTAAGGCCCACTTGACTTCACATTCCAGGATGTCTGGCTCTAGGTGAGTGATCACACCATCGTGATTATCTGGGTCATGAAGATCTTTTTTGTACAGTTCTTC
>NW_024070207.1:26653046-26735960 GCF_014754425.2 Oryx dammah
ATCACACCATCGTGATTATCTGGGTCATGAAGATCTTTTTTGCACAGTTCTTCTGTGTATTCTTGCCACCTCTTCTTAATATCTGCTGTCTCTATTAGGTCCATACTATTTCTGTCCTTTATTGAGCCCATCTTTGCATGAAATATTCCCTTGGTATCTCTAATTTTCTTGAAGAGATCTCTAGTCTTTTTCGTTCTATTGTTTTCCTCTATTTCTTTGCACTGACCACTGAGGAAGACTTTCTTATCTCTCCTTGCTATTCTTTGGAACTCTGCATTCAAACAGGTATATCTTTCCTTTTCTCCTTTGCTTTTTGCTTCTCTTCTTTTCACAGCTATTTGTAAGGCCTCCCTCCTCAGACAGTCATTTTGCTTTTTTGCATTTCTTTTTCTTGGGGATGATCTTGCTCCCTGTCTCCTGTACAATGTCATGAACCTCTGTCCATAGCTCTTCAGGCACTCTGTCTATCAGATCTAATCCCTTAAATCTATTTCTCACTTCCACTGTATAATCGTAAGGGATTTGATTTAGGTCATACCTGAATGGTCTAGTGGTTTTCCCTACTTTCTTCAATTTATATCTGAATTTGCCAACAAGGAGTTCATGATCTGAGTCACAGTCAGGTGATTAGGACCAAATCATATGTGGGAGTTATTCGAATAGAAGAGAGGGAGAGACTCAAGAACTGTTTTTAAAAAAGACCTGATAGATTGGATGCAGTGATGGGAAGGAGGAATGAAAGGGGTTGGGAAGCTCAATGAGTCAAGAATATGAGATGATTTTCAAAGAAGAGGAATGCAAAATTTAAAAACCATCAATAGAAATTTAATATCTAGAAAAAGAAAAATAACAGCTTTGCCTTAATCAGTTATTCTCAAGTCAGCTTGGTCTTCCTCAGTGGCTCGGCAGTAAAGAAACCGCCTGCAATGCAGGAGAAACAGGAAATGTGGGTTCAATTCCTGCTTCAGGAAGATCCGCTGGAGGAGGGCATGACAACCCACTCCAGTATTCTTCCCTGAAAATTCCATGGTCAGAAAGGCCTGGTGGGCTACAGTCCATAGGACTGGAAAGAGTTGGACACAACTGAAGCAACTGAGCATGCATGAATGCAAGTCAAACTTAAAACATTTAGTCCTGAAACTTGAAGAGTGAGATTGATGAGCCAAAGCATATTCAGTAAAAGCTGACTAGGATCGTGAAGGGACTTGATGACTAACAGTCATAGAAATAGGGCTTGATTAACTTGGAAAAAGGAAGGCACAGGAATGGTCCTGATAACTGTTCTCAGACATCTCAAAGGCTGGAAAGAAGAACAGATTCCTCTTCTTGTGTTTTTCTTTAGTAAGATATCATGAAGCAGAACCAGGGCCAGTGAGTAGAAGGAATCAGGAGAGAGATTTTTGGCAGAATACAAGGAAGAAATATATTGAAGTGGGAGGCATGCCAACATGGAAAGGCATAGTACAAGATGTTGGTGGAATGAATGCCTTTGGAAATAGTGGTTAGCCTGGCCTTGTCTCTGTAAATTATATAATAATTACTGAATGACAACTTGTTGAAGAGGCTGTGAGGGAGACCAAGTAATAGGTGAGTAGCTGGACTAGGTAAATTTTACAGGTCACTACAGCACTGAGATACTTTGGAACTGCAGTTGGAGAAAGTTTGAGAGCTTATTGGTTCTCAAGTATGATGAAATGAAAGTTTTTGGTAGAATTGAGGATCAGTTGTCTTTGTAAAGACAGTAACTATAGGATATGTGGTTCTAAAATTGAAAAGACACAACTCAGTAAGATGCTTTCCAGCGATTGAAGGACATACCCAGAAAAGTAGGGTGCCACTGCGGGCTCAGTCACCACTGTCAGTCCGTCATTTCTAGGGGATGGTATAGTCAGTTGAATCTTTTGAATTTTTTTGAGGGAGGGAGATTTCTCAGTGGCTGTTCATAGAAAACAGGAAGCTGAAAGTATTCAGTGACTCATGCAGCAAAAGGCAGAAAGAGGTGTAAATATACCCAATTGGCACAAAATCATGTTACTTCCAATAGTATGCAAATGTAAGACTAGAGCAGGTGGCCTGGAAATAATACTTTCCTGCCTTCTCTGCATCACTGCTAAGGCTGCCTGTGTCTACAGGGGACTGCTTATACACATGTTTTTATTTGCCTCAGGTCCTACCCTTAAGTTGATTGCTCCCTTTCTCTGGCCTCAAAAAATGGTCAGAACCATAATGATCCTCTTTCCAGGCATAATCTGCTGCTCGGTTCATGGATCTCTCTGGGACAAAGATAATAAATATGTTTAATCTTTTGGGCCAATTCTGATTGAATGGTAGTGGCTGCATAGGGCACTGTGGTGAGAAGTCATTCGAGGTCTCATCTGAACACATCAGGAAGGAGAGCCAGGACTGATTCATGATGTGTAGGTCTGGCATGGAAGCTGGACAGCATGCATGCCTCTAAATGTACTCCTCCTGGGGTAGAAGAGAAAGTTGTACAATATATTTCTGCCCCAAATTATTATTATCTGTGTCATGCTAGGCTTAAGGGTTAGAACACAAAACTACTGATCCCTAGGCCTCATGTACTTTCTGGCCATCAGAATCAAATATTAGTTGAGCGTTGATTCTGGCCACAATATTGTTTCCTAAGTGTAGTTAAAGATGAGTCCTGGCTCTGGTCACAGATTGAGCCCCAAATCTGGCCACAGATGGCACCCTAACTCCAGACACAAATGATCATTATCAAAAAGGTTAAGACAAACCTCTTCTCACCACTGGAGACACAATTCAAGGCCTGTATTTTACTAGGGATGGGTTAGTAGCTGTGCCTTTTGTCGGTGAAGGACAGTGCATTATTGATATAGCAATATGCCTGTCAGTGTTTCGTCTTCAATTATCTAGCTGCAGAGAACACAAATGCTTTA
Organism: Oryx dammah; assembly: GCF_014754425.2. Taxonomy (NCBI): domain Eukaryota; kingdom Metazoa; phylum Chordata; class Mammalia; order Artiodactyla; family Bovidae; genus Oryx; species Oryx dammah. The sequence continues at coordinate 26,655,968 of NW_024070207.1, forward strand.
TTGCTGGGGTAGACAGTCTTTTCCTGAAAGAGAAGAAAAAAAGAAAGAAAGAAATGAAACTCAAGTGAAAGAAGTAATTTCCTGTGACTGTGAAAACATAAAGCAAATGCCTGAACATGGTTTTAGATGGGTCTATGAGTGTGGCTGATGGAAGGAAGATTTCTTGGAAAGGACGTCTACCTTTAGTACTGCTGGGTACAGAGCACATTAGGGGTCAAGGAAGCCAGGAATCATGTCCTGGAAATCAGTTTCTATTAAATGAATAGGCTTCATACAGCTACCAAATCCAGTCTGGATAAATGGTTTTGTAGAATAATAATTTTTTTTAAAAAATCATGAAGTGACTTGATAAGGTAGTAATAAAGCTGTCAGAGTCTCTACTTGAACTGAAGTTGAAGTGTAATAGGGGATTTTAAAAAATGTCTAAATCTTTGCAGGATGAGGAAGAGGGAAGCTCAGGAATGAGAACTCCATGTGAATATTGCACTTGGGGGGCTAGGGAGGTGGGAGCTTTGGAATGTGTGAAAACAGCTCTGCCCAATAGAACTTCCTACAGTGTTGGAAGTAAGCTGTATTTACACTGTCCAATATGGTAGCCACTGGCCACCTATGGCTATTGAGCACTTGAGATGTGGATCGTGTTATAGATGACTTAAACTTTTAACTTTAGTCATAATTAATTAAAAATTACATAGTCACATGTGGCTAGAAGCTACCAGGCTGGATGGCCTAGCACTCAAATGTAGGTTAGTATCCAGATTCAGGAGTAACAAAAGTCTAAGGAAAAGACAGAACAATCAGCAAATCTATATGTCTGTGTGCAATTTGTATCTCTGTTGAGAATAGGCTGCTGTTAGCTGTGGACAGACAGGCCCTGCACCTTGATTTAAAAAAAAAAAATGTGTATTGTTTTATTTTATTTATTTGTTTAGTTTTTTGGCTGTGCTGTGTGGTATGTGGGATGCCACTACTCGGACCAGGGATCGAACTCACTCTCCCTGTATTGAAAGTGGGAAGTCTCAATCACTGGGCCACCAGGGCCGTCCCTGTACCTTGATTTTACATGAGAACATGCCAGTGTTGGTGGAGCATGTGTCTCTGTGATTAGTCTAAGGCTATGGAAAGTTCAAGTACATTATTTTTTACTAATGGGCGTTAATGACTTTAATGAAAGTAATCTATCTTGTTTGGTGCAGAGAAATGAATGTTTCACAAAAGAAATGTAAATAAAATTTTGATGAAAGAATTTGGTAATATTTCTTCTCTGCTCTGGGTATAATAGCCCAAGTTCTATCTTTATGTGGGGCATTTATAATCCAGTCAAAGAAAAAAACTTAATATCTATTTCAATATCATACTACGGGTGACTTGGACTACAGAATGAAACAAGAAAACATGATATGCCAGCGGCCAAATTAATGTCTTCGGCTATAGTTTGGCTAACGAAGCAGATCTTAAACTTGACTGTCTATTTGTCCCACTGTCATTTAGTGATTATAATTCTGAGGTTCAGGTCTTGCATTTGCAATAGTTGCCCTATGTGCTACCTTTATAGTTTTAAAAATTTCCCACTCTATTATAGTGCATTCATTCAGAAAACCTATAAAAGTCTAGTGTATCTGGTGGATTGAGGATAATGGGAAATCATAAAAGACAATGCTAGGGCTTGATCATGAAGGACTTTCAAGCCATTTTGAAATATTTAGACTTTGTCATAGGAGTGGTGAGAGTGACATGAGAATTTTCCAAAGCTTAGGTGCTTCTGTGTGAGGAATGATTTGGAGAGCAGGGAAGATGAACCCCTGAGTGGTTAGAACTTTAGTGCTATGGTTAAGGTGAAAGGTGATGATGGTAATCTAAGATGATGGAGGCAGGCAGTAGAGTTGGAAGGGAGCAGACAGATTCAACAAACAATTGACATAGCACTAGTCAAACTTGGTGAGTGGCCAAGTTTCTGGATAAAGAAGGATCAGACTGTACTCCCCTTGGGTAACCCCTGCTTTTGCCCTCTGCTCTTCCTGGAACAAGATTAGGTGCTCTGTCCCTCGTCCTCTGCAAAATAAATCCACCCACTTCCCAAAACATTAATGGAGAATGAGCTTTTTGCTGAATATGTCACTATGGAATGGACAGCCTGGTTACATTGCACACCAGAGTGAAATTGAATCTAATTCTCTCATTGGACATCTCTTTCCCAGTCTTTCCTGGTCATCCCTTTTCCTTCCTCCACTGGTCCTGTCTTCTCAACTCTGTTTTCTTGCCTCCTCCTAGATTCTATTTCACATCTATCTTCTTACTTATAGAGAGCAATTTGCCTTTTTTCTGGGTTTCTTTACCTTACAGCCTCATATGGCAGCCCACACATTTTGCTTGAGAATCATCGTCTTTAGAAGGCAGGGATATAATAAACAGCAACCAGTATTACTGATATTTTTCTTTTTTCTCAGGTTTCAATACAGCTAGATATTGGCCTGTTACTGATCCTATCTTTATTTAATATTTGGATACTTTGTTCAGTGTGTATTTTTACATTATTTTCAACTCAAAAATCTTGCATTAAAATATTATTCATCTTATTTCTAAATCTTGTTGCCCCTTACATTTTTATAATAAATTTTTGGAAAGTTATATTTTGTTAAGAATATAACAAATGGCATAAGTAATTTAAATTATAATTGAGAAGCAAGAGTGAATCTATGAAACAGGTAGTGTCCAATAAGTCTTCTTTTTCTTATACAGCAAGTAGAAAGGAAAAAAAAATTCCTGTCACATTGAAATATAGTCTCTTGCTGTTTAGTTATGTACTTAAATTTGCCCCTTAAGTTTTGTGTTCAAAGGCAGTACCTTACTTGCCCTGGCCTTTGATGACTTGTAGGGAATTAAAAATAAATTTTTGTGCTTTATATGAGTATAATTTTCCAGAAATATTGATTTTCGTGGGCCACTCAGTCTGACCTTTTGCATATGCGTGCTTCTTTCTACCCATCAGAAGTCTAGTGCAGTGGGAGAATTCATTTTTACTCATTGGACAAACATTCTTTGAGCTCCTATTTTATTCCAGGCACTGTGTGATGAAGAAGATCTTTTTAGTGGATGAAACAGAGAGGAAGCAAATAAACATGCAAAAAAATCACTTATGACTTTTTTTTTTTGACCAATAGGTACTAAGTACTTACTATAAAGTGTCAGGGATGGCTTCTGGCCCTATGGAACTGACATTCTTATAGGGGAAGAAAGAGAAAATGTTCAGCTTGTTTTCGTTGTTGTTGTTGATGATGATAAGGTGATTTAAATGGAACATTACTTAGAGAAAAGCATACAGAATACTGCTTTGCTTTTATCACTAGAAAAATGGTTTTCTTCCAAAGCTTAACTCAATTAATGTCTCACCTCCCCCAGTATGCCAGAACCACGAATCCTGCAGAGTGTTAGTTATGCATTAAATTCACCTTCTCATATTCATGACGGCTAAATCATTTTTACTTTTATATTGCCTTCTTCCTGATATTTTGCCAAATTCACATATGCACAGGAAGAAAGTTGATATTTTCTCTCTGTTAGCACGAGATGCTTTATTGCTGAACTCAGTGGCACCACATTAATTCAAAGGGAGAGAGGCCAATGAGACTGGAAATCAAGCCCTTCAATTCCAAATTTCCACATTTATTGCATTTGAGGATGCCAAGGCGTAATGATAAAGTATTTCAGCAGGCAGAACTCACAGTTTTAAACCTATTTACTCTGCTGTAGCTGAATGTCGCTGCATATGATAAATGTTGTGAATAAGTATGTTTCAAGGCCAAAGAGATCTATGAGAAATCCCATCATTCTAAAGACCACAAAATCATTTCAGAAATTGAACAATATTACAGCAGCTTAATAGCAAATTTGAATCTTGTGTCTCCAACAAGTCGAGTCCTTTAAAGCAACCTGTGGGTTGTTTATGCATAACAGCCAGCATTCTTTTCCTTTGGACCTTCCAGTAACAGAAACTTAAATTCTCCCAAGAAGACAATCAACTCACGAGTCAGTTATCAACCAAATGTTCAGGGTTCTCATGGTGGATGAGCTTAGGAAGTGAGGTGTTGTTATCACAAAAGAATCGTTTGGAAGGACCAGTGGACCCATCATACAGTTTGAGATTAGGGAATTCATTTCTGGCTTTTAGAACCTGAATCCTTCATGTAAATCAGTAACAATCATTACCTGAAAAGCAATGATTACTTCCAAAATTTAAAAATGCAACCAAAGCCTGATAAAACAAGTGCCTGAAATCCGTGCTATTTTTTTTAAAACTTTTATTTTGTGTTGGGGTATAGCCAATTAACAATTTGTGATAGTTTCAGGTGCACAGTGAAGGGATTCAGCCATACTTATACATGCATCTATTCTCTCCCAAACTCCCCTTCCATCCAGGCTGCCACATAACATTGAGCAGAGTTCCATGTGCTATACAGTAGATCTTTGTTGGTTATCCATTTTAAATATAGCAGTATTATTTTATATGTATACATCAGCCCTATGTTCTAAATTTTCTGGGATAAGATCTTTAAAAAAAAAAAAAACAACAAAAAACTGTTCTCTTAGGCTCATTAACTATTGACATTTCCAAAACACTCCTGCATTTTCTCATGCAGATTGTTATCTCCCTGACAGCTTTTTATATTCTGAGGCAGTATAAACATCTTTCATAAGATGGCATGAGCCAAAGTTGGTGTCAGCTTTGTTTACCATAATTGGGATTTTCAGTTTCAGAAAATATAAGTAAATCGTTGCTTTGGATTCTCTCTATGTCAGGGGCATGCAGACAGAAGGCAACCCCAAACTTACCTGGCTTTCCCAGACCTGGCTATGATGGAAGGGACTCAACATTTAAGTCTGCTTTTGGGAAGAGGGTAAAATAGGAGGGAAAAGTAAAACCACCTGGGAAAAGATATGACCTTTACTGCGAGCTTTAAGGAAGAAATGTGATGCATATTCCTCATGTGCCTTGTTTCAACCTGAACCCAATTGCACTGGTCTATAAAGTGCTCTTTGGCTTTGCTATCCTGATTTTTTAATTTACTAATGATAAAGTCTCCCCCCAAGCATCATCAGCTTTTAATTGTGAAAGCACCCCAGGGTTAGTGGTGTGGTTTGCACAAACCCTAACTGACCTGCTAACACACCCTGAAATCTTGGCAGGATTAATTTTTTCACAGTTTGAGCGATTTTTAAAATCAGATTAATTACCACCTCCTGTAGTCCAATCACTCACTCTCTGCCAACCCACCCTAAGAACATAGATCTATTCCTGGAGCTGTGAGAAATCTGTCATGATGCACTTAGTTGAACAGAATTTTTTTTAAATTTTGGACAAAATTACATTCCTGGAATGATCTTTGCTGGGCTGGTGGTTGAAAATTGAGATGTTACATTGAAATAGGTACAGTGCTTTCAAGCAAACAGCAAAGTGCTTTTGTTTGAATTTTGGGTTTATTACTAATAGCTGCATTTAATGGGCATTTTGTCTGATTTAACCCCTCCAAAAGGACTTCCTATAGGTCTACTAGGTTTCTTTCCCCCTTTATCACTGGATAATCATGCCTTATTTCTCTCTCAAAATGTGAAAACTCTTCTGGATATATATGGAACCTCTGCAGGCTTCCACCATAATATTCTAGCCAGTTCCTATTGTGACTAGCAGAGCCAGATGTAGAAACTATTAAAGTTCATGCCAAAAGTAAATAGATAAACAGATAGTGGAGAAGGGATTCCTAACAACAGAATGCCAACTGATAGATGTGGAGGGAGTGGTAGAGTTGGGAAATCATTGTAGTAGAGAAGGGTTCAGGAAAAAATCATCCATAGATGCTAACTTTGGCGGAGGGAATCTCAATGAGGAGCAAGATATATGTATGTTCTCCAAGTGTTTCCTCCTAGATTGTGTTTTGGTAATGAAGTGAAAAAGAGTACACAGCAGGAACACCGAACAATGCCTTGACCAGTTTTCAATCTCACAGACAGACATTGTGTCCTGTGAACATGATGCTCTGAGTGGGACACATCACTTATGTGGTTTTCTGGCTGGGAATGCATTAACCAAATCTAATCCTAAGGAAGACCCAGACAAACGAAAATTGAGGAACCGTCTATAAAGTAGTAGGCTTCTGCTCTTCAAATATGTCGGTGTCATCAAAGACAAAGGCTGAAGAACTGTTTGAGATGAAACTAAAGGGACATGACGACTAAAGGCAGTCATGACATTATTGGGACAATTGATGAAATAATATGAGCAGTAGATAAGATAAAGGTATTGTAACAATGTTACATTTCGTGAACTTAATAACTGTGCTGTGGTTATCTAAGCGAATATCTTTGTCCTTAGGAAATACAAACTAAAGTATTAGGGGGTTAAGGGATTTGATAGATGTAATCTACCTTAAAATGGCTCAGAAAATAAATTATATATGAGTATATTAAATATATATATATAAATTTCTATATGGAAATAATTATATGTAATGAATTATATATATGTACATGCTGTATGTCAGAGGGCATCAGAGGATGAGATGGCTGGACAGCTTCACTGATGCAATGAATATGAACTTGGGCAAACTCTGGGAGATGGTGAGGGACAGGGAGGTCTGGTGTGCTGCAGTCCATGGGGTCACAAAGAGTCCGACACGACTGGGTGACTGAACAACAACAACATATGCTCCTGTGCTGTGCTTAGTCGCCCAGTTGTGTCTGACTCCTTGCGACCCCATGGACTGTAGCCTGCCAGGCTCCTCTGTCCATGGGGATTCTCCAGGCAAGAATACTGGAGTGGGTTTCCATGCCCTCCTCAAATATATACATATATGTATGTATATATACAGTCTATGGGCTTCCCTGGTGGCTCAGAGGTTAAAGCGTCTGCTTCTAATACAGGAGACCTGGGTTCGATCCCTGGGTTGGGAAGATCCCCTGGAGAAGGAAATGGCAACCCACTCCAGTATTCTTGCCTAGAGAATCCCATGGACGGAGGAGCCTGGTGGGCTACAGTCCATGGGGTCGCAAAGAGTTGGACACAACTGAGCGACTTCACTTCTGTATACAGTCTATGCTTTTATTCACTATTCTATCTGCATTCCAAAACACAGCTGTGTATATATACATATGTATATGCATATATCCATACATACATACACACTCATAGAGAACAAGATGAACCTGGGTAGAGTGTCTATCCATATCCTCTATGTTTTTGCAACTGTTAAGTTTGGAATTGTTTTTCAAGAATGATGGCACTGATTCCCTTGTATACTGTGGATTCCTATTGTCATTCTGCCTCTGACATCACTCCCACTACCGTTCTCCCTAACCTGTCAAGTCATCTTCCTTGATCCCTACCTGGATTTCCAAGTCCAGCTCCTTGGACATCCTTGTATGCACCACTTCCTGTTCTGTGTCCCTCTAGCGTGACTGGTCTCAATATCATTTGGCACGAAGCCTGAGCCTTTCAATTGGCCCTGTTTGGGATTCAAACAGCATAGTGGGTAAAACACAGACTGTGGAGTCAGATTGTCTGAGTTCAGGTCTCATTTCTGCCACTTACAATCTAAGTCTTGTTCCTTTGACAGGAAGCAGCATTTCAAGAGGGCAAAAGAGCACTCACTGGGAGTCCAGAGGATTGATTCTAGGTGTCCCTTTGTCACAGGGGAGTGACTTTCTGAGTCTTAGTTTTCTCACCCATAAAATAACGGTGTTGGATGAATAAGTGGTTTTCCACCCTGGCTGACATTAAAATCATCTGGGGAGCTCTAGTATATACATAGAATATATCTTTAAAAATCTGATTTGAATGGTCAGGAGTGAGTCCCAGGCATGATAGCTTTTAAAAGCTGGCAGGCGATTTTAACGTGTGGGTTAAAATTCATGGGCTGAGAACCACTGAGGCAGGTGGTTTCCAGCTTTACAAGTCTATGACTCCATACAGAAGTACCGCTGTGAAGTCATTGTTGTTGGTATTGAGACCCTTTCTCTCTCCCCCAAAATGTGTAGCCTAGGGCTTGATCACATGGCAGGGACACACAATAACAATATGTTAACTGAAATAATAATCAGCTAAGATTTCCCTTTCTTTCTTTTCTCCAGCTAGAAAGAGACATCTTTGACAATCTCAGCATCTTGACAGAATGATTACTGCCTCCTAGAATCCTCCACTAGCCATAGGAAATTAGCTGTAGCCGTGTATGCTCTTAATGGGAATCTAGCATGGGCTATTTCTGTCATTGTGGTTTAGTCTGATATTCCAATATGCTCCTGCTGCTTTTCATGATCTTAGCAAAAAAAGAAGAGGCAGCAGTTCCCCCTTGGTTCACATTTGACCAATTGCTATGCTTGAGGCCATCACAAAACACCATAGGTGTTGAAAATGATTAGGGACAATTAAGATAGTGCAGCCTCCAAGGAAAAAGCCACTATCAAGTCTTCGATCTCCTGAATGCATAAGTTGTGTGTTCCTGCAGCTGCAATGACCTAAAAATATCTAATACTTAATTACTTCCAAAGTGTCAGTCTTCATAACCGGGTATTAGAATGTTCTAATTGATAGCACAGCTGCTGCTTCCCTGCCTGACACTAGCATATGGCTTGCAATACTCTACCTTAATCAGTTTTCTTTCTTCGTAAAGCTCATTTACTGCAATCTACCTAGAATTGGAATTAATGCACCTTTTTTGTTGTTGTTGTTTTTTCAATTTACTGTTTTCTTCTTTGAGTGAGATGGAAAAATACCAAGAAAGAGAGAAAGAGGGAAGGAGTCGGGGAGAGAGGGAAGGGGAGAGAGAGAGAGAGAGAGGAAGGCCTGGAAAAAAGAGGAGGAGGACAGGAGAGGGAGGGAGAAGGAGAGAAAAAGAAAGTAAAGAAGAAAAAGAGAAAAATAGCTCAGAGGACTATGGCAACTGAATTGTGTTGGAAAACATTCTATTTTGCTTTTGCATTTCACTTTAAGAAAATCCTATATATTTCCAGTCGTCAGCTAGGGTCATCCTCATTGTCCTTAAAATTGAAATAAGTTTGGCTGGAACTCTATCAGGCTTCCCTCTGGTGGCTCAGCTGTAAAGAATCCGCCTGCAATGCAGAAGATGATGGCTCATTCCCTGGTCAGGAAGATCCCCTGGAGGATGGCCTGGCAAGCCAAGCCAGTATTCTTGCCTGGTGAATCCCATGGACAAAGGAGCCTGGTGGGCTACAGCCCATAGAGTCACACAGAGTCAGACACAACTGGAGCGACTTAGCACACACGCATAGCAACTCTATCCCAGAGACCATGGGAAGTCTGAAGCCCTGTGTAAGCTGTGAATTTCCAGGGTGCTGACACTATACAGTCGCCTGAAGCCTGAGTGCCTGCTATTTGGGAAGCTTTTTTATTTCAGGGTCTTCTTACTGTGCTGTACATACTCTTTCTCTTCTCTACCATGTTGGCTCAAACTCAGAACACAACTCCTGTTCTTCATTTCCCAGCAACCCACTGACACAAGGAAAGCGTGGCGGATGTTACTGAAGCTGGGTGGGGGGTGTGTGTGGAGAGATGCTACCACAGTTGCAAACAACTTCAGATGGAGCAGTGGCCATCCTTGTCCTTTCAAGTAAGCCATTTCTGAAACCCGAGCTAGTCTCTCACCATGTGGGTTAGCTTCCTTCCTCTCTCTTCATGGCCTCATTCCTTTTCTTTTCCTTTTTGCTTTGGCCCTCTCAGGAGGAATATAAAAGTATTACAGATTTTCTTTGTACAGAACAATTTGTCTGTCTCTAGGGTCAATACTAACTCCAGAACTTAGCTCTGGGCCTCCCTGTGCCTACTCCTAACTGTGCACTTACTGCTTAAAAGGGCCCATCTGATTTGGGTTTGTGCTATAGCATATACATAATTAATGGCCTTTCCTGGTGGCTCAGATGGTAAAGAATCTGCCTGCAATGCAAGAGCCGGGTTTGATCCCTGGATCGGGAAGATCCCCTGGAGAAGGAAATGGCACCCCACTCCAGTATTCTTGCCTGGGGAATCCCATGGACAGAGACTGTAGCCTGATGGGCTACAGTCCTTAGCGTCACAAAGAGTCAGACACAACTGAGCAAGTAACACACATACATAAATACACACACACACATCTCTCCAAATTTATAAAATGTATATGGTATACCAATTACAACTTAATCTTTTATTGTGCAGTTGGATTTCCTATAAAAACAGAATCCTAACTTATGTGCAGGGCTGTAGTGTCTTTCTAGCCCTAACTGATTCTTTACACAGCTGTCAAATGAATCTTCTAGAAACTTTTTTCATGTTAGGTCTCTGCATACCACTCTTCATTAATATGGTGATTTGGTGAATATTTATTTATTTATTTTTTTCTGGTGAATATTTAAATGTGAGTAGTTGATAATGGATTAATGTACTATGCTCAGATAACATGCATTTAGTCAGGGACTTTTACATCTTGAACTAGAGAAGTGAGTCATAATCTAAAATATGTGATGTAATTAGAAGAGCTCCTAGAATAGAATAAGTAAGTGCTCAGTAAGGCTTAGTGACTACTATTGTTATTGTTATTATATTATTGTTGGGGATTTGGTGTGGTGGTGGCTGGGTCAATGAGAGGAAGGTATTGATAAGTCAGGGGGACTTATAGGTGCTGCTCAAATTCCTTTATTTAAACAGCTTATTGAGTGATGTCAGAGCTAGGATTCACAAGTAGCCTCTTTGTTGTTGTCACCGCTGCCCACCAACTTTCCCTGACCTAGTCGTGTGTGTGTGTGTGTGTCTGTGTGTGTGTGTGTGTGTGTGTGTGTGCTCATACTCAGGTGCTCAGTTGTGCCTGACTCTTTTCGACCCCATGGACTATAGCCCACCAGTAGCCCACCAGGCTCCTCTGTCCATGGAATTTTCCTGGCAAGAATACTAGAGTGGGTTGCTATTTCCTCCTCCAGAGCATCTTCCCAACCCAGGGATCGAAACCAAGTTTCTTGTGTCTTCTGCATTCGCAGGCGAGTTCTTTACTACTAGTGCCACCTGGGAAGCCTGCCCCAGATAGGAATTACCATTAAATGAACTTCCAAACTCTTCAGTCTTCCACGTAACATCTTGCATGATCAGACCCCTCTATTTCTCCAAACTTCAATTCCTCTGCACCCATACAAAGAATTTTATATTCTACTTATTCTTGTTTTATACCTGCAACCTAACATATTATACTTGCTTCCCTGGTGGCTCAGACAGTAAAGAATCTGCCTGCAGAGTGGGAGAGCTGGGTTCGATGCCAGGGTCGGGAAGGTCGCCTGGAGAAGGAAATGGCAACCCACTCCAGTATTCTTGCCTGGGGAATTCCATGGAAAGAGGAGCCTGGCAGGCCACTGTCCATGGGGTTGCAAGGAGTTGGACATGACTGAGTGACTAACACTAAGGGAACCTGGAACTGGGAATTCTCATTTGGAGCTGAGGGAATTACTACATTGGGATCTACCAAAGGGATGGCAGTAGTTGGGGGTAGGAGATTCAGGAGTCAAGCACTGGTAAAGTTCCCCATTAGTATTCATTTCCTGTTTTCTAAAGGTGGCCATGCTGGACTTCCCTGGCACTGTAGTGGTTAAGACTGTGCTATTCAAATGCAGGGGGTGCAGGTTTGATCCTTGATTGGGAAACTAAGATCCCACATTCCACGTGGTAAAGCTGGAAAAATTAAATTTAAAAAATGAATGTGGCCATGTGGTGGCGATTTCCATTTCCCTTTACCATTCATTGAGGAATAATGTTCCTCAAACTTGAGATTAAAAATGTTTTCTTAGCTCCTCCGATGGCCGTGCTGTCTCATTGCACAAGGTTGCTTTCTTCTGCTCTGACTTTAGCCCCCTCCATAGTGAGGACAGATAAGACCAGGGTAGGTGATCTTCCCCAGAGTAAGGCAGGGTTATATGAGGGTCAGAGGCAAGCCTCAAGTCTGTTAGCAGAACCAGCAGAGGTGAGGCTGTCTGTGAAAACCTCCGAGCACTGGCAGGTGGGAGATGGGGCGTTTGGACATGCTTCAGCAGACTCAGTCTCCACCTGAAGTTTGTTCCAAGGACAGTTACATCCTGCAGAAGTCTGGCTCATTTGTTGGTCCACACTTTAATGAATGCTATCAATCAAAAAGCATGCTGCTTGCCCATAATGGAGTTTATTATTTTCCTGAAATGCTTTCATTGGCCATCCAGTCCCCAAACAGAATTCCATATTGGAGACCATATTGAAAACACTGTTTTTTTGTGAGAGGGTGAAATTGGCCCATCTGTTTCTCTCTCTGCTTACCTGTAGACCAGGAAATGGTTAGAGCCACCCTCGCCATGGTCTGTACTTACATCAACATGCTCCACCAGCCGGAGGATCTCACCTCATTTATTTCTGGAGATTGTTTCTTTTCACAAAAAAGAAAATAAGCTGCTTTGGGAAAGGTCACCGTCCACTCACAGGTATTTTTTCTGAGCAGACCCAACTAAGTGGAGAGGTGTAGGATAGAGAAGTCTGGATTAGAAGGAGAAACTGATGGCTAGGCCGTGCGGCCTGATGGGGCTGGAACACATAAGTATCAATGCCTGAAAGCCTTTTTTTTTTTTTGGCTGCATGGCACAGCATGCAGGATCTTAATTCTGTGACTAGGGATCGAACCTGTACCCCCTGCTTGGAAACATAGAGTCTTAACCACTGGACTGCCAGGGAAGTCTCCTGAATGTCTTAAAGGGACTGGGTGGGGGGAAGTTTGGAACCTGGAGACGGTGACATCTCTCTGTGTGCTAAAGGGTCAGACTGCAAAGATGTTCTTCTCACTTGTTACCTCTCCTGTATCCTGGCCTGAAGTATGAAGTTGCTTCCTTGCCTTGGAAACTCCACAAGGTTCTAGTGAAGATCAAGAGTGGTAATCATTGTGAAAGTCTTTGCAAACAAGAAACTGCTGCATAAAGGTAGGGACTTGGCTGGAAAACCATAGTATCTTAAGATGTGAGAATTGAAAGGTTATCTAGTCCAATCTTCTATCCTATGCTTGAAGAATCCACTCTTGTTATTATTGACTTGAAGATTTATAAAGAAAAGCATTACTTGGGGAGTGACTGAGTCAGTCAATGAGTATTTATTGAGTACCTATGGTTTTTCAGATGCTGTTCTAGACACTGTAGGTAAAACAGTGAAACAGACAAGGTCTCTCCCCTCAAATAGCTTAAACTTGGAACATATAATCTGAAAAAAATTATATATATATATATATATATGTAGAGAGAGAGAGAGAGAATTTCTCAGTGATACTTGGTATTCTTGCTTGTTGGTGTTCAGTCACTCAGTCATGTCCAATCTTTTGTGACCCCATGGACTGTCAGGCTCCTCTGTCCAGGGGATTTCCAAAGCAAGAATACTGGAGTGGGTTGCGATTTCCTTCTCCAGGGGCTCTTCCTGACCCAGGGATGGAACCTGTATCTCCTGCATTGCAGGCAGTCTCTACCACTGAGCCACTGGGGAAGCTCGATACATGGTATAAAGGTAATTAAAACAGGGTTTTGTGATAGCAGATGATGGGGTGGGTGTGCAGGGAGCAACTTAGATTATGTTATCCAGGAAGATTTCTCTGAGAAGTGACACTTAAACTTATTTTTGAATGACAAAAAGCAGCCAGATTGCGATGACCAAGTTGAAGAACATTCTAAGTAGAGGAGATAGCCAATGAAAAGGCCCTGGAGGGTGGGGAGAAGGTAAGTTTGAGGATCAGCCTGGCTGGAACAGATTTGTGAAGAGGAGAGTGCTGTGAGACCATGGGCAGGGACCAGATGATGAAGCGAATTTTGAAAAAAAAAAAAAAAAACCCAAGAATTTGTATTTGATTCTAGATGTGGTAGGATGCCATTGGAGGGTTTTAAGCAAGAGAGTTACATGATCCATTTTGAATTTTAAGAAGAATCCTCTGTGTTGAGAAAAAAATTAAAGGGAATAAGAGTGGAAATTGTGGATAGCCGTTAGGAGGCTGTGGACACTGTATATTTGCTCAAAAATATTTTTTACTTCCTTGCCAAGGTTTTCTGTACACTGAGTGTATTTTCCTACCCCCTTAACTTTGGGTTTGGTCATGTGACTTGATTTGGCCAATTAAATATGAGAAGACGTAACGTAAAACCCATCAGAGCAGAGCTTCAAATGCACTTGTAATGGTTGACTCTGTCGCCTGCAGACTTCTGTTCTCCACCATGAGGACAGCATGGCTTTCAGCCTGGGTCCTTTGTATACATGTGGAACTCAGCTCATCTCAGCGAGCTCAGCTAAGTTCAGTCAAGCTGCAGCCCTTTATGTAACTTGAATAAGAAATAAATATTTATTTTTAGAAACCCCAGAGATTCTAGGATTGTTTAAGGGTAACAGCCAAAACCCCAAACCCCAAACCAGGAAAAACAGTAGCAGTACAAATGATGAGAAGTGGTTCGATTTAACATATATTTGGAAGACTGGAGTACCAAGAGCTGTTGATGTTTGCAAGATGTGAGATGAAAGAGAAGAGTGCAGGATGACTTTTGAGAAACTGGGTGAATAGGGCCTCCTTTACTGCCATGGGGCAGACTCATGGAAGAGCTCGTATGAAGGGAGTTCATGTTTGACCATCTTAAGTTTGGGTGATTATTAGAGATCCATATATTGGCCTACTTGTGCTGCCCCCCAAGTCTTATTTTATTTATTTCCTTGCTTTATTTCACTTTCTCTCCAAAATGAATATTTGATCACTGACATTAAAGTACTAGTAAATCCATTAATGAAAAGGGATCCAGAGGGAAAATTATATTGAAAAATTCTGGCAGAGGAAAATTACTACAAGTCAATACAATTAGTTTTGAGCTTCTTAGTAACCAAAATGAAGAGGCAGAAGCAATGAGTTATAAAACTTTCATTATCTGAGGCAGTTGTTCTCCATCTTGGCTGCAGAGTATAATGCTGGAGTTTGTCCAAACACATGGTGAATGCACAACTCAGCATCCTTGCCCAGTGCCTACTCCCAAAACTATGGCAACCCACTCCAGTGTTCTTGCCTGGAGAATCCCAGGGACGGCGGAGCCTGGTGGGCTGCCGTCTATGGGGTCGCACAGAGTCGGACACGACTGAAGCGACTTAGCAACTTAGCAGAATGGAGCTGGCAGGGCAATGTGTTTAGTATTAGGTGATTCTAATGTGCCGTCAGAATTGAGAACTACTAGTTGTGGAAGAAAGAACACCCATTGGTATGAAAAGATAAACTTGTTCCTGAGCTCTAATTAAATTTTCCTCAGGCATCTTTACAAAAGAGGTACTGAGCTATGTCATGAATGATGCTATGGGTAGCAATTTCACATGAGATACAGAAACTTTCCTCCTTTGCTGCTTGTTATATGTACCTTCCATGAAAGCTGAAGTTGTAAGGTTAAAATTATATATATATATATATATAACAGCCAAAACCCCAAACCCCAAACCAGGAAAAACAGTAGATTTTACCCATAATTTCAGCAAGACTTTGCTCAGTTTGGCTATCAAGCCACTCTGGAAATTTGCTCAAGGGGCTGAGCTTTTTGGCTTTTCTTTCCCCCTTAACTGAGGCCTGCTTGTGCTCGGATAGAGAGTGGTTTGTATTCTCCCTCCTTCTTAGTTTTGTCACTATTATGCTTTCCCATGCCAAGCAGGTTTTTCCTTTGGGGAAAGAAACTTAGGCAGAGAATGAAATTAAGAAACAATGTAATGATGATGGCGGCAATTCTTCACGCAGCCTAAGAGCAGTTGGCTGCTAATTGTGGAGAGGTAATAAGGGGGGCCCTGGGCCATAAGGTTTGCACTTGGAACACCTGTAGTTTTCATTTAACACCATGGATCATTAAACAGCTGCTCAGAATGGCCTTATTAAAACAAACACAGTTGCACTGTTTTATTCATGTCTTACATTGCAGTGAGCAGATCACAAACAGAGGGTTCTTGTAAACGTACACACACACACACACACACACACACACAGAAGAGACACCCAAGGCATATTTAAAGGTGCTATCTCAAGAAGGCAAATCTAGTTGGGTATTTTTCTGCCTTTGTGAAGCTGAAACTGATGGAACCTGGTTGGACTTTGCCTTAAACCCTCTTGCTGGGCTCAGCATGGAAAGCCAGCTGTTGAGTCTTCTAGGGAGGAGGCCTCACTGAAGTCGCTGGCATTTCCTTGGACTGGCCTGTCAGGTGTGCTCCTTTCATGGATGAAAGCAACATGTGCTATCATCCGTTTTGTGATGATGACCTTCCAGGAAGAAGATGAACTTTCTGGAGTGTTTCCATCATTGAGTAGGTGTCTGTTCTGTGTCACCCACACTGTCACACCGATGTCCCCTTACGAGTTTCCTCACATGTTTGTAAGGTAGCTAATTAAAATTAGATGCTGAGTTTGTGCCCAGAGTCAGGGTACAGACTAGAACTGAGATGTAGATTTTTTCTTGATGTGAAAATAATTGGCCTTTGGTGGAGATATTTTCTAATTATTTGTCAAATAATGTTTTGGATGCTTTAGGATGCAGGAGTAGTAGTTTGGATAGGGACACATTGGTTTTTTCAGGTATATTTTATGAGAATGACAGTGGAGAATGTATGAGAAGTGTGTGTGTGCATGTCTGTGTAGGCAAGAGAGAGAAAGACTGAAAATTTGATCCATCAGCATGAAGTGCCAAATGTGCATGAATCCCTTCTATAATCCACACATTTATGCCTATAAATGACACTTGATATCTTATCCTAATTCTGTATAAGAAGCATTTCATAGATATTTTTTGCGGCCTTGATTTCATTAGGGGGCAAGAACCATACCCCTTGTGCCTTCTTGTTTTGTAATCACACAGTCCCAAGTGGTCTACAGACTGGAAAAGACATCTTGATGTGTCTGGGCACCTGTCCAGGAGTGAAGGGAGGTGGGAAAGGGAGGAAAGACATATTTATCCATGGTTTGAATTACGGTAAATTACATTTACTGTAAGAAAATTAGGAACAACCACGTGAACCTTGAGCAGATGAGTTTGGCTTATAGTAACCACTGCATAGGGCTTCCTTGGTGGCTCAGAGGTTAAAGCGTCTGCCTGCAATGCAGGAGACCTGGGTTCAATCCCTGGGTTGGGAAGACCCCTTGGAGAAGGAAATGGCAACGCACTCCAGTATTCTTGCCTGGAGAATCCCATGGACAGAGGAGCCTGGCTTCCCTAGTAGCTCAGTGGTAAAGAACCCTCCTGCCAATGCAGGAGACTCAGGTTCGATCCCCAGGTTGGGAAGATCCCCTCGAGAAGGAAATTCTTGCCTGGAGGATCTCATGAACAAAGGAGCCTGGTGAGCTACAGTCCATGGGGTCACAAAAGTGCTGGACACAACTTAGCGACTGAACAGTAAGAATCCTCCACATACCTGTCTGTCTCCTCTCTTCTGTAGGTACCCTTTGGTGCTCCACTGCCCCACCTCATTTTCTGGCTCTGGTATCCATTGCAAAGTCAATCCTTGGCAACACTGATAACACTGGCAATTTGTTCTTGGTGTTCTTCACTTCTGCCTGCTGCCTTCCTTCTTTTGTTTTCTCTTGATGAGCCAGCCTTTTCTTCCTTTCCTGTTCCCTTACTCTCCCTGACAGGTTCCCAGACCTCTTTGACTATCTTCTATCCCACCCCTATGAAATCCTGCTCTGGGAGAAGATGGGGAAGCTCTGCAACATGATGGGGAAACCTCTGATGCTTCTCAAAGGGTCACTGTAGCAAGAACTTAACCTTTAGTTAATGAGATGAAGTGTTACTGTTACACATGTAGGCATCTGTTAGCTGAAGGTGAGGTTGGGGGCAAGGATAGGGTGGAACATTTTCGTTCCTTCCTGTTATATTCTGAGATTCAATCACAACAAGCAAGTGGTAATTTTCTGTGTTCTTCTCTCTATACTCAGTTTGTATCTCCCAGGGCAGAGCGTAGGCAGTGGTAGCCCTTCAGTTAATTTTTTGAACAACTGAATGAATGAATGGGCAAGAGGGTCTTTCCCAGACCTCATTACCTCACAGTAGTAGCTCCGCCCACTTATAAGCTAGACCTTGGACATAAAGAGCAGTGCCTCCATGCCAAAGAGTATGATGCTGCCAAGAGCATGGGATACTGTGCTGTCAAGAGCATTGTCTAGGGCTCCAGTCTATTGTCACAGTTCAGTGAAAGACACTTCTTTACTGACCATATGGCCTACAAAATGCATCTGATTCCTTTTCCATAATAGTTGAAGAAGCAAGATTTCCCTTCCTCTAAAGAGAACCTTATCTCTTTATTAGGCTTTTTATTTTTAAATTAAGACTTCATTTCCTTATCGGAGTATAATTGCTTTACAATATCATCTGCTGTACAACATTGTGAATCAGCCATAAGTATACATATATCCCCTCTCTTTTGATATCCCTCCAACCTACCCCCGTTCCACCCCTATAGGTTGTCACAGAGCACCAAGCTAAATTCCCAGTGCTCTACAGCAGCTTCCCACTATCTATTTTACACATGGTAGTGTAAACATGTCAATCCTACTGTCTCAATTTGTACCACCCTCCCCTTACCCCGCTGTGTCCTCATATCCTTTCTTTACATAAATTAAGACTTTATTTTTTAAATGTTTCAAGTTTATAGTAAAATTAAGAGGAAAGTACTGAAATTTCCCATCCAGCCTCTTCCTTCAGATAGGTATAGACTTCCCTATTATCCAAATGCCCCAACACTGGCACATTATTTTACAATTGATGAACATACCTTGACACATCATAATTACCTACAGTCCACAATTTGCATTACAGTTCACCCGTAGTGTATTCTGAGTTTTGATCAATGTATAATGACATATATCCACCACTGTAGTATCATACAGATTAGTTTCACCACCCCCAAAGCCCTCTGTGGTCTGCCCCTTCATCCCTCCCTCCCCCGTAAACCCCTGAGAACTAGATGTTTAAACCTCCTTTCAGAGTGCTTAATCCAGCCTTGTCAATAAAGAATCTAATTGACCTAGCCCACTCTATTACCAACAGACCTACTAGGAGTCCAGATATAATGGAAAGAAGAGATCGTATCAGTCTTAGTTCTCAATTTTATTTGCATGGAGACTGATTCCCATCAGTTTTTGCCTATTTTTTTCAGGCCACAGATCTTTGGCTTCAAGTCAATTTTTTTAGCTTAAAAGGGTTCAGGATGGTGGGACACATGTACACCCATGGCTGATTCATGTCGATGTATGGCAAAAACCACTATGATATTGCAAAGTAGTTAGCCTCCAATTAAAATAAATAAAAAAAATCCAAAGTTACACACACACACACTTCCCAGGAAAACCACACCTTACTCCTTGAGTTTGCTCTAGGTTTCTAGTCCATAAAGCTTGATTTGGCTGCAGGGATTAGTATAAAGTATTCAAACCACTGGTATTCCCTTTCCCACATATTCCTCATCACTTCTGCTTAAAAGCCTTCAGGCCATTTTGGAAACACTAGCTTGACCACACTGAGAATATTCCTGGTTCCAGGAATTACTGATTGATTAGCTCTCAGAGAGACATGTAAATAATCTGTGTGTCCATGAAGAGTTTCTTTCTTTCATCCTTAAGGCATTGCAAATAGGATTATTTCTAGATAGTGCAATATAAGGAAATTTAGTTATTAGTTTATTAATTTTTTTTCTCACTCATTTGCTCACTTTTGCCAGGGTGTGAGTTGGGCACCTAGGTTACAATGGAGAACCAAGCAGACAGGGTTTATGCCCTCAGGCCCTGGAAGGATGTGTTCATTCTCTTCTGCCTTGGCAGAAAAATTTGAAAAGCACTGTCACCCAATCCATGAATTCCCTCTAAAGCAAGCATGCTGCTTTCAGGCTATTCCTTAAAGGAAATGAATGGTTAGGTGAGAAAAATTCGTATGCAATACCACTCATTTGGAAACTTTGTTGAGAATAATTAGAGTGGAAGAAAGTTTCTGTTGGTGAAAACCCTGATTTGTAATATCATATCTAGAGAACTATGTTGTTTTATTGTTTCAAATATATGTAATAAATTAACTTAAAATTATTTGCATAAATAGATGTTCTGCAATAGCTGTGATGAATAGGTATTAAGATGTTTTTATAATTATAAAGATTATATATATACTATAAAAATATTGAAAATACAGAAAAGTATAAAGAAATACAGTGTATCTAATATTCAGAAGCAACTGCTTTTAATTAAGGTCCACATCCCTTATCTTCTTCTCAGCGTTTTGAAGTTCAGAATTTTTCAGACCTTAGTAAGGTAATCCAATGTGTTAATCAAAGATTTTATGGCATCCTCAGCAGAGTGTGGGACAATGCTTTATAATCAAACACAGTAACATTTCTGCAGCAACCTGTATAAATATTTGTTCTATGAAGAATATAGACTGTAACCTCACGATTGTTCTTATCAGATTTTGCTAACAAATGAGCTATAAATATCTTTCCATCCAAGAGCCCTTTGTATTTTGGAATTGCATATAAAGGATCATGGACTTACATTTTAGCACAAACTTAGACAATTCCTAAGCACTTAGTACTTTCTAGGCATCATGGGAGGAGTTTAACATGCACAGATTTGTGCTCTTCAAACTGGTACAGGTATGTGTAAAAAATTGGGGTCTTGTTCCTTCAAAAGATGCCTTATACCAAGGAAATGCTGTCCATAGGATTTGTCTATAGCCGCCCTACTTGTCAGGCCTTTTATAACTTTGGCTTCAGTTTTGCCCTTGAATGTTGACTCTAGCATTCATTCACTTGGATTTGTCATCCCCTGCTGGGATGACCCTATATTTGATCCTAACTCTGCTCCCAATTCTCTTAGGCTCAAAGGCCAGATCATGGCAAAAACAAACAAAAAACCAAAAAACCAAAAAAACATCCTACCCTTGGTTTTGCTTTTGCGAAACTATTTTGGCCCTGACTTTTCACAATGACCCTCCCTGCTCTACTTGGTCAAGTTAAGACAAGCATGGCCTGAAAAATGGTTGAGAAAAAAATAAAGGTGAAGGTTAAGTGCATGCAGCTTTCGTTCAAATCAAAGAGATGGCTTGAAAGGCAAGTGTCAGAAATTAAGCAAGTAAATAACAGAACACTGTGAGTCACTGGTTTATATCTTGATGGCCACCTGCCTGTACCTTTTTCTGTGTCTGTGCACTAGCTTTCAAAATTCTACCAGATAATGAGTATTTTGCAGAAGCAAATGTCACAGCTCTTTCTTTCATGCAAATGAAGACAGGAAAGTTGGTGGAATGATAACTAATGGAATAAAAAATATTGAAAACCTGTAATTACCTGTGATAAACAATATGTTATTCTTTTTCTTCCTCTGTTCTGAATCTTCCACTATATTTTTTCTTGCCCAATGCAGTATATCATGCCAGTATTGCCTTGCAATTATGTGTCTCAAGCTACAGTTCCTGCTGATAGTGAGAATGAAAGAACATTTTGGTTGTTATATTTTTCCTTCCCTTCGTCATGGACTCCAAGTGCCTTTATGCTAATATAAGCCCCAATGACAGGAAGTCTAAATGGAAATGTTATTACAAAGCTGTGGATATATAGTTAATGAAATATGTATGATTACGATATTGCAGGACGTGTGTAATATTGATGGGAACTCAACTGATCTCAATATTTAATAAAGGTTTAATTTAAAATATGGATATTTGAGGGAATAGGTTGTTTTATCCTTTTTGCAAATGTGGCACATTAATTAATTTCTTGCTGAAAATTTGTCTGGTGAATTCAGTATCCTTCTGTAATCTGCTGTTTTGAATCCCCCCCCCCTTTTTTTTTGGAAGCATACTTCTTTATGCTGGTCTGGACTCTGGTATTCCAGAATGCCTGAGGGTGAGAGAAAGAATGACAATATGCTTTGAGGATTCGGGAGCAGATGAATGGCCCACTCATGATTCCCTATAGTCTATTTTGATTGACATTTGAACCCGCTCTTTGGAAATTTGGCCCAATGACTCAGCTTTAGACACTGTTCTCAAAAAACCTGAGTCTTTAGGCATTGGTTAAAATGGTGGATACTTGGAATTGAATTTAGGAGGATTGAAATTGCCAGTGTAGTTACTGAAGACTGTGCTCACAGATTGGTTGAGCTGTGGACTTTTTTGAATGCCAAGAAAATGACAGGCTACATAGATCATTAATATGGAGCAGTGAAGGGTCATAGATAGACAACTGGAAGCTATGACCCAGCAAAATCCTGTCTCCTTGGATTTATAGATTATTGTCACCTTTGATTTCAATTATTTGACCATCTGAGAATTTACACAAAACAAAATGATAATATATTTTGTATCCTTTAAAACATGCCAAATGGTTTCACATGTATGCTCATTTTTCCCTCATAAATCCCTTGTGAAGAGACATCTGTGTACCCATTTTAGAGTGAGAAACTAAGTCACAGAAAGGTTAAGTAAATTGCCCAAGGTTGAGCATGGAGCTAGGAAATGGCTGAGGTGCGATTCCAAGTTAGGTTTGTCTGTACTGAAAGAGAAAATGAAAAATGGTTAGATCATCAGATGTGTGATATACAATGATATAAAGCAGGGGAAATAGAGGAAACAGTTTTGATGAATTGGTTAAGATTTATCTTCAAGATTTATTTACCCTTTATGGCCAATTTCCTTGTGAGACTGAGCCTTGGGCTGGAGGACAATGAGGATGATTTGGCAAAAGCCATCCCTCTGCTGGAGGACAAACTTACAATCAATGTTCTAGTAACAGCTGGTCATGGGGGTTATATCCATACATGGGATAGAGAAGTTCTGTTTTTCAGTTCAGTTCAGTCGCTCAGTCGTGTCTGACTCTGTGACCCCATGAATCGCAGCACGCCAGGCCTCCCTGTCCATCACCAACTCCCGGAGTTCACTCAGACTCATGTTCATCGAGTCAGTGATGCCACCAGCCATCTCATCCTCTGTCGTCCCCTTCTTCTCCTGCCCTCAATACCTCCCAGCATCAGAGTCTTTTCCAATGAGTCAACTCTTCACATCATGTGGCCAAAGTATTGGAGTTTCAGCTTTAGCATCAGTCCTTCCAAAGAACACCCAGGACTGATCTCCTTTAGAATGGACTGGTTGGATCTCCCTGCAGTCCAAGGGACTCTCAAGAGTCTTCTCCAACACCACAGTTCAAAAGCATCAATTCTTCAGCACTCACCTTTCTTCACAGTCCAACTTTCACATCCATACATGACCACTGGAAAAACCATAGCCTTGACTAGATGGACCTTTGTTGGCAAAGTAATGTCTCTGCTTTTCAATATGCTATCTAGGTTGGTTATAACTTCCTTCCAAGGAGCAAGCGTCTTTTAATTTCATGGCTGCAGTCACCATCTGCAGTGATTTTGGAGCCCCCAAAAATAAAGTCTGACACTATTTCCACTGTTTCCCCATCTATTTCCCATGAAGTGATGGGACCAGATGCCATGATCTTTGTTTTCTGAGTGTTGAGCTTTAAGCCAACTTTTTCACTCTCCTCTTTCACTTTCATCATGAGGCTTATTAGTTCCTCTTCACTTTCTACCATAAGGGTGGTGTCATCTGCATATCTGAGGTTATTGATATTCCTCCCAGCAATCTTGATTCCAGCTTGTGCTTCTTCCAGCCAAGCCTTTCTCATGATGTCCTCTGCATATAAGTTAAATAAGCAGGCCTGATTAAGTACCTTAAACTGGTGCTGGGAGAATTATTATGCTGCTCACCCATTAGCTGGAAGTAAAAGAGCATGGATTTTCAATCAAACAGCACACTTACTTGACCATGAAGAGAACTGTCTGGATGGACAAGTTCATGAATAGGTGCATTTTTGTTTAGCTTATTTTCCATGTTGCATGGTGCTTGCCAGGATGGGCAGGCTGTGATGGAATACCACTCTGGAGGACTCTGGGAAGCGAGGAGTTGATGCAAGCAGTAGGTGCGCATAGAAAGCATTCAAAGTTAAGAAGTTCATCTCTGATGTCATATGTCGTGGATTAGAACACTGGCTCTGCCACTCACTATGTAAACTTTCTGAGCCTTATTTTGCTCAACTGCAAAATAGGAATAATAAGTACTTGCCTAGTAGGGATTTGAGGGGACTGGATGCATTATTGTTGTTGTTGTTTTTCAGTCACTAAGTTGTGTCCAACTCTTTGTGGACCTCATAGACTAGATGTGTTATTACATGTAAATATTTAGAATGGTATCTGGCTTATAGTAAGACCATATAGTAATGGTAAGACCATATAGTAATGGTCTTACTATAGAATGGTATCTGGCTTATAATAAGTATTAAGTGTTGGCCATTATTCCAGTTCAAGATCTGGCTTAAACTGGAAATATGGTTCTATAGAAAAGTGACTTTAGGGGATTCCCTGGTGGTGCAATGGTTAGCACTCCACACTTCATTGCATGGGGCACAGGTTTGGTCCCTATTTGGGTAACTAAGATCCCACATGCCATGTGGCCTGGCCAAACATTTATAAATAAATAAAAAGAAAGGTGATTTTAATTATATAAAAAGCACTTTGGGAAAAAAGCATTTTGGGAAATGTTTGCCTATCACTAAGAATTCAGCCAATGAGATGACTGATATTACCTGTGATATCCAGTGGAATTCCTATATTTATTCTACTTTTTAATGTTTATTTCTTTGGGTTTATATGTGCTTCTAGGAATCTTATTTTAATGCCTTATTTCTGTCTTGGAACTGATGAAGAACATGTTCCCTGATTATGTCCCAGTGGAAACAGGTTTTTAAAAAAGTGCAGTAACATGCTTTGAGGAGGAAATTGATTAACCAAAGACTTCAATTGACTTGTCCACGTGAGTTTGTTATTTTAATTATTAGCTTTTTAATACTAGCAAATCAGTTAATGGCACCAAGGAAACAACTGCTGTTGTCACAGAGTAAATAATGGTATAGTCATTCTACTGTGAAGGTTATTTTTGTATCACATTTCATTGTGCTAGCCTGTCTGATTTATGGCTGTAACCACCCGACCCTGGCTCTGGCCCCTATCTGCTTACACAGTAATTTTAAGCCCGTCACTCTCCCAAAGACCCTGCCAAAGTATTTATGGGAGTCCCTGGGGGTTATCTTACATGAGCTCTGAATTAGCCAGACCACCACCACTGCTGCTGATATTGTGCCCTGGACCCTCAGTGCTGTGGCTGCTGCCTGGCCAGCCTGCTACAGCCTGCTGATTGGCCTGGATATCAACACTTTTAAGGCTCACAGAGCAATAAGACCTTGGCAATCAACTGCAAAGTCAGAAAGGGCAGAGCTTTCTTCTTCTCGCATTATGCTCCCTTAGGGGAATCTCATGGCATGGTTATTTGGGTCCTGAGGTGTTACAAAGTTTAGTCAGATCATTTGGCTTTTACTCACAGTCCTTATATCCCAGGATACACATTTGCCCAGTCAGAGTAGTTGGGATGAAGTGGATTTAGGCAACAACAATGATCCTGTAATTGGAAACTCTGCCTGCCCCTCATTCTTAGCTCCCCTTGCTAAATCCAATTCACTATACCTGACATGCTCCTTGGTGGATGAGTTCTTAGGGGCCTTACAATCTGTTCAGAAACATATCTTTTGCTGGGGTCCCCACCTATTAGAAATCCAAGAAAAGATATGGCTGGTATCCTTTATATGGAAGATTTTGTACCAGTGCAAATCAATTGATGTAACTGGCTTGTGACTGGGATGATAAAGAAGGCTAACTGAATTTTAGATATGGCCCAATTGGGACCATGGTTTTGTGTTTACATCTTTAATCTGCATTAAAGATATGAAATTGACATGGTCTGGAATGGTGTATATAATGATGGCACACGTGTGTGTGTGCATATATGTGTATACCACATATTATTTTTTTCACATATGTCCCCTCCCTCCTGAACCCCTCTCCCATCTTCCTCCCCATACCACATATTCTTTATCCATTTATCTATCAACAGACATGTGGGCTGCTTCCATATCTTGGCTATTATAAATAATGCTGCAATGAATATAGGACTGCATATATCTTTTCTAATTAGTATTTTCATTTTCTTTGAATAAATACCCAGGAGTAAAATTGCTGGGTTTTATGGTAGTTCTATTTTTAATTTTTGATGAATTTCCATACTGTCATTCAAAGTGCCTTCACCAATTTACAGTCCTATCAACAGTGCATAAGTGTTCTCTTTACTTCACAATTTTGCCAATACTTGTTATTTCTTGTCTTTTTTTTTTTTTTTTACAATAGTCATCGGACATATGTGAGGTGATATCTCATTGTGGTTTTGATTTACATTTTCCTGATGGTTAGTGATGGTGAGCATGTTTTCATGTGTCTGTTGGCCATCTGTATGTCTTCTTTGGAGAAATGTCTACTAAGCTTCTCTGCCCACTTTTTCTTTTTTCTTTTATTTATTTTTTATTGAAGGATAATTACTTTACAGAATTTTCCTGTTTTCTGTCAAACCTCAACATGAATCAGCCATAGGTATACATATATCCCTCCCTTTTGAAACTCCCATCTCCCTTCCCATCCCACCCCTCCAGGTTGATACAGAGCCCCTGTTAGAGTTTCCTGAGCCATACAGCAAAATTTGAGAAATGTCTACTAAGTTTCTCTGCCCACTTTTGAATCAGTTTGGTTGCTTTTTAAATATTAAGTTGTGTGATTTCTTTATATAATTTGGATATTAACACATTATCACATTATCAGATATATCATTTGCAAATATTTCTCCTGTTCAGTAGTTTGCCTTGTTGATGGTTTTTTCTTGTTTGATTTTTGATGTACAAAAGATTTGTAGTTTGATGTAGTTAAATTTGTTTATTTTTGCTTTTGTTGCCCTTACCTGAGGAGACAGATTCAAAAATATATTGGTAAGGCCATTGTCAAAGAGTTTACTGCCTGTTTTCTTCTAGGAATTTTAGTTTCAGGTCTTACATTTAGGTCTTTAATCCATTTTGAGTTTATTTTTGTATATGATATAAGAAAATAGTCTAGTTTCATTCTCTTGCATGTAGCTGTCCAGTTTTGCCAACACCATTTACTTAAAAAGAGGCTATTTTTCCCCCATTGTATATTTTCCTACTTTATAAAAAATTAGTTAACCATATAAATGTGGATTTTTTCCTGGGCTTCCTATTCTCTTCCATTGATCTATATGTCCATCTTTGTGCCAGTATCATACTGTTTTGTCTACCATAGCTTTGCTGTATAGTTTGAAATCGAGGCATGTGGTACTTCCAATTTTGTTCTTTCTCAAGATTCATTTGGCTAGTCAAAGTCTTCTTTGGCTCCATAATAATTTCAGAATTATTTGTTCTAGTTCTGAGAAAAATGTCATCGGTATTTTGGTAGGGATTGCATTGTAGCTATAGACTGCTTTCGATTGTCCATTGAGTTGGTGATGCCATCCAACCATCTCATCCTCTGTTGTCCCCTTCTTCTCCTGCTCTTAATCTTTCCCAGCATCAGAATCTTTTCCAATGAGTTGACTCTTTACATAAGGTGGTCAGTGTATTGGGGCTTCAGCTTCAGCATCAGTCCTAATGAATATTCAGGGTTGATTTCCTTTAGGATTGATTGGTTTGATCTTCTTGCTGTCCAAGGGCTTCTCAAGAGTTTTTTGCAACACCACAATTCAAAAGCATCAATTCTTCAGTGTTCAGCCTTCTTTATGGTCCAAATCTCATATCCATACATGACTACTGGAAAAAACCATAGCTTCAACTATACGGAGGTTTGTCAGAAAAGTGATGTCTTTCCTTTTTAATACATTGTCTAGGTTTGTCATAGCTTTTCTTCCAAGGAACAAGCATCTTTTAATTTCATGGCTGCAGTCACCATCCACAGTGATTTTGGAGCCTAAGAAAATAAAGTCTGTCACTGTTTCCATTTTTCCCCACATCTATTTGCCATGAGGTGATGCAACAAGATACCATGGTCTTAGTTTTTTGAATGTTGAGTTTTAAGCCAGCTTTTTCACTCTCCTCTTTCACCTTCATCCAGAGGCTCTTTAGTTCCTCTTCATTTTCTGCCATTAAGGTGATGTCATCTGCATATCTGAGTTATTGTTATTTCTCCCAGCAATCTTGATTCCAGCTTGGGCTTCATCCATCCTGGAATTTTACATGATGTACTCTGCATGTAAGTTAAGTAAGCAGGGTGACAATAAACAGCCTTGATGTACTCCTTTCCCAATTTTGAGTCAGTCCATTGTTCCATGTTCAGTTCTAAAAGTTGTTTTTTGACCTGCATATAGGCTTCTTAGTTACTAACTCTGCTTTAAATGTTTGGTAGGATATGTCTGTGAAGCCACTCAGTCCTGAATTCTTGTTTATTAGGCATGTTTTGATTACTGACTAAATTTGCTACTAATAATCTCTCTTTTCAGATTTTCTATTTCTTCCTGATTCAGTCTTGGAAAATCATATGTTTGTAGGAATTTATGTATTCAATATATTTTCTAGGTTTCCAATTTGTTGGCATATTGTTTTTTGTAGTAATCTTATAATATTTTGAGTGTCTGTTGTGTTGGTTTTTAACTTATTCTCTTTCATTTCTGATTTTATTTATTTGGATCCTCTCTCTTTTCTTGATGAGTCTGGCTAAATGTTTGTCAATTTTATCTTTTTAAAGAATCAACTCCTAGTTTCATTGATCTTTTCTATTTTTTTGTTTAGTTTTTTAAATTAATTTTTATTGGAATATAGTTGGTTTACAATGTTGTATTAGTTTCTGTTGTAAAACAAAGTGAATCAGTTTTGCATATACATATAGTCACTCTTTTATAGATTCTATTTCCATATAGGCCCTTGCAGAATATTGAGTAGAGTTCCATGAGCTTTACAGTAGGTTCTTATTAGTTATCTATTTTATATAGAGTAGTGAGTATATGTCAATCCCAATCTCCCAATTTATCCTTCCTCCCCTTTTACCCTTGGTAGCCATAAGTTTTTTTTCTCATCTGTGACTCTATTTCTGTTTTGTAAATAGGTTCATTTTGTACCATATTTTTAGATTCCACACATAAGAGATATCATATGATATTTTTATTTCTCTCTATGACTTACTTCACTCAGTATGACAATCTCCAGGTCCCTCCATGTTTCAGCAAATTGCATTGTTTTACTTTTTTATTCTTTTTTATGGCTAAGTAAAAACAGTGACAGACTTTATTTTCTTGGGTTCCAAAATCACTGCAGATAGTGACTGCAGCCATGAAATTAAAGGATGCTTGCTCCCTGGAAGAAGAGCTATGACAAACCTAGACAGTGTATTAAAAAGCAGAGACATTACTTTGCCAACAAAGCTCCATATAGTCAAAACTATGGTTTTTCCAGTAGTCATATATGGATCCGAGAGTTGGACCGTAATGAAGGCTGAGCACAAAGAATTGATGCTTTTGAACTCTGGTGTTGGGGAAGATCTCCTTGGACAGCAAGGAGATCAAACCAGTCAACCCTAAAGGAAATCAACTCTGAATATCCACTGGAAAGACTGATGCTGAAGCTGAAGCTCCAATACTTTGGCCACCTGATGAGAAGAGCTGACTCATTAGAAAAGACCTTGATGCTGGGAAAGATGGAAGGCAGGAGGAGAAGGGGATGACAGAGAATGAGGTGGTTGGATGGCATCACTGACTCAATGGACATGAACGTGAGCAAGTTCCAGGAGATGGTGAAGGACAGGGAAGTCTGGCGTGCTGCTGTCCATAGTGATGCAAACAGTCGGATACGACTGAGTGACTGAACAACAGCAAATGTCTTTATATTTAATGTGAGCTTCTTGTAGACAACATGTAGCTTGGTCTTATTGTTTTATCTACTCTATCAATCTCTTTATTGTAATTGATATATTAAGATCACTGATATTTGAAGTGATATTACAATGTAAGTTAGTATCTATCATTGTTTGTTACTGATTTTGATTCATTGTATCTGTTCTTTGTTTCTTTTTGTCTCCTATTTTTTTCTGCCTTCTTTGGTTTTCATTGAGCATTTTGTATGATTCCATTTTCTCCCCTCTCTTAGTGTATCAGTTATACTTCAAAAAAATTTACTAGTATTTCCAGTATACATTTACAAATAGTCTAGGCCCACTTTCAAATAGCACTATGCATTTTCATAGGTAGTACAGGTATCTCTTAACAGTATAACAGAGTATTCCCAATTCCTTCCTCCTGTCTCTTATAACATTGTTGTCACTTATTTCACTTATTCATATGCTACAATCTCCCAGTATATTATTGTCATTATTACTTTGAATAATTAGATCTAATTATCCATTAGATCAATTAAGAATAATAAAAAGGATACATTTTGTTTTACTTTCATTTATTCCCTCTCTGGTGATTCCTTCCTCAGAAGACCTGGTTTCTGACCAATATCACTTTGCTTCTCTCTGAAAAACTTCTTTAACATTTCTTTCAAGCATAGTCTATTGGCAGCAGATTCCCTCTGAGCATCTTTTAAAGGATGAATTTGCTAAATATGAAATTCTAGGTGGATTTTTTTCTTTCAACATTTTGAATGTTTCAATCTTCTCTTTTCTTGCTTGCATGGTTTCTGAAAAATCCAATGTAATTCCAATCCTTTTTCCTCTGTAGGTAAAGTGTGTTTTCCCCTCTAGATTTTTTTCAAGATTTTCCCCTTGTCTTTGGTTTTCTTCAGTTTGAATATGGTATGCTGAGTTGTAGATTTTTTTGGTGTTTTTCCTACTTGTTATTTTCTGAGTTTGCTGGATCTGTGGTTTGCGGTCTGTATTAATATTGGAAAAGTATCATCTATTATAATTTCAATATTTCTCCTGCTCCTTTCTATTATACTTTTCCAGATGTTTACAATTTTTTGTTCTTCTTTTATTCCCAAGATTCCAAATTTTCTCACAGTATTATTTTCCTTTTATCTGAGGAAATTCCTTTAGAAATTAAGAGCAGGTCAGCTGTTTATGAATTTAGTTTCCTTTGTTTGATAATTTTACTTGTACTTCTGAGGGATATTTTCACTAGATACAGAATTCTAGGAAGACAATTCATTTTTCCCCCCAGCACTTTATAGATGCTGTGCCACCTCCTTCTCTCCTACACGGTTTTTAAAGAGAAATATACATTCCTTTGTAACATTGTCCCCTATAAGTTATACATAATTTCTGATTGTGTTCTGGATTTCTTTTTGTCTTTATTTTCTAGAAATCTAGCTATAATGTGTATTGGCATGCATTTCATTGGGTTTATCCAATTTGAGGATTCTTCAGCTTCTTAAATTTGTATTTTTTTCTTTTGTTAAGCTTGAGAAGTTTTCAGCCATTATTTCTTCAAATATTTTTTCAACATTTCACTATTTTTCTTCTTCTAGACTCTGAGGACACTATTGTTAAAACATTTTTAAGTCTCACAGGTCTCTGAGGCTCTGTTCACTTTTTAAAACCTTTTTATTTTTTGTCTCTACCTTTTAGAATGGGTATTTTCTGTTGATTTCTCTTCAACTTCACAGAATCTTTTCTCTGTCCTCTCTACTTTGCTAATGAATTTGCCTAGTGAATTTTAAATTTCTTTTCATATTTTTCTATTTTAATATTTCTACTTGGTTCTTTTATAAATCTTTCATTTCTTTACAAATACCTTTATATTTTACTGTTTGCTTTGAGAGTTTAAAATTGTTCATTTAAGCATTTTAAAAATTGTCATGTCAAAGTCTTTATCAGATAATTCCAATATCTGTATAAGCTCATGACTGACCTCTTGATTGTCTTTTCCTAGATGAATGGAAATTTTTGTTGTCCTCCATATGCCTAGTAATTTTGGATTTTATTATAGACATTTTGATTATTATACTATGAGATTCTAGATCTTTCTTATTGAGCATGTTGAAATTTTTGTTTTTAATCAGGTAATCCATCTGGCTCAGTTCAGACCACAAGTTCCTTTGTTAGTTTTCTAAACATTGAACCTGCCTACATGTGAGCCACCCAGTGGCCAGACTGGAACCTGGGTAGTGGTCCATCTTTTAGTTCTGCTCTGGAAATCATTGGTATGCTGATGCAGACCAGATCAACACATGTGCAGTTTGGGAGTTCATAAGCAACTTTACAGGGTTACATTCATGAGCTCCTCCGTCTTCAAACTCTCCAATATTTTCTGGTTCCCTGGGGCTCTCCTTTTTGGTATTTTAGCTGCCTACTTTCATAATTATACTGTCAGGGCCAAGCAGCAAGAGAACAGAGAGAGTATACAAAAGTAATGGGTTTAGCTCTGCTGTCTTGGAGCTACACCTCAGCCTAATGGAGAGAAAAGTTGCCTCCTTCAGAATTTTGGCTCTTGCAAGCTGCTGATCGAAGTGCTGCTGCCACTGCCATTGCTATAGCTGCATGATCACCTGGAGGCTGATATGCTGGAAATGAGAAAGAATGGAAAGAAACTAGGGTTTTCCTCTACTTTATGAACATTACTAGTTCCCTTTCCTGTACCTCCAGCCAGAATTAGAGAGCTTCATTTGGGACTTTCTCTGTCTGTACAGTATTGCTTACTTGTGGGTTTCTGTCTGCCTTGATTTCTGGCCAGGAGATATAGGAGGGGCTAAAATGGGAAACTCACTGCTGGGTTGGTGATGGCTCAAATTCTGGTGTTCTTCCTTGCAATCCCTGCTGCTATTTACCTTTTAAATAGATGCTCCTGCAGTCTGCTCAGGTTTTGTGGTTAATTTCAGTGAGAAAAAATATCTTACTCCAACTTAACCTGGGGTCAAACCTCAATTCCATTTTTTAAAAAAATATAAATTTATTTATTTTAATTGGAGGTTAATTACTTTACAATATTGTATTGGTTTTGCCATACATCAATATGAATCTGCCACAAGTATACACGTGTTCCCCATCCTGAACCCCCTCCCTCCTCCCTCCCCGTACCATCCCTCTGAATCATCTCAGTGCACCAGCCCCAAGCATCCAGTATCATGCATTGAACCTGGACTGGCGATTCATTTCATATATGATATTAGACGTGTTTTTAGAGTAGTTTTGATTTGCTCCAGCAAATGATTCCTTTTCTCTTTGAAATCAAAGCAAAGTTTTGTTAAAAAAGGTAAAAATTAACTGAAACTCTTGAAAATGTTTCTTCTTTTTTTATAGTGATTTTAAGATTTTATTGGGGTACTGCCTTAAGCACACCAAATATTCTACCTGTTTTGACTACTTTCTCTTGCCCTATTCTCCAGTTGACACATAAAAGATGGTGATTGAATGAAAAGGCCAGTACACTAAATGGAGAAGTGGATTTTAATTTAAGTATGCCTAATGTCATGGCCTAAGTTTTTTTCCACCATGCACTGCTGTCTTCTTAAGTTAGTGCTGCCCCACACCTGCAAATTTTACACATTGTGGTACATTAACTGTTAATTTGCTTGACCTTCCTTTCCAGTCTCTGTAAGAGGAGTATATTTCCTTACCCTACTAATGTTGAGCGTGGTCATGTGATTTTTTTTGGCCTAGTGATGGTTAGCAGAGGAGAAAAAGAAAGATATACCCATTTTAATGCAGAGTTCCAAAGAGTAGCAAGGAGAGATAAGAAAGCCTTCCTCAGTGATCAGCGCAAAGAAAGACAGGAAAACAATAGAATGGGAAAGACTAGAGATCTCTTCAAGAAAATTAGAGATACCAAGGGAACATTTCATGCAAGATGGCACAATAAAGGACAGAAATGGTATGGACCTAACAGAAGCAGAAGATATTAAGAAGAGGTGGCATTACAGAAGAATTGTACAAAAAAGATCTTCACAACCAAGATAATCATGATGGTGTGATCACTCACCTAGAGCCAGACATCCTGGAATGCAAAGTCAAGTGGGCCTTAGGAAGCATCACTACGAATAAAGCTAGTGGAGGTGACGGAATTTCAGTTGAGCTATTTCAAATCCTGAAAGATGATGCTGTGAAAGTGCTGCACTCAATATGCCAGCAAATTTGGAAAACTCAGCAGTGGCCACAGGACTGGAAAAGGTCAGTTTTCATTCCAAACCCAAAGGAAGGCAATGCCAAAGAATGCTCAAGTGAAGTGAAGTGAAGTGAAGTGAAGTCGCTCAGTCATGTCCGACTCTTTGCGACCCCGTGGACTGTAGCCCACCAAGCTCCTCTGTCCATGGGATTCTCCAGGCAAGAGTGCTGGAGTGGGTTGCCATTTCCTTCTCCAGGGGATCTTCCTGACCCAGGGATCGAACCCAGGTCTCCTGCATTGCGGGCAGATGCTTTAACCTCTGAGCCACCAGGGAAGCCCTAAGAATGCTCAAGCTACTGCACAGCTGCACTCATCTCACACGCTAGTAAAGTAATGCTCAAACTTCTCCAAGTCAGGCTTCAACGGTACATGAACCATGAACTTCCAGATGTTCAAACTGGATTTAGAAAAGACAGAGGAACCAGAGATCAAATCGCCAACATCCATTGGATTATTGAAAAAGCAAGAGAGTTCCAGAAAATATCTATTTCTGCTTTATTGACTATGCCAAAGCCTTTGACTATGTGGATCACAACAAACTGTGGAAAATTCTGAAAGAGATGGAAATACAAGACCACCTGACCTGCCTCTTGAAAAAACTATATGCAGGTCAGGAAGCAACAATTAGAACTGGACATGGAACAACAGACTGGTTCCAAAGAGGAAAAGGAGTATGTCAAGGCTGTATATTGTCACCCTGCTTATTTAACTTATATGCAGAGTACATCATGAGAAATGCTGGGCTGGATGAAGCACAAGCTGGAATCAAGATTTCTGGAAGAAATATCAATAACCTCAGATATGCAGATGATACCACCCTTATGGCAGAAAGTGAAGAAGAACTAAAGAACCTCTTGACGAAAGTGAAAGAGGAGAGTGAAAAAGTTGGCTTAAAGCTCAACATTCAAAAAACTAAGATCATGGCATCTGGTCCCATCACTTTATGGCAAATAGATGGGGAAACAGTGGAAACAGTGACTGACTTTTTTTTTTCCTCCAAAATCACTGCAGACGGTGACTGTAGCCATGAATTAAAAGACACTTACTTCTAGGAAGAAAAATTATGACCAAACTGGACAGCATATTAAAAAGCAGAGATATTACTTTGCCAACAAAGGTCCATCTAGTCAAGGCTATGGTTTTTCCAGTAGTCATGTATGGATGTGAGATTTGGACTATAAAGAAAGCTGAGCACTGAAGAATTGATGCTTTTGAAATGTAGTGTTGGAAAAGACTCTTGAGAGTCCCTTGTACAGCAAGGAGATCCAACCAGTCCATCCTAAAGGAAATCAGTCCTGAATATTCATTGGAAGGATTGATGCTAAAACTGAAACTCCAATCCTTTGGCCACCTGGTGCAAAGAGCTGACTCATTTGTAAAGACCCTGATGCTGGGAAGATTGAAGGCAGGGGAAGGGGCCGACAGAGGATGAGATATTTGGATGGTATCACCAACTTGATGGATGTGAGTTTGAGTCAACTCTGGGTGTTGGTGATGGACAGGGAGGTCTGGCATGCTGTGATTCATGGGGTCGCAAAAAGTCAGACATGACCGAGTGACTGAACTGAACTGAACTGAGTGATGGTTAGAATGTGATCCCCCTTGACTTTGGTCTTGGCCATATGGCTAAGCAGACATTACAAGAGCAGAGGCTTGGAATGTGCTTTGTGCTTTGGCTTGTCCTCTCGCCCTTCTGCCATTACCATGAGAAGAACATTTCCCAGGGAACTTGCTGCTCCAAGGAAGGTGAGAGAAATATGGTGCATACCTGGACCCAACCTGCAGCTTTGTGCTGAGCCCACGGAAGCCTAACCTAGGTGATCGACGTATGAGTATAAATAAAATGATTGATGTTTCAAGCTTTTAAGTTTAGGGGTGGCTTGCTATGCAACATTATTGCAAGTGATAGACTGATTCTGACCATATAAATATTTGGTTGAGGACTCTATGTTTTCACATGAAGTTTAAATGAAGATACGGTTTTGATTTAAATTCAAAAGCCTAGGGATTCCTCTTAAGCCTCTACTCTCTCTACTGCTTATTCTATTTTCAGGCCTTGTCTCCTAGAAGGCAATTCTTACTAAGGAATGGGATCTTCTTCTTTTTTATTTCCAGCTCTGCTAGTTCTGCCAAATCCTGCTAGTTTTATTTGAGACTTCAGGACCTGGTGGGGACTTGTATGAGGTATCAGACTTCCTACTTCCCTCAACTAAATTTGTTATTCTTGGTCTCCTTTCCAAATGCAGCATCAGCGTCTATAGGTCTCTTGATATGGATTCTGCTGACAGGAAGCCGCAGGTCACACGGCTGTGTGCTGGTGCATTCCTCATGACTCTGTTTTCTCCCACATGGTGAACTTTAGAATAGAATCTAGACAGACTTGGGCTTGGCTGCTATTTGCATGCTTTAATATTTGCAAGACTAGGGGCAAGCTACATACCATCTTTAAACCTCAGTTTCCTCAAATGTGATGGGGGGTGATAATCTGGCCAGCCTCCCTCATAGCAGTGTAGTGAACCTCAGGAGCTTAGTAAAGGTTAAAGGAATCTTATGGTTCTTATTATTTCCCCTGAATATGTTCAGCAAGCCAGCAACTAGTAGCAGTCACCACCCTACGGAGATGGAGGCATCAGGGAGCTGTGGCAAGGAAACTCCATTTCACTCTCTCTGGCTTTTGACACAGCCTAGACACAGCAGTCTCTCACTCTTTCCTTTGCACCCTTCTTCCACCACCTGGGTTGGAGGAGCCTAACCGTACATGCCATCTGCTTAGGACTCAGAGGATCCTATTTTCTTGACAGAAATGCAGGTGTCAAAGCAAGTCAGCTTTGAGGAGCTAAAGCAGTGACAGGCTGCCCTTGGCTTGACATTGCTTTTGACTTCTTAGAGTTTTCCACACTAGTTGCTTAAAGGCAGAGAAAGTGGCTTAGAGACTAAAAAAATAACATCTAGACCAGCTGCTTTCTACTGGATTCATGGACCCCATTGTTGTTTTGCAAAGTAAGGCAACTCTTCTCCCTGATTCTTGGTGGTATTTAGAACCACACAACCTGAGGAGTCTGGAAGAAAAGTAGGATTATTATGATATCTAGCCTTTGGTCCCTAAGCTTAGTTGGTAGGACTTTACAGTGGAAGAGAGCTCTTGTTATTATTTGCCATGTGTCTGGTGCTTTATATTCTTCACATCATTTATTCCAGTTTAGTTCTCACATCAGCCCTTTCATCCTCCTTCTTAAAACATATATTGCTTTTCCCATATAATATTTGTTTGGCCTTGTGGCATGTGAGATCTTAGTTCCCAGACCAAGGATTGACCTGTGCCCCCAGGAGTAAAGGCTTGGAGTGTTAACCACTGGACCTCCAGGGAAGTCCCCTCATGCCCATTTTACAGATCAAAAACCTAGGCTTAGAGTAAGTAAATTATACGGCCAGAGATTATCACCCTACCTCACATTTGAGGAAACTGAGGTTTAAAGATGGTATGTAGCTTACCCCTAGTCTTGCAAATATTCAAGGAGGGAAATAGTAGCCAAGCTCAAGTCTGTCTAGATTCTATTCTAAAGTTCACCACGTGGGAGAAAACAGAGTCATGAGGAACGCACCAGCACACAGCCGAGTGACCTGCGGCTTCTGTCAGAGGCAGAGCAGAGTCAGACTTTACACACATATCTGAATCCAAAGCTTGTGTTTTCCATGACATTGTGTAGCCACTGCTTACCTTTTGCTTGTTTTGGGTCATTCTGGGAGTATGGTCATATGTGCTCTGTCATCATTTTGATAAGCAGTGGTTAGAGCCGAGATATGGAATCAGACAGCTCTAGCTTTGAATTCTGGCTCTATCATTTATCAACTATGTGATCTTGGAAAAAATTATTTAACCTCTCTGAGTCTCAGTTTCCTTATGAGACCAATACTATGTTTCTCTCATGGGGTTTTGGGAAGATTAAATAAGATGATACAAGTGAAGGGCCTTGTGCAGTGCCTGGCACATATTATGCATTTTATATATATATATATATATATATATACACACACACACACACATTGAGCTTGTGATTGGTCTTTACTAGAGCTAGGAAATACATACATATGTTTTTATGATCAAATACATTATGAATTAATATTGGTACTCCCAATTCAAATTTAGGACTATAAAGTTTTTATTTTAGCTTATCTATTTTACATTGATTTCTTTTTTTTAATCTTTTTAAAAAATTTAAAGTTTTAATTGGAGGATAATAGCTTTACAATATTGTGATAGCTTCTACCATACGGCAACATGACTCAGCCATAATTACATATATCTCCTCCCTCTTTAACTTCCCTCCCACCTCCCAGCCCATCCCAGCCCTCTAGGTTGTCACAGAGCACCAGGTGTGAGTTCCCTGCATCCTACAACAAATTCCCACTGGTTATCTATTTTACATATGGCAGTGTATATGTTTCCATGTTACTCTTTCAATTCCTCCCTCCCCCTCCTTCCCCTACTGTATCCACAAGTCTGTTCTCTGTGTCAGTGTCTCCATTGTTGCCCTGCAAAAAGGGTATCAGTACTATCTTTCTAGATTTCATATATATGCATTGTTGTTGTTGTTTAGTCACTAAGTTGTGTCCGACTCTGCAATCCCATGGACTGTAGCCCGCCAGGCTCCTCTGTCCATTGGATATTCGAGGTGAGAATACTGGAGTGGTTTACCATTTCCTCCTCCAGGGGATCTTCTTGGCCCAGAAATAGAAAGAACCCAGGTCTCCTGTTCCAAAGGCAGATTCTTTACCATCTGAGCCACCAGGAAAGCCCAATATATGAGTTAAAAATGATATTTGTTTTTCTCTCTGACTTACTTCTCTCAGTATAATAA
Organism: Oryx dammah; assembly: GCF_014754425.2. Lineage (NCBI taxonomy): Eukaryota > Metazoa > Chordata > Mammalia > Artiodactyla > Bovidae > Oryx > Oryx dammah. The sequence goes on from NW_024070207.1 coordinate 26,694,865, forward strand.
GCTCTAGGTTCATCCACCTCATTAGAATTGACTCAAATGTGTTCCTTTTTATGGCCAAGTAATATTCCATTGTATATATGTACCACAACTTCTTTATCCATTCATCTGTTGATGGACATCTAGGTTGCTTCCATGTCCTGGCTATTGTAACTAGTGCTGCACTGAACATTGGAGTACATGTGTCTTTATCAGTTATGGTTTCCTCAGGGTAAATGCCCAGTATTGGGATTGTTGGGTCATATGATAGTTTCAATCCTAGTTTTTTAAGGAATATTCATACTGTTCTCCATAGTGGCTATATAAATTTACATTCCCACCAACAGTGCTAGAGGATTCCCTTTTCTCCATACCTTTATAAATTTACTTCCATAAATTTATTGTTTATAGTTTTGATGATGGCCATTCTGACTGGTGTGAGGTAATACCTCATTGTAGTTTTGATTTGCATTTCTCTAATAATGAGCGATGTTGAGTATCTCTAATAATGAATGATGAATTGTGGTGTTGGAGAAGTCTCTTGAGAGTTCCTTGGACTGCAAGGAGTTCAAACCAGTCAATCCTAAAGGAAATCAGTTCTGAATATTCATTAGAAGGACTGATGCTGAAGCTGAAGCTCCAAAACTTTGGCCACCTGATGCAAAGAACTGACTCATTGGAAAAGACTCTGATGTCGGGAAAAATTGAAGGCAGGAGGAGAAGGGGATGAAAGAGGATGAGATGCTTGGAAGGCATCACCGACTCAATGGACATGAGTTTGAGCAGGCTCCAGGAGTTGGTGATGGACAGAGAGGCCTCGCGTGCTGCAGTCCATAGGGTCGGAAGGAGCTGGACATGACTGAATAACTGAACTGAACTGAACTGAGCATCTTTTCCGTGTATTTATTAGCCACCTCTATGTCTTCTTTCAAGAAGTGTCTGTTTAGGTCTTCTGCCCACTTTTTGATTGGGTTGTTTGTTTTTCTGGTATTGACCTGCATGAGTTGCTTGTATCTTTTGGAGATTAATCTCTTGTCAGTTGTTTCACTGGCTATTATTTTATCCCTTTCTGAGGGTTGTCTTTCAATATATATTGACTGAAAAAGTGATCTGTTTCTCAAATTAGAAGTATCATTGGAGCCCAAATATCTTGTTTGCTTTTACAAGACATCATCAGAGTTTTGAGAATTTAGTTATAAGATGTTAGACCTAGAGGGGATCTTGGGATTGGTTAGTTCAAGCCCCTCATTTTGAATATGGTGACACTGAAGTTCAGAGATGGGGAGTGACGTGAATATGTATTATCTCCCACTGCTCCCAGTTGCACCTCCTTATAAAGCAATGACCTTGGTCAAAGTTATGTTTCTTGGTCTTGCTTTATCTGTTTGAAAAGGATAAACAAAGTAAGGATCCCTCTCCTTCTATTTACCAAGGCTGAGATTTATAAGGAAAAAAAGTGAGATTTTAGGTATTTACAATTAGGAAAGCATATATTTCCTCCAGCATCCCCCCTTTTTGATACTCCATGTACCATCATATTTCCCAGGCCAGGCTTGCAATTCAAGGGGTGTCCTCCAGCCCTGCATGTCTCTTCACCCTCTTCATCATCCTTACTGTCAAAATTTCCTTGTCCTGTGTCCCATTGCCTTTGGGAACTTTTGTCTTTTAAACTTGCCTGATAAAGCGAACTATACATTAACATGTTAATGATCTAATCATGTACTACTTACCCCACATATTAGCAGGATGAGTCCCTCAAAGAAATGATGGATAGTGGAATTTTATACATGAAGGCGTTATGTTATACAAGAGAACGATTTGAGTAGGTGGCCTTTCTTCTTATACCATCTGGGTGGCCACTTGGAAAATATCTATGCTTTCAGTTCAGTTCAGTTCAGTCGCTCAGTCCTGTCTGACTCTTTGTGACCCCATGAATCGCAGCACGCCAGGCCTCCCTGTCCATCACCATCTCCCGGACTTCACTCAGACTCACGTCCATCGAGTCCATGATGCCATCCAGCCGTCTCATCCTCTGTCATCCCCTTCTCCTCCTGCCCCCAATCCCTCCCAGCATCAGAGTCTTTTCCAATGAGTCAACTCTTTGCATGAGGTGGCCAAAGTACTGGAGTTTCAGCCTCAGCATCATTCCCTCCAAAGAAATCCCAGGGTTGATCTCCTTCAGAATGGACTGGTTGGCTCTCCTTGCAGTCCAAGGGACTCTCAAGAGTCTTCTCCAACACCACAGTTCAAAAGCATCAATTCTTTGGCGCTCAGCTTTCTTCACAGTCCAACTCTCACATCCATACATGACCACTGGAAAAACCATAGCCTTGACTAGACGGACCTTTGTTGGCAAAGTAATGTCTCTGCTTTTCAATATGCTATCTAGGTTGGTCACAACTTTCCTTCCAAGGAGTAAGTGTCTTTTAATTTCATGGCTGCAGTCACCATCTGCAGTAATTCTGGAACCCCCAAAAATAAAGTCTGACACTGTTTCCACTGTTTCCCCATCTATTTCCCATGAAGTGATGGGACCAGATGCCATGATCTTCATTTTCTGAATGTTGAGCTTTAAGCCAACTTTTTCACTCTCCTCTTTCACTTTCATCAAGAGGCTTTTTAGCTCCTCTTCACTTTCTGCCATAAGGATGGTGTCATCTGCATATCTGAGGTTACTGATATTTCTCCCGGCAATCTTGATTCCAGCTTGTGCTTCTTCCAGCCCAGCGTTTGTCATGATGTACTCTGCATATAAGTTAAATAAGCAGGGTGACAATATACAGTCTTGACGTACTCCTTTTCCTATTTGGAACCAGTCTGTTGTTCCATGTCCATTTCTAACTGTTGCTTCCTGACCTGCATATAGGTTTCTCAAGAGGCAGGTCAGGTGGTCTGGTATTCCCATCTCTTTCAGAATTTTCCACAGTTTATTGTGATCCACACAGTCAAAGGCTTTGGAGCCTCCTTAACGGAATATAGGGAATCTCCTTCGGGTGAGAATGAGGTGTGACTTTCCCTTGTTTGACTTTTGTATCAGTGGGTGGGCAAAAGTAGAAGCTGCCTCAGCTTTTGGTGATGGAGCCTGGACTGCTTGGGTTCTAGGCTTGGCAGTTGGTAGTTGAGACCTTTTATAGGGTTTTTAATGGGATGAAGATTGAGATGTGTTTAAATCTGGATAAACCCAACAACAAGAATCCTGTTATTAATCCAATCAAGGCTAGGGCATTTCCTGTCATTCTTTTGAAGGTAATAGGTTTCCACAGGTCACAAGAGAGCTGATGTTCATCTTCATCATCTTCTCCATGCTTATCAGGAGAGACCTTAGTGTACTGTACTGGCTGAACCTAAAGGCTGGGCCAGCCCTGGTAATTGGCATGACTGATTCTTCCCTATCAGTATGCCCAGTGAGGCACTGAGAAAGGGACTCTTATAGCATTGCTGTTAGTGCTCTGTCTCTTCATATTATTAGTCTCACTGTACGAGAGGAAAGGTTTGTGGGTATTGTCTAGTCTGCCACTGCTGGGGCTAACTTGCCAAAGGTGGCAGAGCCCTCATAGTGTAGTGAGGGCTATGGCTCAGCGCTCCTGCTGCTCTTTCCTGTGTAGTACAATGTCTCTGTTGTGCACGTTAAGATAGCACAGGTCTCCAGATGACCCATCTTTATTTATGTAGGTATACATGTATGCATCTTCCCAGGAGGCACAGTGCTAAAGAATCTGCCTGCCAATGCAAGAGGCACAAGAGATGCCAGTTCGATCCCTGGCTTGGTAAGATCCCCTGGAAGAGGAAATGGCAACCCACTTGAGTATTCTTGTGTTTGGGCAATCCCATGGACAGAGATCCTGGCCAGCTACAGTCCATGGGATCGCAAAGAGTCAGACACAACTGAGCAACTGAACACATGAAAACATACATGTGCATGACACACATGACCCACATGACATGCGTGTATGTACGTGTGTGTATAGTGCTTAGAACAGTGGCTGGCAAATATCCTCATACATTTTAGCTACACTACGATCACTGATAATAATTTATATTCACAGAGCTCAAATGAAAGCCTTGAGACTCAGTAGCACACTCTTCTTAGTTCATTGGTCAAAGCTTATGAAATTCTCTCAAATCCCTTAAGTCCTCAGAGCAGTCTTAGAGAGTTACCATTATTCTTGCTATTATTGTTGCTATTGTTATCCCAGCACACAGATGAAGTAATAGGCTTAGAAAAGTTGAATGGTTGGACCAAGACACACAGCAAATCAGTGATGAAGCTGAGCTGACTGAGGCCGGTCCTCAGGCTCCTACACCAGACTCTCCTTCCTAAGGGCTGCAGAAGAGATAATGCAGTAGGTACATGTCCTAAACACAGAGCAGGTTGGCACTTGACCTGCAAGACAAGTTTCAGGGAAGAAAGGAGGCTGTTGTGTGTAAGCAGAAGATGCCTGGAAGAAGATGCAAAGCGTGGGGGCACCTTAGAGTATTTTTGCTTAGCAACCACTTCTGTTAAGACTAGCCATGCTCACGAGAGTACTTCTCATCTCAGCTCCCTCTCTGTGTGTGCTTCAGAAATACCATCTAACTGGAATAAATCTGACCAAAAAAATGAATTCAGATCAAACTGAGAGTCCCAGCTCTGCTGTGAGAACATGTTATTGCAATGTATCCCAGAAAAAGAAGGTGGACATAAGGAAAGAGAGAACATGAGAGAGGGTGGGAGAGAGATATGAAAGCATTTCACAGGCAAGATCTAAACACATAAAATATAGAGGTGAAAAGCAAGCAGCTGTGTGAGAACAAAAGAATGTTCTGCCCTTCCTTATTCTGCTTGCTGCTGAGACTCTTCAACTGCAGCTTCTGCTAAATAATAATGTGGCCTCTCTCTTTGCTCCCAGCTCAAAGAGAATGGTAAAACAGCACAACACTCAAAGTTACACTACAGCCACATATAAAAGTTGATGACATGGAAATAACACTGTTCGCCAACACACACACTTTAACAACCCCTACTGGAGAAGCACAATGATAACAAATATAATGAACAAAGAAGGAAAAGACTGTTGAGCTACGATGGGGAAAGGAGCCTTTCTTTGGTTCCTGCTGGGCTGTTTTGATGACTGCTAATGTTTGCAGTGCTCAGTTTTGTAGAAGAAAGTTGGAGTGGAAGAAGAGGCTAGTTACTCTGGTGTCTCAATTCTCAAAAGACTACAGCTATCTTAGAAATGAAAGTCACACATCAGGTACGATCACAGACATTAATTGCTAGGTTCTTCTGCAGACCATAAAAGTTGAAGAGAAAGTTGAGCTCTGAATTCTACCCATTTTCAGGAAGTCATGAAATGACTGAAAGAAATTCTAGTTTTTAGAAAGGACACAATGATGGATTGGTTGTATGAAATGCAGATTGGCAAACCTGATGTCAGTTTTGTTGAAGTAATATACCCGGAAGGTATAGGTGCAGATCTGCTGCTGCTGCTAAGTCACTTCAGTTGTGTCCGACTCTCTGCGACCCCATAGATGGCAGCCCACCAGGCTCCCCCATCCCTGGGATTCTCCAGGCAAGAACACTGGAGTGGGTTGCCATTTACTCCTCCAATGCATGAGAGTGAAAAGTGAAAGTGAAGTTGCTCAGTCGTGTCCGACTCTTAGCGACCCCATGGACTGCAGCCTACCAGGCTCCTCAGTCCATGGGATTTTCCAGGCAAGAGTACTGGAGTGGGGTGCCATTGCCTTCTCCAGGTACAGATCTGGACAGTGTTAATATGATGATTCCTAGTTACAAAGTACAGGATTCTGTCCTCAACCTTGTCCTGTTAAACACTTTTATTAATGACTTTCTTGAAGTTATTAAAAACATGCTCATCAGGTTTATCAGAGGTATAGTAAATACAATGGAAGCCAGAATTAAGATTCTGCAAATTTTTGACAGGTTTGGTAGTTGAGCTGAATCTGCAAAATGAAATCTAACAGATGTAAGCATAAAATACTCTGGGGGAAGGCCAAGAAACTGGTTACCTGAAAACAGAATGTGGCTTAGCAGAGTTCATGTGAAAAAGGTTTAGGGGTTTTACTATACAGTGAGCTCAAATGTAAGTTAGCTAGGAGATGTGTCTATGCATTTTTTAAGATATATGAATATGGTGGGTCATACCTTTGGCTTCCCAGGCTTCAAACCAGATTAATTGAATAAGAATCTCTGAGGGCAGAGCCTAGGACTCAATATGTTTAAAGCTCCCCAGGCTATTCCAATGGGAAAACTTAAGTTGAGGATCATTGTGATAATAGAATGTGAGGGAATTTATAATCCCATTGTAATGTGTATTGGTCAAACTACACCTAGAATTTTTTATTTAGTCTTAGACAACACCTTTTACAAGATGGAACCAATTCAGAACAGTGTGGCCAAGATGGTAAGGGGACTTGAAGTTATGCCTAGTATGCCATGAGGAACTGAATATAAGCTGTCTCAGGGAAGAAAAAAGTTGCCCTCAAATGAGTGTGCCAGAGGCATTACCATTGCTCTGTTTGGCTCCAGAGATGAGAACTAGAACCAAGAAGATGAAGTAACGTGGAGGCAAATTTTAATTCAATAAAATGAATAATATTCCACCAAGGCTGTCTAATGGGCCACTTCAGAAAGAAACGATTGTCTTGTAATTTGGGGATGCCAAGCTGTTTGGCTGCTTAACCAATGAGTGAGGAGAGTGTAGAGAAGGTTTTTGTTATTCAGGACTCTTGGTATACGACAGAAACCCAATTCAAAAAGCTTGGAAAATAGACTAAATTGAATCATATAACAAGGAAGTGACTTCAGGGGCTCCAATTAGAAGGATTAGTGATGTCATCAGGCTCCATCTCACCATTTTTGTGGCCCTGTTTGTTTTTGCTTTCCTTTATTCTGCATTCAGGCTCTACAAATGGTATCCTAGCAACACTAGGAGAGAGAAGTTTTTTTCTGATACTTCTAAAAAAAGTCCTGGGAGAAACACTGATCTAAATGGACCAATGTGGCCAGAAAGGGCAGAGGGTGGTGTGTGTGTGTGTGTGTGTGTGTGTGTGTGTGTTGGAAGGAGGGTGGGGAAATGAGATGCAGGAAACAACAGAGGCCTTAGGCATTGGATAAGGTTGTGTAAGTGACGAACCCTCTTAGCCCTGAGATTTTCATATTGCTTGACAGTATGGCCAGAATGCAGCAATAAGTATAGAACAAACACTAAGGCTTCTACGGCTCATCAAATATAATCTTTTCTCTGGTCAGGCCCATCTGTTCTTCATGTCCTTTCCCATCTTTACACCTTTGCTTGTGCTGCTCAATCTTTCTAAAAAGATCCGCTCACTACACTCTAACTCAGAGACATCTCAAGGCCTGCCTCTTCCTTCATTGTAGCTGTCCCCACTGCACTGATCTGAACCTCCTTTGAACTGCTCCAGTACTCCTCATTATTACACATTTTCTGATGCCATGTGTTGAATGTTTTTCCATTTTCAATATGTGAGTATTATAAATAGATAACTTTATTGGAACTGTAAGTTTTTTGAGAACAGGGACAATGCCTTCTCCTTTTCTGTTCTTCCCATGCCTAACATATAGTTGACATTATATGGGCTTGTTCACTGAAATGTATTGATCGACGATTATTTTTATACATACCCATCCCTTATTACTGTGTCTGGAGTCTATGCCATGCAACTAATAATGGATTAGATGGCAATGATGGGAGCATTGTTATCCGAGGGTCTCTGTGGAAAAAAAGTAACACCACATTGTAACCCTTTCCTACTGGTATAAGCTTTGCCCTGTGCTCATGCTGCCAAGCTGGTCTCCTGGCTTTTTGATACTAGAAATGGGTAGGTTTCCTTCTTTAGGGCTTTTACTCGTTCACTTATAACAGAATAATTTATTAATCACCAAAGAAAGAGTGAAGAGTAAGCTCCACCTCTCACCCAATGAAGCTGGGGCGCCCTAATGGTGCTTTTTAGCCCTTGAAAAACTACTGTTACTTGGCATTTTTCAAAGAGGTCCATGCTTCTGAGTATCTGAGGAGACACAGATATGGACAAAGACTCACGTCTATGTTTTACCAGTTTCAAATATTGACCATGACAAGAGAAACGTGGTGATTTTTCACTGGAGCACATTAGTGTTGTTTTGTCACTTAGTTCCCAAAGACACACATAGCTATCGATCCTTCCACATATCAGAGGAAGCTCATAAATTATTGGGGAAATGTCAACAAAGATGAAGAAAACGACAGAAAACTCTTCCAGACCTGGAGAAAGACATTATTTTCAAATTCATGTCCCTCAGTATTAGGAAAAACCCCAGAGGCGACAGAAATTTGTGAGAGCAAATAAGCCACTGATCATATTGCTATTTATCACAGTGCTCAATTCTGCTTCAGCTTTCAGACCTTGTTGAATCAGGAGAATTTTTAAAAGTGAGCATTTGTGAGATTAAAGGGGTTTTGGAGTTAGAAAGTAAAGTTCTAAGAAAAGTCTTATGATTCTAGAAGCTACCAGCTGGCCCTCAGCCAAGTGGTTAAGACTTGTCTTCTTTTTTGAGAGTCCTACTCCCTACTTTGGGTAACAACCTTCCAAGATGTTCATGTTGTCTGCACAGGGTCCCCCTGACCTCTTTTCCATTAGAATTCTCTATCCTCTGACATTTTGAGAAGCAAAATGACCTTAATGTCCAGACCAGCAGTCTTTGCGAGCAAGTGGGAAGCCCATCAATAGCACAGCACTTTTATTTGCCTTGATTTGAGAAATTTAAAGGAATCTGAAGCTAGAGTCTGAAATATTACATTGAATATGAATAATGCTTCACAGGTGCCCCAGTGATAAAGTGGTCATAAAGAGTTGGGCACGACTGAGTGACAGAACAACAACGGTTTTAAAGAACCTGCCTGCCAATGCAGGAGATATGAGTTCAATCCCTGGGTTGGGAAGATCCCTTGGAGAAGGGAATGACAAACCACTGCAATATTCTTGCCTAGGAAATCCCATGGACAGAGGAGCCTGGTGAGTCACAAAGAGTCAGGCACGATTGAGCGACTAACACTTTCTTTCAAATGGCTAGAATAGAAGACAGAGCTCATATGTAGGAGCAAGCAGGCTGTCCAGTACCATGCCTCTGTGTTACAGAGACTTTTATCCCCTTGGTCACAAGTTGTGCTGTATCACTGCAGGATATATTTCAGGGACAGATCCCTCTCACTGTTTGGCAGAAATCAGAGCAGAACACAACTCCTCTGTTGTCTTCCATGAATCAGGCAGAGCTCTGTATGAACAGTGCCTTGTCCCAAGCTTCATCAGTGACAGCTCTTCTCTACAGGTATATCAATATATTGAAAGAAACATCCAGAGTGGGAAGAAGGGTCTCCCCTAATATTCTTACATTTATTTTTTAATATTTATGTTATTTGGCTGTGCCAGGTCTTACTTGCAGCATGCAGGATTCTCAATCTTTGTTTTGGCACGCGTTATCTTTAGTTGTGGCACGTGGGATTCAGTTCCCAACCAGGGATGAAACCCAGGCCCCCTGCATTGGGAGCACAGAGTTTTAGCCACTGGACCACCAGGGAAGTTCCTCCTCTGTTTATCTTTTCTCTTAACTCACTGCATGTAACCATCAAGCCATCTCCATGAGGGTAGGAATTCAGCAGTTTATAACGGTCCTCCCACCTTGAGGAGGCTCCTTCCCCAACAGCAATTACTGGGACCGCTGATGGGAAGCATAAATAGATGGCAGTGCACTCAGAAGGTTCTGCAAAGTATTCAAAGACTATATTAATGAAATTAATATCAAGATCACACCATGCTCAGGATGAAAATTTATTCCCTATTTTATTCCCCTTTTCAAATGGTGCCCAACTGCATTGTCTTAAGTTGCCTAAGGGAAGATATACAGTATGATTAAAGGACCATTAACAATAGTTGTGTGCTACAATAGTAATATGCAACAATAAGATGGCATGCATTTGAATATAATCTGTTATCACATTTCTGGAGGATGTTACTGTCCAAATATCAAACTTCCTTGTACTTTTCCGTTAAACTCCAGAGAAATAAAAGTATACATTTCTTTTTTTGTTGGTTATGCAGTGTGGCATGAGGGATCCTAGTTCCCTGACCACAGATTGAACCCATGCCCCCTGCAGTGGAAACTTGGAGTCTTAACCACTGGACCACCAGGGAAGTCCCAGTATACATTTCTTAAAATCCAAAGAACTTAAAGTTCAACATAAAATTTTCTCATCTGCATGAGGGAAAACACACAAAAAATTAAAGACCAAAAGCTATTTCCCTAGCTTCTTATCTGCTCAACCTTAACTAGGAAAGTTCTCAAGACCTGTGCAGACTTGGTGTTCTTTAGCAGCTTTAACCTGTGCTATTTCTTACTGGAATAGATGTGGTCATTTCAGGGCCCCAGAATTTGTATTGGCTCAATGCCAAGTCTCTGATATTTCACATAGTTCAGTGAACTAATAGAACTGATGAGACAATCATATTGCATGCATGCCTGCTAAGTTGCTTTAGTCATGTCTGATTCTTTTCAACCCAATGGACTGTAGCCCACAAGGCTCCTCTGTCCATGGAATTCTCTAGCCAAGAATACTGGAGTGGGTTGCCATGCTCTCCTCCAGAGGATCTTCCTGACCCAGGGATCGAACCACGTCTTTTAGGTCTCCTGAGTTGGCAGGTGGGTTCTTTACCACTAGCGCCACCTGGGAACTGGCCCCATAATTCCCAATTGGTAAACAAGCACACAACAAACTGTCTATGATAGTCACCTCACGACTCGTATTGATCCCTGCTTACTGGAATTTAATCCTCGTGGTATCCTTTCCCCTTGTGTGTGTGCCCTTTTCTAACAGATAAAATATATCAGAGTGATGGGTGTTATTCAATAAAGGTTACAAAGGACTGTGACTTTCATCTTTGCAGCAGTCTCTCAGTGTCTGGCTCTTTTCATTTGCTTGGGTTGAAAACGTCAGCTGTCATGCTGTGAGGAGCCGTAAGAAACGGCCATGTGGCAAGGAACTTGGTATTAATAGCAAGGACAAGGTCCTCAGGCTTTGAGGAACTGCATTCTGTCAATAGCCAAATGAGAGAACTTGGAAGTGGATGATTAGAATTTGTAAGCAAGATTAGTTCATCTAATCTTGAGGTGATATTAGCCATGAATAACATTTTGACTGCAGCCTGTGAAGGACCCTGACATGGATGGTCCAGCTAAGCTGCACCCTAAAGAAACTGAGATAATAAACGTTCTCATTTTAAGTAACTAAGTTTGGGGATAATTTGCTATGGAGTAACAGACAACTGATACATACATAGGCCAGAGAAGTTATCCCAGGCCCAATTATATTGTCTGTATCCAGTACTCAGACTTGCTAAAGACTGTGGTGGAAACTCAATACTATCTGAAGGAAAAATGATAGATGGAAGAAATCTTGGTTTTGTCCTTGCCAGGGAGGCCAGTCTATTCAAGTATCTGGAGTCCATGGTCTGTAAAACCTCAATTTAGAGAAATTTCTCACCAAGAAGTTAAATTTGGCTTTGTATATTTAAAGGCCAATTGCATAATTATAAAAATCAGACTTCTTGGCCCAATGTAAACCTCAACACACTGCCAAGTTCAAAATATCTTATCTAAAGACTGAAGTCCAAGGCCTGCAACCAAGTGCCCTGGCTCTACCCAGAGAGTCTCATGTTATTTTAGTCTGCTATTTCTAGTTCTTGTCTATTTTTCCATGTTCTAGGTCCAATGCATCAGGTGTTTGGCTTTGCAGAAGTCTGATGAATAACACCTGGAATTCTGAAACGACACAGCCCTTTTTTCTTAAGAGAAAGAGCAAGGCAGATGGGAAATGAAATTAGCCCCTTTTATTGCCAGGTGGGCTGATATTAGAAAATGTGGCTTAGATCTGTGGATAAGTAAACTTACTAACATGGCATCCCAGATGTATCCAACCAGAGGTAGCACTAGACCATTGCACGGCCCTTCCTCTTCCTGTGGATATTTATGTCTATGTAAAACCTTCTGTTTATTTTTTTTATTTTTTATTTTACTTTGCAATTCTGTATTGGTTTTGCCATACATTGACATGAATCCACCACGGGTGTACATGCGTTCCCAAACATGAACCCCCCTCCCACCCCCCTCCCCACAGCATCTCTCTGGGTCATCCCCGCGTACCAGCCCCAAGCATGCCATATCCTACATCAGACATAGACTGGCAATTCGATTCTTACATGATATTATACATGTTTCAATGCCATTCTCCCAAATCATCTCACCCTCTCCCTCTCCCTCTGAGTCCAAAAGTCTGCTATACACATCTATGTCTTTTTTGCTGTCCTGCATACAGGGTCATCATTGCCATCTTTCTAAATTCCATATATATGTGTTAGTATACTGTATTGGTGTTTTTCTTTCTGGCTTACTTCACTCTGTATAATCAGCTCCAGTTTCATCCATCTCATCAGAACTGATTCAAATGTATTCTTTTTAATGGCTGAGTAATACTCCATTGTGTATATGTACCACAGCTTTCTTATCCATTCATCTGCTGATGGACATCTAGGTTGTTTCCATGTCCTGGCTATTATAAACAGTGCTGCAATGCCTCCCAGAATTCTGGAAATAAAAGCAAAAATAAACAAATGGGACCTAATTAAAATTAAAAGCTTCTGCACAACAAAGGAAAATATAAGCAAAGTGAAAAGACAGCCTTCTGAATGGGAGAAAATAATAGCAAATGAAGCAACTGACAAACAACTAATCTCAAAAATATACAAGCAACTCCTGCAGCTCAATTCCAGAAAAAATAAACGACCTAATCAAAAAATGGGCCAAAGAACTAAATAGACATTTCTCCAAAGAAGACATACAGATGGCTAACAAACACATGAAAAGATGCTCAACATCACTCATTATTAGAGAAATGCAAATCAAAACCACAATGACGTACCACTTCACACCAGTCAGAATGTCTGCGATCCAAAAATCTGCAAGCAATAAATGCTGGAGAGGGTGTGGAGAGAAGGGAACTCTCCTACACTGTTGGTGGGAATGCAAACTAGTACAGCCACTATGGAGAACAGTGTGGAGGTTCCTTAAAAAGTTGCAAATAGAACTGCCTTATGACCCAGCAATCCCACTGCTGGGCATACACACTGAGGAAACCAGAACTGAAAGAGACACATGTAAACCTTCTGTTTAGAAGAGCCGAGCAGGACACACACTCTCTGTAGACAGCTTTATTCCCAAGAGCAAGGGTAGGTAAAGGGGCTGGGACAAATGGGATAGGCTTTTTCTGACCACTTAGGTGTGTCCCTCTTCGTGGAAGGAAGTGAGGACATAGAGTAATGGAGAGTTATCAAATAAGGCTAAGTAAATCCCTAGTGTGGTGATAATGAGTGGTTATTTTTTAGGATTCTTCAGGGGCTAGTGTAAAGTAAGAAGGAATTATGTGATTCTTAGAAATGGGGAAAGCCAAGAAGGCTGGCTCTTGGCAAAATTGTTTAGTTGATTATGTAATTTTATGTCCACAAGTCTTTCTAGCACCTGCTCTACCCACTCTTACCCCTAAATCCCAGAAGCCAGGACCTTCTTCAGACCTGCATTCCATTGGTCATACCCAAATGCTCTGGTTCTACTGAGATAAGGCCCCCTTCCTGATAAACTAATATATGCACACTCCTCTTTGGGGGCAATAACTTTTATTTTTTTTTAAACATTTTTGGCCACACTGTGTGGCATGTGGGATCCTAGTTTCTCAACCAGGGGTTGAACCCATGTCCCCTGCAGTGGAAGCGTGGAGTTTTAACCACTGGACAACCAGGGAAGTCCCTGGGGACAATAACTTTTAACAGTACCTCTGTGTTTTACTCCAAAGGAATGCATTTTGATACAATATGACCAGCTGATGAGGAGTTATAAACATAGCTAATGATGCTGGCTCCAGTATGTACTTAAATTTTCTGAATTAATTGTTCTATTAATTATATTAAAAGTCTGACATAGTACCTTTAACTTCTAAAACAGACTCAGCCAGGATCCATGGGAAAGTCCATCTTCTTGGGAAAACCTTTTCTTGTTTGGAAGGCTTATATTACTGCCCAGCCAAGAGGATTTGGATTTGGGTTCTTTGGAAAATTACCAAGGATGACAAACCCTCCTGGAAGAGATTATAAATTGAGGAATAGGGTGGCATTTTGCATTGTCAATTTCACTTGGACAAACATATGACACAGCCCTTTTGTCTTATACAAAAATGCTTTACCAATGTCTGAATGAAATGTAAAAACCCATGGCAGCCAGATGCCCTAGCCAGGATCTTTGGAAAAGATCAACTTAACATCTAAAAGATTTTATCACACCTTATGGGCCACCAGAGTGTTCAGAAATAACCATGGCAAATCAAATATTCTCAGGAAGAGATGTTTCTGACTGATTTTGTTCTGTGTTCAGCCTTTTTATGTTTATCAGCTCTGAGAAACCTAGAAGTATTTACACATTTCTGACAACACCTGTGCTCCCTTTCTCATGCATTATTTCTTATCAAATGCATTTGACTACAGCACAACACAGCATTTACCCTTGGCCCTACTGTGACAGAACAGTATGATCTTTTGCAAAGCTTACTTGGTGTTTAGAAATATTTGCTTTATGTGTACATTTGTGTTGTAGGGTAGAGGACTAGGATGCAGGAGGTCAGGGAGCAAGGGAGATTCGAGTGACTAAGGCTTGTTTGGTTTTGTTCGTTTATTGTTTTTCAAAATAACATTTCAAATAAGTTGGCTTGAAAGTCAATTTCTAGAATACCAAGTAAAATCCATTCTTCGCTTTTTTTTCTTTTTCACTTGGAGCCAAACAAACATACCAGTTGTGTCTGCATTTATAGCACATAGAATAAAGGGCTGCCTACAGAATGTGGGTGTACCCAAAGTAAAATTGGCCCCCAAATGTCTTTCTTCGGAGGACAGCACTTTTGTTTTCATTATTCTTTGGGACAAATATTTCAAGTATCTTGTTAAAGTGCATCTATGTTATATAGTGGAGATAACATATTAGGTTATCATTGGCAGTTTGAGAGGTGATGCAACAGATCAAGCAGATCAAGCCTTGAGGAGAAACGGGATAAATGTTTTGAGAAGTGGCAAGGATATGATCTGGAAACCATATAATTAGTACTATGCTGTGCTTAGTCACTCAGTCATGTCTAACTCTTTGCAACCCTATGGACTGTAGCCTGCCAGGCTCCTCTATCCAAGGGGATTACCTCCAGGCAAGACTACTGGAGTAGGTTGCCACACCCTCCTTCAGGGGATCTTCCCAACCCAGGGAATAAACACAGGTCTCCCACATTGCAGGCAGATTCTTTACCATCTGAGCTACCAGGGAAGCCCAAGAATATTGGAATGGGTAGCCTCCCTTCTCCAGAGGAACTTTCTGACCCTGGAATTGAACTGGGGTCTCCTACATTGCAGCCAGATTCTTTACCAGCTGAGCTACCAGGGATGCCCATAATTAGTACTACTTCCCCCATTACACCATCATCATTTATTGGATGACTAGGATGTGCCTGGTATTTTACAGACATTACTTGGTAGATGCCACTATTATTTCATTTTGCATTGAGGAAACTGAGGCTCAGAAAAACTCAGAGTAATTTGCATAGTGCTTCTCAGATGGAAGGTATGAACTCAGGGTTTTAACTCAAGTCAAACAGTAGGTAAGAACCACAGGAGCCAATCTGGACAGTAGGTGTGGAACAAAAAATACCTTCTGGAACATTTTGCTCAGCTATGTCTCAGCTTCTAGTCACAGGTGGGAAAAACAGACCTCAACTTGCGTTGGGCACCTACACTAGGAAACCTTATAAATTGTGAGAAAACACAAGTGTGATGATGCAAATTCAGAATTTCACCATGAAGGTCTTAAATGCAAGCTGTAGCAGTTCCCTATTTTGTAATAAATAAATGTATGGATCGATTGCTTGCTAGTTGTGCGATTGAGGGTAAGCCATTTTGCCTTATTTTTTAATATTTATTTTTATTTATTTTATTTGGCTGCACCAGGTCTAGTTGTGGCTCAAGGGATCTTTAGTTGCAGCATGTGAGATGTAGTTCCCTGACCAGGGATTGAACCTTGGTCCCCAGCATTCGGAGTGCAGAGTCTTAGCCACTGGACCACCAGGGTAGTCTCTTCATTTTTCCTGCTAACTCTCTTACTTTTTTCATCTATAAAATGGAATGAAAAAGTCCCTGTAGAATTGTCGAAAATATCAACGTGTGTGAAAGTGTTTTGCAAAGTGTTCTGTGTAGATGACACACAGATACACAGATGACAACACGTGGGTCATAATAGGAACCTTATTTCCTGATCAGAGATATGGTTGGTTGTGAGTGACACTGAGGAACAAGGAGGAAAAGGAGACTGGTGGCTCCTAGCTTTCCCTGTTCTGTTGGGTTTCTGCAAGCCTCTATAGCCTGTTAACTGCCAATACCCACTCATGTCGCCTGGCTTGAGTTTAGTTTCTGATGGATGCTTTGTTCTCTGGAACATGCAGGCATTACGAGTGCTTAAGCAGCAGCAGCAGCACTGCAACTGTAGCAACATTATAACTTTGAATGAAAGTTATTTAATATTACTCTCTGACTCTCAGTTCGGTTCAGTCACTCAGTCATGTCTGACTCTGCGACCCCATGAATTGCAGCACGCCAGGCCTCCTTGTCCATCACCAACTCCCGGACTTCACCCAGACTCACGTCCATTGAGTCAGTGACGCCATTTAGCCATCTCATCCTCTGTCGTCCCCTTCTCCTCCTGCCCCCAATCCCTCCCAGCATCAGAGTCTTTTCCAATGAGTCAACTCTTCGCATGAGGTGGCCAAAGTACTGGACTTTCAGCTTTAGCATCATTCCTCCCAGAGAAATCCCAGGGCTGATCTCCTTCAGAATGGACTGGTTGGATCTCCTTGCAGTCCAAGGGACTCTCAAGAGTCTTCTCCAACACCACAGTTCAAAAGCATCAATTCTTCGGTGCTCAGCCTTCTTCACAGTCCAACTCTCACATCCATACATGACCACTGGAAAAACCATAGCCTTGACTAGACGGACGTTTGCTGGCAAAGAAATGTCTCTGCTTTTGGAAGACAGGATTTCAGGGTCCTGTATACCAGAAACAGGGAGAAACTATGGCTGATACTTATAAACTGGGGGATCTAGATAAATGTTTCTAGATTTTAAGATTATTCTTTGCCCAGTTTTCTTTTAAAATATATGCATTTATTTATTTGGCTGTGCCAGGTCTTACTTGAGGCACACGGGATCTTTAGTTCTAGCACGTGGGATCTAGTTCCCTGACCAGGGAATGAACCCAGGCTCCCTGCATTGGGAGCACAGAGTCTTAGCCTCTGGACCACCAGGGAAGCCCCCTAAGAGAAATGTTTCTAGGAGTCCAATGACTCTATAGAGCATGTTCATTTAATTTCTGCATTGTGTTGCGAGAACATTCTCGTCTCAGTGCTCTCTCTGGGAATGTTTGAGAAGTCATTAAGTTTGTCTTTGGCAACTCTAGCCTTTTAATAGGAGAAGGCAATGGAACCCCACTCCAGTACTCTTGCCTGGAAAATCCCATGGACAGAGGAGCCTGGTAGGCTGCAGTCCATGGGGTCGTTAACAGTCGGACACGACTGAGTGACTTCACTTTCACGCATTGGAGAAGGAAATGGCAACCCACTCCAGTGTTCTTGCTTGGAGAATCCCATGGATGGGGGAGCCTGGTGGGCTTCCATCTATGGGGTTGTACAGAGTCAGACACGACTGAAGCAACTTAGCAGCAGCAACAGCAGCAGCCTTTTAAAAATAACAAATGCCACTTATTGAGCATGTACCATGTGGAAAAGGTCAGTTTTCATTCCAATCCCAAAGAAAGGCAATGCCAAGGAATGCTCAAACTACCGAACAATTGCACTCATCTCACATGTTAGTAAAGTAATGCTCAAAATTCTCCAAGCCAGGCTTCAGCAATACGTGAACTGTGAACTTCCAGATGTTCAAGTTGGTTTTAGAAAAGGCAGAGGAACCAGAGATCAAATTGCCAACATCCGCTGGATCATCAAAAAAGCAAGAGAGTTCCAGAAAAACATCTATTTCTGCTTTATTGACTATGCCAAAGCCTTTGACTGTATGGATCACAATAAACTGTGGAAAATTCTGAGAGAGATGGGAATACCAGACCACCTGACCTGCCTCTTGAGAAACCTGTATGCAGGTCAGGAAGCAACAGTTAGAACTGGACATGGAACAACAGACTGGTTTCAAATAGGAAAAGGAGTACGTCAAGGCTGTATATTGTCACCCTGCTTATTTAACTTCTATGCAGAGTACATCATGAGAAACGCTGGGCTGGAAGAAGCACAAGCTGGAATCAAGATTGCTGGGAGAAATCTCAATAACCTCAGATATGCAGATGACACCACCCTTATGGCAGAAAGTGAAGAGGAACTAAAAAGCCTCTTGATGAAAGTGAAAGAGGAGAGTGAAAGAGTTGGCTTAAAGCTCAACATTCGGAAAACGAAGATCATGGCATCCGGTCCCATCACTTCATGGGAAATAGATGGGGAAACAGTGTAAACAGTGTCAGACTTTATTTTTTTGGGCTCCAAAATCACTGCAGATGGTGATTGCAGCCATGAAACTAAAAGACGCTTACTCCTTGGAAGGAAAGTTATGTCCAACCTAGATAGCATATTGAAAAGCAGAGACATTACTTTGCCAGCAAAGGTCCATCTAGTCAAGGCTATGGTTTTTCCTGTGGTCATGTATGGATGTGAGAGGTGGACTGTGAAGAAGGCTGAGTGCCAAAGAATTGATGCTTTTGAACTGTGGTGTTGGAGAAGACTTGTGAGTCCCTTGGACTGCAAGGAGATCCAACCTGTCCATTCTAAAGGAGATCAGCCCTGGATGTTCTTTGGAAGGAATGATGCTAAAGCTGAAAGTCCAGTACTTTGGCCACCTCATGCGAAGAGTTGACTCATTGGAAAAGACTCTGATGCTGGGAGGGATTGGGGGCAGGAGGAGAAGGAGACGACCGAGGATGAGATGGCTGGATGGCATCACTGACTCGATGGACGTGAGTCTGAGTGAATTCCAGGAGATGGTGATGGACAGGGAGGCCTGGCGTGCTGCGATTCATTGGGTCACAAAGAGTCGGACACGACTGAGCAACTGAACTGAACTGAACTGAACCATGTGCCCAAAACTGTCATGTGCTTGATAAAGGCTTCATCTAATCACATTTAATCCTTGTCACCTGTTTTGAGCTGTCTCCTATGTGTCCTGCATTATGTTGTGGACTTTCTGTACTTTATCTTATTTAATCTCCACAAGAAATTTATGAAGTAAGTACTACTACTATTTCTGTTTTATAGCGGAGGAAACTAAAACTCAGTGGAATTAAATTATTTGCTTAAGAACATATACATAAAAATTAGTAGTATTGAAATTTAAAATCAGGCTTTCGAGGAAAGACTTGAGTCCTATTCACACTAGGTTGATTTAGAAAGATGAGGAGGAGAGAGAAATGTCTGGTTCAGGCAAAATATTTTTCATCTGATCATTCATTCAACTCCTTTTTCCAGTCATTCAGGTGAAAACTCTTGGAGGCACCCTTAATTTTCCCAACCATATCCATTCTATTAGCTAATCCTTCAAAATATAGTGCATTGACCTTTGAACAATGTGGGTTTGAACTGCGTAGGTCCACTTATATGCAGATTTTTTCAATAGTAAATACTACAGTACTACATGATCCATGGTTGGGTGAAGTCAGGGATGTAGAACCTTGGATTCAGAGGAACTGTGGATTCTGAGGGTGAGCGATAAGTTATATTCTGATTTTTGTCAGCACAGAGGGTCAGTGCCCTTAACCCTCGTGTTGTTCAAGGGTTATGGCTATATTGGCTATACTGGCTTATGGCTATATCCATAAGCCAACCATTCCTCCCCACCTCCACTGCCACCACCTTAGTGCAGGCCACCATCATCTTTCATTTGGATGGTTACAACATCTCCCTTCTTTTGCCTTTGCCCTTTATGACAGACACCACTAGCTGTCCACTAAAACCACTTGACTCTTATATAGCCAAAGGGGTCTTCCCAGGTGGCGCTAGTGGCAAAGAACCTACCAGCCAGTGCAGAAGATGTAAGAGACCTGGGTTTGATTCCTGGGTCAGGAAGATCTCTTGGAGAAGGAAAAGGCTACCCACTCCAGTACTCTTGCCTATTGAATCCCAAGGACAGAGGAGCCTGGCGGGCTATAGTCCATAGGGTTGCAAAGAGTTGGACATGACTGAAGCAACTTAGCACACACACATACAGCCAAAGAAATACAGCTGAAAGCACAGCTGTCCTGCTGAACCACATAGTCCAGCATTGCTTGCGGTTAGCTATGGGCATGTGACTATGTCCTCATCAATGATATGTTAACAGAAGTGACATGTGCCATTTCTGAGTCAGGGGCTTGCTTCCTCCATAACTTCCTCCTCTTTTTCTATCTGCTCGAACCTGGATATCTGACAGTCTTGCTTTAACCTTGCAGACTAGGCAAGGCCCTAACTGATAGTAGAGCAACAACTTGGAAAGAATCTGGGTCTATGAATTACCATGAGCAATAGACTGGCCCTGTGGACCTGAACTATTCACATTAAGGCTGTCAAGAGAGAAACAAATTCCTTTGTTCTTTAGTCTTTTTGTTACAGCAATCTAGCTTCATGCTAAGTAGTGTACCCCCTAGAGTATGTACTCTACACAGCAACCAGAGTAAACCATGTAGTAACACAAGTCATATCATTGTGGTTCTCTGCTTAAAACCCTCCAATGGATCCCCATTTCTCAGAGTATAAATGCCAATGTCCTTAGAATGGCCTACAAAGCCCAGTAGGACTTGTCCATCCTCCCACACCTGTATTACCTCTCGGACTCTTATCCAGTCATTTTTCCCACCGACCCATTCACTGGCTTCTTTTCTGTTTTGAACAGGTCAGG
This sequence comes from Oryx dammah, assembly GCF_014754425.2. NCBI lineage: Eukaryota > Metazoa > Chordata > Mammalia > Artiodactyla > Bovidae > Oryx > Oryx dammah. Next base: position 26,715,895 of record NW_024070207.1, read on the forward strand.
CATTCTCCCACCACAGAGTCTGCTCATAATATCCCTTCTGCCTGGAAAGCTTTTCCCCAGATGTGTGCCTGCCCCATTCCCTCATTTCATTAAGATCTTGGCTCATGTATCACCTTTCTAGAGAGATGTTTCTGGACTACCCTCTATGAAATAGCACCCCATCACTATCTGGCCCTGGCTTTAGTTTTCTTCATAGCACTGATTACTGGTTGACATATGTGTTTATTTTCTGCCTCCTCCCTTTAGATTGCACACTTCATAAAAGTAGGAAATTTTTATACTAGATCCCTAGTGCCTAAAACGATGCTAGCCCATGCTAGGGGCTTGATAAGTTGGTGAATGAATGGCTTTGTTCATTAATCTTCCAACATCCACTAAGTCACTGGTTCTCTGACTTCAGTATGCAAAAGCATCACCTGAGGTGCCTGTTAAAATGCTGACTCCTGAGGCCATAGCCATTCAGATTCTGATGAAGCTGATTTGTAGTCCTAGGAATTTGGTTTTTTTGACTCCTATACCCACCTCCTAGAATTATATATATATGTATACATGGTAAGGTGACACCTCTTAGAGAAACACTGCACTAGGTTGTAAGAATCATGAGGACTTTCTCAATAGTATATCCATAAGGCCTTGAAGTGGAGAAGGCAATGGCACCCCACTCCAGTACTCTTGCCTGGAAAATCCCATGGACGGAGGAGCCTGGTAGGCTGCAGTCCATGGGGTCGCTAAGAGTCAGACATGACTGAGAGACTTCACTTTCACTCTTCACTTTCATGCATTGGAGAAAGAAATGGCAACCCACTCCAGTGTTCTTGCCTTGAGAATCTCAGGGACGGGGGAACCTGATGGGCTGCCATCTATGGGGTCGCACAGAGTCGGACACGACTGAAGCGACTTAGCAGCAGCAGCAGCAACAAGGCCCTGAAGAGTGTCTCACACGTAAAGTGTTCAACAAATGTTTTTAAATGATCAATGAAAAAATATTTATTGTAGTCTCTAGGTTCCAGGCACTCTGCTAGATGCCGAGATTCATTCATTGGGAGTACCTTATCCTTAAACTTCTGTGCCCAACAGTCCAAGTCGCTGGGACCTGAAAGTCTGCTCAGTGCTGTTACAGTGTGGACTAAGCTGTTCTTTTATTTATTTATTTTAATTGGAGGCTAATTACTTTACAATATTGTAGTGGTTTTTGCCATACATTGACATGAATCAGCCATGTGTGTACGTTCAAGGAAGTGCTTCTCAAGTTTCATGAATCACCTGCTGTATTTTGTTAAAAGATTCTGATCTAGCAGGCTTGAGATGGGCCTGGGATTCTGCATAGCTTACAAGCTCCCAGGTGGTGCTGATACTCTGGCCCATCAACCACTTTGAGTAGCAAGGTCTTAAGCTAAAGGGCGGAAGTGGGGAGAGCCATCCAGGTGATTGCTGTTTACCGGGGCACCTTGCTCCTTGGCTGCACAAAACCATCTTGCCTGGAGCCCAATGGTAGCTTCTTAATTTTCAAGCTCTACCAACAACTTTATATGTTTTAATTAAAAAAGACCCCAAATCAATTAAGATAGACATCTCTGCAAACTATAAAATTCATGGATGTAAATTGTGTTGTTGTTTTTCTGAGGGAGATGGAATAATGTTCCTGTCTTTGTTTAATTAAAAATTGAGACAAGGGAGGTTTTGGAGGTGACAGGCAGATGTCTGAAAGTGCTACAAAGAGCTTGGATGAGATCATTTCTGTCTCGTGAATGTATTAGTCTCCTGAAAGTGAAGTCGCTCAGTAGTGTCCAACTCTTTGCGACCCGTGGACTGTAGCCCACCAAGCTCCTCCATCCATGGGATTCTCCAGGCAAGAATACTGGAGTGGGTTGCCATTTCCTTCTCCCGGGGATCTTCCTGACTCAGGGATCGAACCCAGGTCTCCCACATTGCAGGTAGACGCTTTAACCTCTGCACCACCAGGAAAGCCCTTAAATACAAGAATACAGTCTCTCAGAAAACCTCCTATAGAGACAGAGAACTTCAGATCCAAGTACTAACATCAAAAATTTCAAGGGAGGAAAGGAAGCCAGGTTGAAAGAAGAAGGGGGAGGAGGCGGGAGAGGAGGGGCTGGATGGCTGAAGCAATAGACATTTATTTCTCACAGTTCTGGGGGTTGGGAAGTTCAAGATCACAGAATCAACAGGGTAGGCTTCATTTTGGGGATCCTTCTCTTGGCTTGTAGGTGGCAGCCTTCTTGCCACGTGCACACATGACCTCTTTATGTATGTGTTTGGGAGAGAGTCCTAGCTCCCTTGTGTGTCTTCTTATAAGGACACCAATCCTATCTAACTGGGCTCTCAGTCTTCTTCTTTTTTTTTTTAATATTTATTTATTTGGCTGCACCAGATCTTAGTTGCAACATGGAGGATCTTAATTGTGTCATGCGAACTCTTTGTTATGGCATGTGGGATCTAGTTCCCTGACCAGGGATAGAACCCAGTCCCCCTGCTGTGAGAGTGTGGAGTCAGCTGCTGGATCACCAGGGAAGTCCCAGGGCCCCCTCTTATGCTTCATTTAACCTTGACTACTTCCTTAAAGTGCCCATCTCCAAATATAGCCACACTGGGGGGCTAGGGGCTTCAACATACTAATATAGGAAGGACACAGCATTCACTTCATAACAGTGAACAAGACCTACAAACAGTACATCTCTTAATTTAGGCCATCTGTGTGGAATAGTTTGGTCGCCTTTGAAGAAACCTAAAATTTCCATCATCACTTAATTCTTTTGTCTTAATGCATTTAGATTACAGAAGTTCCTCCTTGATAACTGTAATGCCCCAGAATTAGGAAAACAGTAACTACCTAATCCTTGTGAACTTCTAGGCTTTTAACTCTAGGATTCCTTATTTAGGCTTTAGGGGATCTCTGCTGCTAAGTCACTTCAGTTGTGTCCGACTTTGTGCGACCCCATAGACGGCAGCCCACCAGGCTCCGCCATCCCTGGGATTCTCCAGGCAAGAACACTGGAGTGGGTTGCCATTTCCTTCTCCAATGCATGAAAGTGAAAAGCAAAAGTGAAGTCACTGAGTCGTGTCCAACTCTCAGCGACCCCATGGACTGCAGCCCACCAGGCTCCTCCATCCACGGGATTTTTTAGGCAAGAGTACTGGAGTGAGGTGCCATTGCCTTCTCCATTAAGGGATCTCTGAATTCCCCCAAATTTAATGAAATGTTTATGAATGTAGATCTGTATTGTCTGTGACATTTTTTTCTAGGGAGAGTCCCTAGCTTACATAGAATTCTGAGATGGATCCTGTGATTCCCTTGTTTCAAAATCTTCTTAGATATGAGGCTAATAGAGCTTAGGATAGGGGATTTTGAATGGTAGGGGAGAAGTGCACAACACTTTATTGCATTTTGTTTTGTTTATTTGGGGGCTTCCCTTGTGGATCAGCTGGTAAAGAATCCGCCTGCAATGTGGGAGACCTGGGTTCGATGCCTGAGTTGGGAAGATCCCCTGGAGAAGGGAAAGGCTCCCCACTCCAGTATTCTTGGCCTGGAGGATTCCATGGACTGTATAGTCCATGGGGTCTCAAAGAGTCGGACATGACTGAGCGAATTTCACTTCACTTTATGTGTCTCTTTCCCTCCATTATCTTGTGTCTTCCTTGAGGGAAAGTCATACTCATCTGTGTATCCCTCATGCCCAGCATGATATCTAGCACAGAAAAAGTATTCAGCATATGGTTTTGAAAGCAGGCTGCTTGGATAAGGTGGGAGCTCAAGGAGGTGCAGGTATCTAGGTCCTCACCTAGGTGGGCATGAGCAGAGAAGAGAGAGGGACAAGAGTATCCAGAGAAAACTTCGGTTAATTAATGCCTATTACAGGGCTCAGGGCTTCCCTGGTGACTCAGGTGGTAACGAATCTGCCTGCCATGTGGGAGATCTGGGTTTGATCCCTGGGTCAGGAAGATGCCCTGGAGGAGGAAATGGCAGCCCACTCCAGTATTCTTCCTGGAGAATTCCGTGGACAGGGGAGCCTGGCAGGCTACAGATCATGGGATCCCAAAGAGTCAAACACAAGTGGCTAACACTTTCACTTTTACTTCACTTTACAGGGCTCAACTTTATATACACATGTACTTTTGGGAGGTCATTTTCAATAGAATGTAAAATCCAAGTCTAACATCTCAGCTCTTCTTGTTTCCTAGTTAAGATGTGCTGTTCAATCAATAAAAATGAATAATTTAAATTCAATATCCCTCTGTCACTATCAATAATACTTTTGTGAGTGATATAGTACTATGGTAATTCAATTTGTTAGTCGCTGCCACACTTTCACATGACAGTCTGCTGAAGTTGTAAACTTAATTTACTCTAGGTATTTGACACAAATAACATTGATGGGTTTTGTCTTTAAAACTATTGATTTCCCCCCCACCCCAAAATATCTCCTCTGTGTTTGTTTTTATTGAGTAAAGAGGCACCTGTCTGGTTAAGGAAACCTTTTTTAAGCTAAGGAAGCCTCGCACTTGGTTTTACACATACCTTTGTTAAACAATTTAGGCTCACAACCTCAGAATTGGGAAAGACCTCAGATGTATTGTTCTGTTTGCCCACTTCCAGGGACAGTTTCTTACCCTCTAGAGTACAGACTACACTGCTGGATGGCTCTCATAGAAAGTTCTCCACAGAAGGGACAAAACCTCCTATTTTGCAATTCAAACCCATTATTATTAGCTTTCCTGAGTGACACATTGTAAATCTATCCATCAATAGATTTACAATCTATCCTGCTTGCCAATTCTTTCATATATTTGAAGGCTGTTTGCATGTATACCTAAGATTTTCCTTGTCCAGGATAAACTTTCCTAGTACTTTCAATTCCTTTCCACTTGACAAGGTTTCTAGATCACCTCACTCATGTCATATTAAAAAGCTGCAAAATTTACTAGTAATCTGATAATTGGTTAACAACTAAAATATATAAGGAATTCATACAGCTCAATAGCAAAAAACAGACATTTCCATGTTGATATTTATTATCAGAATATTGATTTATAATAGTGACATTCAGTGATATGGAATTCTACTGTATATGGTCAGATAATGTCTTTATATTGTGCTGTACATGTGCATGCGTGCATTCTAAGTCGCTTCAGTCGTGTTTGACTCTGTGTGACCCCATGGACTATAGCTTGCCAGGCTCCTCTGTCTATTGGATTCTCCAGGAAAGAATACTAGAAGGAGTTGCCATGCCCTTCTCCAGGGTATCTTCATGACCCAGGGAACAAACCCAAGTTTCTTATGTCTCCTGCATTGGCCAGTGGGTTCTTAACCATTAGCACCACCTGGGAAGCCCCCATGTTTTGTGGTTTCCTCAAGAATACTTGTCTCTTGTCTTTTTGATAATAGCCATTCTAGCAGGTGTGAAATTTTTGATTTGCATTTCCCTGATTAATGATGGTGAGCATATTCTCATATGCTCAAGAGGCTTCCTCTTGATAGGAGGTAGAGAAAACTTACCCTTCTGTTGCCTTGTGAGCATCTATCTTTGCTTAAATTGAGTCCATATAAGTTGGACTATGCCAAAGAGGGAAAGTAAACAAACTTTAGGCATAATTTGATTTCACTTTCATTTTTGAACATGCTATGTCATAAATAGGAAGAGTACACGAACAAGGCAAATACAACCATTGGTAATTCATTAAATGTATTTAAAAACTCATATAAACACGTGTATACCTGTGGTGGATTCATGTTGATGTATGGCAAAACCAATACAATATTGTAAAGTAATTAACCTCCAATTAAAATAAATAAATTAAAAAAAACTCATGTAAGAAAATATTTTTGAAGACAATATATTTATGAAGAATATATTCTTTTAAACATTTTAAGTATATTTAATACATTAAAAATATATCCTTGAATAAACTTTTGAGTATATTCTTGAATAAACTTAATGTTTTCTTCAATAGTTCTGTGAATATAGTGACTAGATTTAAAATATCTTCTTAAACACATATTTGGATGCATTCTTGACTAAGCTCTTGAATATGAAGAATTCTTATGAACATAACCATGTTAAGATAATCTTGACAAAGATTCACAAAACTTCCTTTTATACAACAGTATATTCCTATGAATGTATTCTCCTTGCACCCCCAGTCTAATTCTCTTTCTCCAGCTGTAGCAGAAGAAAGCTAAGGCAGAAATAAATTGAATATCCCTCAAAATGCTATTATGAAGACCAAAAAACCCTAAAACTAAAAAGATGAGAAAAAAAGGAACTTTAGTCAGTTGACCAGTCAACAAGTTGACTATGAAGCTGACTGGCAAATTTTGGTGATTTGATTTAGGCTTATGGGGGGTGGACTGTATTTTTATGGCTGGGAGACATATCATGTCCTCTGGTGCTGGCATTGGGGAGTTTATTGCCTTCTCCCTGGTCCTCTCTATCCTCCAGGTAAATTTTCCACTACTGTCAATCAATAAACAGTCCCACTCATTCATAATTATTGAAACTATGTCTAAAATAAAAATGATATTGAGACCTCTCTGGCAGTTCAGTGCACAGAGTTAAGACTCTGTACTTCCACTGCAGGCAGCTTGGGTTCTATCCCTGGTTTGGGAACCAAAATCCTGCATGCTGCATAGTGGACCAAAAAATAAATTTACCTTCTGAGTAAATTAAACCACATTAGAACATTTATTCCATGATGTTATAAACTTTTGTTTCTTTGAAGCTTGTTTTTTATTTGTTATTTTAGCTTTGTTTTTGCTTATTTTCCTTTATTTCCACGTAATTGCAGATAAATAAGGTTTCTATAAAAGTGATCTCAAGTTGAAAGAAATATGAGAGATGTACTTCTGTGGTCCTCGCAGATACAATAATTTGCTGGGAAGTTTATTTTCAAGTCTATAGAAATTCCCCAAATTTGTTATACTACTGCTAGAATCATTTACATTGTTTGATCTCTAGCTATACTTTTATCTTCAAAAGAGATCAAGTTTACTTTTTTTTTCAAATTTACTTTTGAAATTGAGTTTATTATCACATAATTCTGAAGTTTTGATATGGACTAGGCAAAAGGAAATTGATTTTATCTGCTATATGTTTCTGTCTTGTGCTTTAGGAAGCATTCTGGAGTAGGAAAAGGCATTAAAAGTCCAAACATGTCAGAACACCTAGGCAATCTGGTTCCCCAGCTGGGGAAACGTGTTCGTATCAGATCCCAACGAGGGTGATAAATATTAGGGGTAGGTATACTAAGCATGTGGTCCCCAAATGTTAGAGTGCTCCAGAATTGACTGAAGAGCTTGTTAAAACACAAATGATTGGGTCCTAGCCCCAGAGTTTTAGATTCAGTACGTCTGATTGTTGTTCAGTCAATAAGTCATATCCTACTCTTTGCAACCCCATGACCTGCAACATGCAAGGCTTCCCTGTCCTTTACTATCTCTGAGTTTGCTCAAACTCATGTCCATGGAGTTGGTTACGTCATCCAACCAACTCATCCTTTATGGTCCCCTTCTGCTCTTGCCCTCAGTCTTTCCCAGCATCAGAGTCTTTTCTAATTAGTCAGCTCTTTGCATCAGGTGGCCAAAGTATTGGAGCTTTAGCTTCAGCATCAGTCCTTCTGATGAATATTCAGGGTTGATTTCCTTTAGGATTGACTGGCTTGATCTCCTTGCTGTCCAAGGGACTCTCAAGATTCTTCTCCAGCACCACAGTTTAAAAGCATCAATTCTTCAGAGCTCAGCCCTCTTTACGGTCCAACTCTCACATCCATACATGACTACTGGGAAAACCATAGCATTGTCTATACAGACCTATGTCAGCAAAGTGATGTCTCTCCTTTTTAATATGCTTCTAGATTTGTCATAGCTTTTCTTCCAAGGAGCAAGCATCTTTTAATTTCGTGACTGCAGTCACAGTCCGCAGCGATTTTGGAGCCCAAGAAAAGACAATCTGTCACTGTTTCCACTGTTTCCCCATCTATTTCCCATGAAGTGATGGGACCAGATGCATGATCTTAGTTTTCTGAATGTTGAGTTTTAAGCCAACTTTTTCACTCTCCTCTTTCACCTTTATCAAGAGACTCTTTAGTTCCTCTTCACACTCTACCGTTAGAGTGGTATCATCTGCATATCTGAGGTTGTTGATATTTCTCCTTGCAATCTTGTTTCTGGTCTGTGAGTCATCCAGCCTGTCTTTTCACATGATGTACTCTGCATATAACTTAAATAAGCAGGGTGACAATTTACAGCTTTGATGTACTTCTTTCCCAATTTTGAAGCAGTCTGTTGTTCCATGTCCAGTTCTAACTCTTGCTTCTTGACCCCCATACAGGTTTCTCAGGAGACATAAAGTGGTCTGATATTCCCATTTCTTTAAGAATTTTCCATATTTTGTTGTGATCCACACAGTGAAAGGATTTAGTGTAGTCAATGAAGCAGAATTAGATGTTGTTTTTTGAATTCCCTTACTTTCTCTATGATCCAACAGATGTTGGCAATTTGATCTCTGGTTCCTCTGCCTTTTCTAAAACCAGCTTGTCCATCTGGAAGTTCTCGGTTCATGTACTATTGAAGCATAGCTTGAAGGATTTTGAGGATTACCTTGCTAGCATGTGAAATGAGCACAATTGTACTGCAGTTTGAATATTGTTTGACATTGCCCTTCTTTAAGATTGGAATGAAAACAGATCTTTCCCAGTCCTGTGGCCACTGCTGAGTTTTCCAAATTTGCTGGCATATTGAGTGCAGCACTTTTAACAGTATCTTTTAGGATTTGAAATAGCTCAGCTGGAATTCCATCACCTCCACTAGCTCTGTTCATAGTAATGCTTCCTATGGCCCACTTTACCTCATAGTTTAGGTAATCTGACAATACCATTGGGTCATTATCTGGGTCATTACAACCTTTTCTGTATAGTTCTTCTGTGTATTCTTGCCACCTTGTCTTAATCTCTTCTGCTTCTGTTAGGTCCTATATAGTCATTAATTAATTATATTTTCCTTTGTAAATATCTCTTTCTTCTCTTCATTACAAAAATTTGGCTTCATTAGTTTAGTTAATGGTTCATGTTTCTTTCTCTCCCTCCTGTCATATCTTTAATTATAATGTATCTTGAATCCTTTAACAAATGTAGAAAATAAATCAGTAGGGGAAGAAATAACTCTTTAGTGCCTGTAATGGTAGGAGGAACAATAGATATAAACATTTGAGTAAATGGCCTTCTACACCCTGTATGCAGGCACCAGTTCCAGAACTCCTCTTCTACTTTCCTTTGGGATAAAATAAATATCATTTTGGCATTGCATGTCTGCTAAAGTGGGTATGATGTATCTGCTTGTACAATGAATGGTATTCATTACATATTACCATAATATGCAATATGTAATACTGCTAAGGCAGAAAAGGGAGCATGAAATAGCTCTCCTGATTGTGCATATTTAAAAATACTTAGATTATACCCATGCCTAATTATTCTAGATATATGTTATTTTCTTCTAGTATTGGACCTTAGGTTTAGGAAACAGGGTTGAGGAACAAATCTTCAAAAAATATAATATCCTGTTTTCCATTGAAGAGCTCTACATAATCAGAGACAATGAGAAAAACTGCATTCCTCAGAAACAGGGCTTTTCATAATACCCTGTAAAGCATCAGATGCTCTTTAAAATTGACTTATTGATGTCGAGGGGGGAAACATAATGAATACAGCCCAGACATGATCAAGAAATGTGGCCTATGTAAAAAAAAAAAAAAAAAACAACACCTAATTGCTACTTGCTGAACCCATCAAATAAGATATGTTGTCCCAGTAGGCAGGCTTATGGAAAGAGCATTGCAAAAAGCTACACACTGCCACTTACAACAGAAGCTAAAATGAGACTCTCAGCATCCAATACAAGATACAGAGTGTCTCTATATGTTCATTCAACCCTCCTATACCTTCATCATCATTTTCTGTATCTGGACACAGTCTCAGTGTTCAGATAATTGCCATTCAAATTTGCCAATTATGAAATTTTGTGAGGTTAGCTAGCCTTAGCAAAGTATCCTGGTTTATGCCCTACTCTTTCAACCCAAAGACTATTTATTGGCCACCTATGAGAGGAATAGTTGCAGTGCAAACATAACTATAGCTGATGTCAGAATAGGATAAGGGTCTTAAAAGGAGTACACACTATTATCGGATTTCAGAAGAAAACAAGATCAAAACTGATTGTAGGAGTCAGGGAAGATTTTCAGAGGGAAGAATATGCACAGCTTAAAAAAAAAGCAGAGAACAGAGTTTGGTGGAGTGGGATGGGGTGGTGGTAGTGTATTTCTATTTTTATCTTTATAAATTTTTTAAAAAACTTCTAGAAGGGAATAAAGCATATTTTGGGTAGGATGAAATGGATACAGGAAAATTATACTTAAAAAATTTTATTGGACTAGAGTTGATTTACAGTGTTTTGTTAGTTTCAGGTGTACAGTAAAGTGAATCATATATTCATATATGTATGTACATATATACATTCTTTTTTAGATTATTTTCTCATATAAGTTATTATAGAATACTGAGTAGAGTTCCCTGTACTATACAGGGTAGTGGATTTCTTAATAAAAGAGTAAGAAATTAAATAGATACCAAGTATCTTCTCCAAATGATGTTTTGAAATTTTGATTTTGTATATTACATATTTTCTTCCTCCCTTATTTCTCAAGAACCCACTTTAGTATGTGTTTTTTAATGCATGGTTTCAAAAAATGTGGTATGTACAGTGACACTCAAAGAACATAAATGATAGTTGTATGTGATACACAGGTCGGTAGTTTATATTTTAATAGTCACATGTTTAGTTTGATACACAGTTGAAAAACATTACAACTCATATATCAACCCCACGATTTCATGGATATTATGGCTTCGGAGGTGTAAAAAGTAAACAAAGGACTTGATTTAAAGAAAATGTTGAAAAAATAAAAAGATCTGCAGAACTCCTTTTCCTAACTACTAGTCTATATTTGAGTATTTGAAACTATTGCAGAAACCTTAACATCTATGACAATGAAAATGAATGCAAAATTAAGCTCCAAATATTAGGAGGTACCATTTCTGCCCATTAAAATGATCATAAGATTTTGTTTTAAAGAGATTTATGGTATGAGAAATATAGTGATGAAAAAAATACAATTTTTTGTCATATTGTCCCTAAACTCCCCTAATGCCAGACCCATTATTTGGCAGCAACAATGCTTTCCGATAATGAACTGTTTTCCATTCAAGGCAGCAAGTCAAATATTCGTTTCTCATTAATAATTCAATGTGACAAATTTATTACCTTGAAGGTGCTGCAAGTCAATTAGACAATGGGAAATTGTGTCTTCCTTTCAGCCCATTTAATTGGCTTCCAAGTGTGACATTCATCAAAACCTTGACTTTTAATGTAAACTTTATTATATGAGCTGGAGTTGGAGTTTGACACAGGGCACACTTGACTAACCCTCAGTGTTTGGGAGCTCCAGAGCCTTCAGAGAAGCTGGTCAATCATTGCTGACATGTTGCTGTAGAATATCAGGGCCTAGTTGTGCAGTGTCATTCCTGCTGATGCTGGGCGTGCAGAAAAGCCTTTAAGATCTTTTTGAACTCTATGCATTTTTTTTTGGCATTTATACATTTATCTTTTTTCTGTTTTTAAAATACATTTTAAATTGCAGTATTATTGCTTTACAATGTTGTGTTAGTTTCTGCTGTACAATGTGAATCAGCAATACGATACATATATCCCCTCCCTCTTAAGCCTTTTTCCCCACTACTCCACCCCATCCCACCCCTCTAGGTCATCACAGAGCACCAAGCTGAGCTCCCTGTGCTATGCAGCAGCTTCCCACTAGCTATCTATTTCACACATGGTAATGTATATATGTTAATGCTACTCTCTCAATTCGTCCCACCCTTTCTTTCCCCCACTGTGTCCACAAGTTTATTCTCTACGTCTGTGTATTCCTGCTCTATAAATAGGTCCATCAGTACCATTTTTCTAGATTTCATATCTATATGTTAACATTTTTTTCTGGTTTTTAAAGAGTGTTTATACCTGGGAGAATGTAGGAGCAGTGCTTAGAGTTGTAAACAAGACTTTAAACAGCTTGCAAGGCTACTGCAGGAATTTAGTAAGAGAGAAATCTGGTGGGTAAAGTATAGCTACAGAATAATCATTTCAATGCCAAGTCAGCACATTTGAAACACTGCAAGTCAAATGATCCTCCTATTTTTGTTTCAGAATTCAAACATCTGTATTACTTCCTAGTGAAATGAAATATTTCCTAATAACATATAACAGTAACATATGAAATACTTCCTAATATTATATACTTCATGAGATAATCACTCAAATCTCTTATAATTGCTTATTTATCTTTGATACACTCTCATGATTTTCAAAATGATGGGGCTGAACTAGCTTAGAGTTTCCCAAAGAGTTTCCCAAAGAGTGGCATACCTGCTAATAATATATATTAAATTCTTTTTTATCTGGATGTTGGGGATTTATTTGGATTGTTTTAGGTTATCATAATAAATACATAAATATTGGAAATAAAAATGATCATCTATATATAACCTAAAAGATTTCATATGGCTGGCACAAAGAACCATGATTTTATAGATATTCTAGCATAGAATGGGACTAAAGTAGATATTTGAATAAAAGCTAATTTAAAGAAAGTATTGAGTAAATAATAGCACTGCTGACACATAATGAATGGAAAATCACAGTACTGGCAGTTGATGTATTTAAAGAATTGTGAAGGTGGATATGGGTGGCTGAATTTGGGGAACACTGCAATCTGTGAGCAAGATTGGCTTTATACATTAGGTAGACTTGATAGGTGATGCAAAGTGTGTCAGGAGTCCTCAATCTAAAGGGATCCTCATCAGTTTTGCATGCTAAGCATCCCACCTATGGCTCTTTATAACCCAAGACAGACAGGTCACAGTGGAGAGTTCTGACAAAATGTGGTCCACTGGAGAAGGGAATGGCAAACCATGTCAGTATTCTTGCCTTGAGAACCCCATGAACAGTATGAAAAGGCAAAAAGATAGGACAGGGAAAGATGAACTCCCCAGGTTGGTAGGGGCCCAATATGCTAGTGGAGATTAGTGGAGAAATAAGTCCAGAAAGAATGAAGAGATGGAGAAATGGAGTAGCCCTCATAGTCAACAAAAGAGTCCGAAATGCAGTACTTGGATGCAATCTCAAAAATCTGTTTCCAAGGCAACCCTTTCAATACCACAGCAATCCAAGTCTATGCCCCGACCAGTAATGCTGAAGAAGCTGAAGTTGAATGGTTCTATGAAGACCTACAAGACTTTCTAGAACTAACACCCAAAAAAGATGTCCTTTTCATTAAGGGACTGGAATGCAAAGGTAGGGAGTCAAGGAACACCTGGAGTAACAGGCAAATTTGGCCTTGGAGTACAGAATGAAGCAGGGCAAAGGCTAATAGAGTTTTGCCAAGAAAATGCACTGGTCACAGCAAACACCCTCTTCCAACAACACAGGAGAAGACTCTACAGATGGACATCACCAGATGGTCAATACTGAAATCAGATTGATTATATTCTTTGCAGCCAAAGATGGAGAAGCTCTATACAGTCAGCAGAAACAAGACCAGGAGCTGACTGTGGCTCAGATCATGAACTCCTTATTACCAAATTCAGACTTAAATTGAAGAAAGTAAGGAAAACCACTAGACCATTCAGGTATGACCTAAGTCAAATCCCTTACAATTATACAGTGGAAGTGAGAAATAGATTTAAGGGCCTAGATCTGATAGACAGAGTGCCTGAAGAACTATGGATGGAAGTTTGTGACATTGTACATGCGACAGGGATCAAGACCATCTCCAAGAAAAAGAAATGTAAAAAAAGGAAAATGGCTGTCTGAGGAGGCTTTACAAATAGCTGTGAAAGAAGAGAAGTGAAAAACAAAGGAGAAAAGGAAAGAAATACCCATTCGAATGCAGAGTTCCAAAGAATTGCAAGGAGAGATAAGAAAGCCTTCCTCAGTGATCAGTGCAAAGAAAGACAGGAAAACAATAGAATAGGAAAGACTAGAGATCTCTTCAAGAAAATGAGAGATACCAAGGGAACATTTCATACAAAGGTGGGCTCAATAAAGGACAGAAATGGTATGGACCTAACAGAAGCAGAAGATATTAAGAAGAGGTGGCAAGAATACACAGAAGAAATAAACAAAAAAGATCTTCATGACCCAGATAATCATGATGGTATGATCACTCATCTAGAGCCAGACATCCTGAAATGTGAAGTCAAGTGGGCCTTAGGAAGCATCATTATGAACAAAGCTAGTGGAGGTGATGGAATTCCAGTTGAGCTGTTTCAAATCCTGAAAGATGATGCTGTGAAAGTGCTGCACTCAATATGCCAGCAAATTTGGAAAACTCAGCAGTGGCCACAGGACTGGAAGAGGTCAGTTTTCATTCCAATCCCAAAGAAAGGCAATGCCAAAGAATGCTCAAACTACTACACAACTGCACTCATCTCACATGCTAGTAAAGTAATGCTCAAAATTCTCCAAGCCATGCTTCAAAATTACGTGAACAGTGAACTTCTAGATGTTCAAGCTGGTTTTAGAAAAGGCAGAGGAACCAGATATCAAATTGCCAACGTCTGTTGGAACATTGAAAAAAAGCAAGAGAGTTCCAGAAATATTCTATTTCTGCTTTATTGACTATACCAAAGCCTTTAACTGTGTGGATCACAATAAACTGTGGAAAATTCTGAAAGAGATGGGAATAACAGACCACCTGACCTGCCTCTTGAGAAATCTGCATGCAGGTCAGGAAGCAACAGTTAGAACTGGACATGAAACAACAGACTGGTTCCAAATAGGAAAAGGAGTACATCAAGGCTGTATATTGTCACCCTGCTTATTTAACTTATATGCAGAGTACATCATGAGAAACGCTGGACTGGAAGAAACACAAGCTGGAATCAAGATTGCTGGGAGAAATATCAATAACCTCAGATATGCAGATGACACCACCCTTATGGCAGAAAGTGAAGAGGAACTAAAAAGCCTCTTAATGAAAGTGAAAGAGGAGACTGAAAAAGTTGGCTTAAAGCTCAACATTCAGGAAACAAAGATCTTGGCATCCGGTCCCATCACTTCATGGGAAATAGATGGGGAAACAGTAGAAACAGTGTCTGACTTTATTTTTGGGGCTCCAAAATCACTGCAGATGGTGACTGCAGCCATGAAATTAAAAGACGCTTACTCCTTGGAAGAAAAGTTATGACCAACCTAGATAGCATATTGAAAAGCAGAGACATTACTTTGCCAACTAAGGTCCATCTAGTCAAGGCTATGGTTTTTCCTGAGGTCATGTATAGATGGGAAATTTGAACTATGAAGAAAGCTGAGCACCGAAGAATTGATGCTTTTGAACTGTGGTATTGGAGAAGACTCTTGAGAGTCCCTTGGACTGCAAGGAGAGCCAACCAGTCCATTCTGAAGGAGCTCAGCCCTAGGATTTCTTTGGAAGGAATGATGCTAAAGCTGAAACTCCAGTACTTTGGCTACCTCATGCGAAGAGTTGACTCATTGGAAAAGACTTTGATGCTGGGAGGGATTGGGGGCAGGAGGAAAAGGGGACAACAGAAGATGAGATGACTGGATGGCATCACTGACTAGATGGACGTGAGTCTGAGTGAACTCTGGGAGTTGGTGATGGACAGGGAGGCCTGGCATGCTGCGATTCATGGGGTCGCAAAGAGTTGGATACGACTGAGTGACTGAAGTGAACTGAACTGAACTGAACTAGGTTGGTAATATCTTATCTTCCAAGGAGTAAGGGTCTTTTAATTTCATGGCTGTAGTCACCATCTGCAGTGATTTTGGAGCCCCCAAAAATAAAGTCTCACACCGTTTCCACTGTTTCCCCATCTATTTGCCATGAAGTGATGGGACCTGATGCCATGATCTTAATTTTCTGAGTGTTGCATTTTAAGCCAACTTTTTCACTCTCCTCTTTCATTTTCATCAAGAGGCTCTTTAGTTCTTCTTTGCTTTCTGCCATAAGGGTGGTGTCATCTGCACATCTGAGGTTTTTGATATTTCTTCGGCAATCTTGATTCCAGCTTGTGATTCCTCCAGCCCAGCATTTCTCATGATATACTATAAGTTGCTTATATGCATATAAGTTAAACAAGCAGGGTGACAATATACAGCCTTGACGTACTCCTTTTCCCATTTGGAACCTGTCTGTTGTTCCATGTCCAGTTCTAACTGTTGCTTCCTATCCTGCATACGGATTTCTCAAGAGGCAGGTCAGGTGGTCTGGTATTCCCATCTCTTTCAGAATTTTCCAGAGTTTGTTGTAGTCTGCACAGTCAAAGGGATTGGCATAGTCAATAAATATACAAATTAGGGGAAGATTATTCCCATGATAAATCAATGATTTTGTTTACCAAAAGATTCCATGATGGGCAATTTTATATAGAGAGTTTCCTTCCCACATTGTATATTGTTAGATCATAACCACTTTGAGAAAAAGACCAAAGGGAATAGTAAAACTTTAGAACAAAAATATTTAGACAGAATGTCCATGAAATTTCCATCTAAAATGAAGAGAAAACATCTTGGAGAGTTAAGCAAAGAAGGTGGAGTTTCCTTTGTAGGAGCTCAGTTTACCTGCAACATATTCAAGAATTCCTTTCATTTAAGGAGACTCATGCTAAAGGGATTTGATTTTCTTATACCATATTTTCCCCTTTGTTTTCCCAAGACTTCCTGGACAACACAATGACCTGTAGAAGCGTCCTTTTGGTCCTTTGCCTCTCAGGAGATGCTTTACTTCAACCCTTCCACGTCCATCTTAGCAGGATGTGTTTGGCCACAGAGATTCATACTAGTCTCTGTTAAAGTAGATGTTGGTCCTAGTTTGGATTTGTTGATGGTCTTAATCTTTTCAAAAATTTCTTAAAAATGTGTTCTTCAACCCTAGAAACACCTAGAGGTCTTTCTCAAGCCTCACAAATGATATGATTACCCTGTCAATACAGGATACTTTAAGTAGTAAGGGTTCCATTAAGGTGGATCCAGGGACCAATAGAAACCCAGGCCTCTCAGCTCTCTGCTGCTGCTGCAATGCTTCAACTTACTCCAAGATTCAACCTCTTAGATTCGGTAGCTCCAAGATTCAAACTCTTTCCCTCCCAATCTTACAGCTGTTGGGTATGTGAGTGTAAGGTGGATGGTGTAGAAAGTGTGCCATCTACATGTTGAGAACTGAAAGTGGGAAGTGCTTGAGGGATAGGCAGAAAGGAAATGTACATGATAAGGTAAAGAGAGACATTGAGGAATGTAGAAATATTTATTTGAAGCCATGGAGCCCAGTAGAAACTATTTTCTCAATGATGTATTCTTTTGAAATAAGTAAAGATTATCTGCCACATGCCTCTGTCTCTCCCAGCCCTTCCTAATTGGACATATGGCTTTATCAGGACCACTGTAGTACTGAGCTAATTTCATCTGAGTCAGGGTGTTTATTAATAGTGTCCCTCTGAGCCATTATCCTCCAATTAAAAATAAATAAATTAAAAAATAATGTCCCTCTGCATCTCTTGAATACCTCTAAATAGCTTTGTGAAGCTTAGAATGTGGTTACACTAACATTCCTGTTTGGTTTTTCTTTTCACAAGATCTGAATCAGAATCTGAGTCTTGGCTCAAGAGATGTTTCCATCGAGGGCCTAGGATCATCATTCTCCCTTGGATGGAGTATTAGTCAGTGTTGTCCACAGAACCTATGTATCATATGTGTGTGTGTGTGTGTGTGTGTGTGTGTGTGTGTATCTCCTATTGGTTCATATATGTCAACATTTGATATGAACTAGTAGATGGCACTAGTAGTAAAGGACCTGCCTGCCAATGCAGGAGATTTAAGAGATGTGGGTTCAAACCCTGGGTTGGGAAGATCCCCTGGAGTAGGAAATGGCAACCCACTCCAGTATTCTTGCCTGGAGAATCCCATGGACAGAGAAGCCTGGAGAGCTATGGTCCATAGGGTTGCAAAGAGTCAGACACAGCTGAAGCAACTTAGCATGCACATGCAATAGGACCTGGTATATCCTCACTACTGTGAGGAATTAGCTCACACAATTATGGAGGCTGAGAAGTCCGACAATCTGCCATCTATAAGCTGGAGGCCCAGGAAATCAGGTTGTATCATTCTAGTCTGAATCTGAAGGCCTGAGAACCAGGGGAGTCAATGGTATAAATCCCAGTCCAAGGACAGAACAAGACTGGTGTCCCAGCTCAGGAGGCCGGCAGAAACAAAAAGGGTGGATTCCTCCTTCCCATACCCTTTTGTTCTATTCAGGACCTCAGGAGACTGGATGATGTCCACGCACATTGAAGAAGGTGATCTACTTTACAGAGTCCACTGATTCAAATTCTAATCCCACCTGGAAGCATCCTTATAGACACACTCTGAAAAAAAATGTTTCATCTATGCACCCCTTGGACAGTCAGTTCAGTTCAGTTCAGTCGCTCAGTCATGTCCAACTCTTTGCGACCCCATGAATCGCAGCATGCCAGGCCTCCCTGTCCATCACCAACTCCCAGAGTTCACTAAGATTCACGTCCATCAAGTCAGTGATGCCATCCAGCCATCTCATCCTCTGTCGTCCCCTTCTCCTCCTGCCCCCAATCCCTCCCAGCATCACAGTCTTTTCCAATGAGTCAACTCTTTGCATGAGGTGGCCAAAGTACTGGAGTTTCAGCCTCAGCATCATTCCTTCCAAAGAAATCCCAGGGCTGATCTCCTTCAGAATGGACTGGTTGGATCTCCTTGCAGTCCAAGGGACTCTCAAGAGTCTTCTCCAATACCACTGTTCAGAAGCATCCATCAATTCTTTGGCGCTCAGCCTTCTTCACAGTCCAACTCTCACACCCATACATGACTACTGGAAAAACCATAGCCTTGACTAGACGGACCTTAGTCGGCAAAGTAATGTCTCTGCTTTTGAATACGCTATCTAGGTTGATCATAACTTTTCTTCCAAGGAATAAGCATCTTTTAATTTCATGGCTGCAGTTACCATCTGCAGTGATGGGCTGACACAAAAGTAACCATCACAGATGCTTTTCTCTCTGTCTTAAAGGTATATTCTCTGAACCTGAAATTAGGTTCTATGTATGGTCAAAATCTTTGAGAAGTATGTTTTCCATCAACTGATAAAAGGATAAAAAAGTGTTACATATATATATATATATATATATATATATATATATATGCATATGTATATATGGACTTTGCTGATGGTCCAGTGGTTAAGACTCCATGGTTCCACTGCAGGGGCCGCAGGTTTGATCCCTGGTTGAAGAAATTCTGAATGCCATTTGCTTTCATCTTAATCTGCCTGCAATGCAGGAGACCCCGCTTCGATTCCTGGGTCGGGAAGATCCCCCGGAGAAGGAAATGACAACCCACTCCAATATTCTTGCCTGGAGAATCCCATGGACAGAGGAGCCTGGCAGGCTTCAGCCCATGGGGTCACAAGAGTCGGACACGACTTAGCAACTAAAGCACCACCACTGTATGTATATATGCATATATATATTTAATATTATTATTATTTGGACACAGAAAAACATGATGCTTGTTACTACATGGGTGAACCTTGAAAACATTAAGTGAAAGACACCTGACACAAAAGGCCATCATGCATTGCATGATTCCATTCATATGAAATGTCTAGGATACACAAATCTATAGAGACCAAAAGTTGGGTAGTCTTTTCCAGGGCTTGGGAGGAGGTAGGAGGTAGAAAGTGATTGCTAATGGGTATGAGGTTTCTTTTTAAGATGATAAAATGTTTTGAAATTAGATAGCAGTGATGCTTGGAAAGTTTTGTGATACACGAAAAAAACACTGAAGGGTACACTTTAAAATGGTGAATTTTATGGTAGTGAATTATATATCAATCAAGTTGTTTTTCTTTTTTTTTTTCTTTTTTTTTTTAATTTATTTATTTTTTTTTTATTTTTAA